>NC_080790.1:110073583-110381583 GCF_028018385.1 Neofelis nebulosa
TCTCACTGCTCCTCACCCCCCCACCGTATCTGCCAGTATTGGAGTTGCTTCCACACTACAAAATTGAAAAAGCATGGCTGTTAGCACTTAACAAGCCATTTCCTGCATTACCTAGGGCAGTCTGGGATCTCTCATTCATCCCTCAGCACACACGCACATGCACACACACACACACACACACACACAGCTCTGGCTGGGGGCAGAGTGGACAAATGACCAAATGCTCCTGTCCTGATTGTACTCGGAAGCTAAATCCATGTGTGATGCATGAGTGGTCCATAGAACCCTCAGCCCTCTTGTTTTCTAAATAGGGAAATCGGGTCCAGAAAGGCACCCTGTCCTATGCAAAGTCACAGAACCTGTTGGGGACAGACCATGATCTAGAACCCAGGTCTCCTGGTTCCCAGTGCAAGATGTTCACACTGGGCCAACCCTACTCCTTTCCCTCCATGGGAGCTAGCTGTGGAGAGTCAAGAGCAGAGTCCAGCTGGGCCCAGCCTGCCATGGCTTACTTCAAGGTGAGAATATTTGTAGGGGAAGAGGCTCTTGAAAAGTGAGAAATGAGTCCTTTGGTCTTTCTTGTGGCAGAGAGAGCCCTTCCCAGGTAGGACTGCCAGATTCACAAATTAAAATACAGGGCATCCAGGTAAATTTGAATTTGAGATAAGAATGAATCATGTTTTGGAAAAAGTATGTTCAAATATTGCAACTCTGTCTACTCCCAAGGTTCAGATGGGGTGGGGGGCAGGAACACCATAACTGGGCGCCTGGGTGGCGCAGTCGGTTAAGCTTCCGACTTCAGCCAGGTCACGATCTCGCGGTCCGTGAGTTCGAGCCCCGCATCAGGCTCTGGGCTGATGGCTCGGAGCCTGGAGCCTGTTTCTGATTCTGTGTCTCCCTCTCTCTTTGACCCTCCCCCGTTCATGCTCTGTCTCTCTCTGTCCCAAAAAAATAAAAAAATAAAAAAGTTGAAAAAAAAAATTAAAAAAAAAAAAAAAAAGGAACACCATAACTGCCACCGAGCCTTCCTTGTTTCCTGGGGTTGGGGGGTGGAGGGTGGGCAGCTCAGGCCCTCAGGGCTCTGACTACAGCAAATTCAATCGGTCCTGTTTTCTAGGTTCAGTTCTGGTCGGAAGTCAACAGAGACTAGGAGGCAACTAGAAAAGTTAGAAAATACAGATTCCGGGGGCGCCTGGGTGGCTCAGTTGGTTAAGCATCTGACTTCAGCTCAGGTCATGATCTCACAGTTTGCCAAGTTCAAGTCCTGCATCAGGCTCTCTGTTGTCAGAGTGGAGCCTGCTTCGGATCATCTGTCCCCCTCTCTCTGCTCCTGCCCCAAAAATAAATTTCTTAAAAAAAGAAAATACAGATTCCAAAACACCCCAAACTACCTGTTTGATTTTCTGAATTCTTCTGAGAGTGAGAAATAGACGTATCATGCCACTCTAAGGGATGTCACTCTAAGAAAGATGCTGAACAGATGACCCTGAAATTAAGCAGAGGCTCTTCACATACTTATTTTCCTTTAAACATATTTTTAAATGTTTATTTATTTTTAAGAGAGAGAGAGAGAAAGAGCACGAGCAGGGGAGGGGCAGACAGAGAGGGAGACACAGAATCTGAAGCAGGCTCCAGGCTCTGATCTGTCAGCACAGAGCTTGACGTGGTACTCGAACTCATGAACTGCAAGATTATGACCTGAGCCACAGTCAGATGCTTAACGGACTGAGTCATCCAGGCACCCCAACCTCACATATTTCTTGAATAAGTGAGTGAATAAATAAATGAATGAGCAAACAAGGGCCAGAGAAGGGTGTCAGGAAGGCCGACATCTGAGAGACAACACTCTAATCTTGAATTGACACCCCTTCTTCTCTCCCAACTCAGGCTTGAGCTATCTATCTTTCAGGGCTCAGTGGGCTCCCCTACTCCTCTAAGAGCAAGAAGCTCCTGGATATCAGGGGTCTGGCTCACTCATCCAAGACCCGCATGGCCTATCTCAATGGTAGGCACAAAGTATGAAGCCAATTAAAAGTTGAATGAATGAATGAATGAATGAATGGCAGATCTGACCACAAGGACCTCACGAGTCCAAGACACTAGCAGGATTTGGAGTGCACAATGATAGGAATCCATTATCACCAATTCTGAATCCATTCATCTATTCAATATTAAATATCCTGAGCTTGTTGAGGTGTAAGCAGGAAATAGCTTCATTTATCCATTTTCCTTCAAAATTGCTCAGTCCCTACCCTTAGAAAACGTCCCAGGCTACTTGACCACTTTCAGCAATAAGAACAGCCTCATTTTGATACTGACTCATTGCGTAGCTATTGAAAGCCAAGTCCAGTCCATTCCAAGTCAAAACTCCAGTCTTGTGTACAATTCCAAGCACCAATTCTCCTTCTGGCTCATTTATAAACTGTGGCTCAAGACCCTGTAATGAGGAAGGGCGCTGTCAGCTGTCCTTCCCTTCCTCCACTTCCTTCCTCCAATGAAACAAAGCAGAAGAAGGGGGGATTAGAGAAAATGGACTTTGCTAGTGCTGTTTGTGGTTGTGCCTTGACTGTAAGGTTCTTCTGTATGTGGAAGGCTCTCAGCCTTGCTCCTGGTGGGGTACCCTGGGGAATCCTTTGCAAATATCTTTACACAAGCCTCCATGCCGTATCATTCGCTGATGTGGGCAATGACAATGTACTCTCTGAATAACCTGCATGCCTCCTCCTTTCTGATTCTTGCCCAACCAGTTCATCCCCAAATTTCTTCCTGCTGGAATCCCTTCACCTCTTGGGCAAGATCCCATCAAGTTTGCTTACACCTGGTGACAGTCTATCACCCATCCTTGCTTCTCTAAATGAAGTGTGCTATCTGCCTACTGATGCCTTCACTCCTAGCTCTGTCATCCATCAATGCCAATGAACATTTCACCTTTAGCGTGACCTGGTAAGTCACGGACACCAAAATGTTTCACATAAATCCCCTAGTTCCAGGTTTGCCCACGAACTCTCACCTCTTTCCTTTCCCATAGCTACACCAAGGTGGATACAGGATTCTGTACCCCAGCAGACCACCAGCAAGGAAGAGGCCAGGTGGGAGAGGGTGAAACAACCATGGAAAGTAGAGAGAAGACACCACAGCAGCTCCCACTAGACTGGGCTCTCTTTTCCCCGTGACTCCCCCATAATAATTTCAAATAGAAAGTTTTCATAAACACTAGAGGTAGGAAGGTGTTGATGGTCACTGAATTTATTCTAATATTTTCTAGTAAGTCTAGCATAGGTATGTCTAGTGTCTTTGTAATGTAGGTAAATACATCTTGCATCGTTCATTCTAGTACCTCTCTTTGGGAAGTGAGGGTGACTTTCATCTACTATCCTCACCTTCAGGGATTCACCAAAATTCCATGACTTCAGGAAAAGTCCTTTTATTCATTCATTCATTCATTCATTCATTCACTCATCCACCTGTTTATTAATTCAACACATTGTTAGAGTCCAGTATTGAGTGTGGCAGAGGGAGACTTGACATAGGAACCTAGATGGAAGATCTCAATGGGAGAGGGCATCTGGTTCCAAGACCACACCAGACCATCAGTAATCGTGGGCTTCAAAAGCAAAAATGAAACAACACAGTATAATCAGTGGCCACATTAATATACGTGAAGTCTGATTTGGGGGACATACCAACCAGCCTTCCCTCTGAACTCACACACTGAGTATTGGGTTCCATTTGGAACACCACGTTTCCATGAAGGATGTTGACACACTAGACTTGGCTGCCAGAAGTTGCTGCACAGGATGGTGAAGGTCTGACGGCTGTACTCTAGGAAGAGGGGGTAGGTGAGCTCACCCCCAAAAAAGGGAAGCCAAAGGGAGAAGTGAAAACAGTAGCTGCCTTCAATATTTGAGTAGTAACCAGGCATGAGGGGAGTAAGCTCAAAGAGTAGAACTACAAACAATGACAGAAGTTCTCCTGGAATACAGATTTGAGTTGCGTATATTAAACCACTTGCCAATATTCAGAATCACCTAATTATTTGCCCAGTCTGCCAGTGAAGGTATAAACCAAGATCTGATGGACCATCTGTCAGGGAGTTTCTCTCCTGCAATGGTCTTCAGACAGCATTTGTAGAACATGTTAAGATACGGATTCCTGGACCCAGCTCCAAGCTTGAAACCAAAACCTCTAGAGGTGTCTGTTTCGACCAGCTCCACAGGTGATTCTGAAGGGCCAGCTGAGGACTGAGAACGAGTGCTCTGCGGGGTGGGGAGCCACATTATGGCCACCGCCAATGCCCAGCTTGGACAGTTTTAGGAAATACTCGATAAGTAAGTCAGAGTGTTCTAACTTAAAATGAGGGACTGGTGTGCCTGGCTGGTTCAGTTGATAGAGCTTACAACTCTTGATTTCGTGGTTGTGAGTTCAAGCCTTGTGTTTGGCATGAAGCTTGCTTTAAGAAGAAATTTGGGGTGCCTGCGTGGCTCAGTTGGTTAAGCACACAACTTTTGATTTCAGCTCAGGTCATTATCTCACGGTTTGTGGGATCAAACCCCATGTCGGGCTCTGGGCTGACAGCACAAAACCTGCTTGGGATTCTCTCTCTCCCTCTCTCTCTGCCTCTATGCACCCCCCCCCCAATAAATAAGTAAACTTTTTTAAAACTGTTAGATTTCTTTTAAAAATTAAATTAAAATAATAAAGGACTGAATACACCAATTATCTCCTAACCTTCCCCAAATCCTACCTGAAAAGTAACAAAAATGCTTCTTAAAAGGCATAAACCACACAAATAAAGACAGCGGGAAAGGAAATGACATACCACATTTGGAAGCTGGGCAGCAGTAGGATGTGTGATAACTGAGTTAGTAGACTTGAGAAAGTAGAATCCACAGTGAATAGTGGGAAAATCCAAGATGTAATCCACTTTGCTCAGCAGAACCCACAAAAGCTTCAGGCATTATCAGGGGCAGGGTTAAGGGCAATGCTGAACACAGAATGAGGTTGAGCATCTAGTCACAAAGCAAATAGACACCCAGATTCTCCTTGGTACCACCCAAAAACTAAAGGATTTTTTTCCCCAGGGAGAACAAAATGGAAACACCAGGCACGACAGAGGGCAGTAAGTACCATACTGAAAACAAAAACACTGGCAAACATATGTGTACATTCTAACTTTACACCCCAACCCTCTTTCTCCACTTATCCCCTGAATTCTGACAACCAGGGTCACATTCCGAGAACTGGGCAGAGAAGTTTTCTTCTCTGGAAATCAGCCTAGCCCAAAGAGGAAAGACCTAAAGATACTGACGTGACGTTTCCCTAACAAAATGGCCCAGTCAGATCACTCTACGGTGAGACCCAAAGATCGACAAGCATCACCCACGAGCACAGACTTCTCATCATTCTCAACGACATGCACTTCAAGGTGAGAAGACAGCCAAACATCTGAGGAAAGCCATGGAGAGGGACAAAACCAACAATTAGAATATATATATTATATTATATGTTATGTATTATATTATACATAATATATTAAAATATATTCTTTTATGTATGCAATAGAAGTTAAATATATAATATTCTCTATATACATCTATAGCAACATAATATATAATGTCTATGGCAATTCCATTCCTCCTACACGTGTGCACTGGGAGGCATAAATAGAATATTCAAAGCAAAATTGTTTCTAATTTAAAAAGGGGAGGAGGCCAGATACAACCTAAACGTCCATTGGCAGGAGAATGGATCAATAAATTGTGGTTATATTCATAAAGTGGAATACAATATGGCAAAGGTTTTCATTTTGTTGTTATATTTATATTTTGGAATCTACAGCAGGAAAATGATTGGAGCTCAGCTATACATGTCACTGGGCAGATCTCAAAATCAATAGTGACCGAAACAAGTAAGTCACAGAGGGACACATATTTCACCATCTGCAAAACTCCCGATGAATTCCTCTGCCTGGAAGAAATGTAACTTTTCTTTTCTTCTTAATTTGTTTTTAATGTTTCATCTATTTTTGAGGGAGAGAGACAGAAAGAGCGAGCAAGCAAGCAGGAGAGGGGCAGAGAGAGAGGGAGACACGGCATCTGAAGCAGGCTCCAGGCTCTGAGCTGTCAACGCAGAGCCCGACACGGGGCTTGAACCCGCAAACCGGCAAGATCATGACCTGAGCCGAAGTCGGACGCTCAACCGATGGAGCCACCCCGGTGCCCCAGAAGTGTAACTTTTCAAGTCTGACTCTGCACTTCATGTTGCCATCTGAGGTGGCTTTGGGAAATCTCTCACCACCGACTTCCAGGGCTTCAGCCCATTCGGCCACTAAAGGGAAGAGGTTAGAGAGGGAAGCTCTTAGGCTTAGCTTCTTAAATGAGTACCTGGAGACTGTACACGACAGGGTTCAGCTCTGTTCCCAAACACAAATCGGGGGTCTAATCCAGAATTCTACTCTTAGGGTGTTTATTTGTACCGAGTCTTTAATGATGTTAACAGGGCCCCACCCTGGCATGGCCTTTAGATACTGAAAGGCAGGGGACAATAATTCCCCCCACCTTTCCATCCATTGTACCTGTGGCCTGTGCCTGGCCCAGACAGCTGTACCTCCCACCCTCACTGCCCCGGACGTGGCTGTGATGCCACATAAGCACTGCCTCATCCCCACCCCTGCCAGCCCCCCAGGAACCCAGATGCACACATTGGGAGAAACATGGGGTGGGTGGTAGGGGTGAGGAGAGCGCATCCTGAATTGATGGAGGTGAAACCTGAAATGACCAAAAATCTTCAAATAACTACATTTGCCTGAAAGTGACTGGATGAAGTTTTATGTATTCAGATGGACAGTGCCGCAGTCTTGCTTTGGCCTTCTCCAGACGCAGACCCGGGGGCCAAGATCTAAGTGTCAGTGGCTTAGGTAGGGGTGGTCTCAGAAAAATACTGGTAGGGGAGAGGGGAAGTGAGACAGCGAAGGGAAGGAGGCCCACAAAGAATGTGTGGCTGAGCAGATTACCGCTGTGGGCAACTGGGGCTCAGCCAGAGAGACATCCGGGGGCCCGCGTACAGCTTCTCTTGGAGTTCTCGCCCGCTGTCGATGGGAACGAGGAAGCTGGTGAAGTCCGCACTCAGGCCAGCCCCTTGGTTCTTCCAGCCCGCGCTGTGCAGCAGGACTGCCAGAGAACACCCCCAGGGGAAAGGTGCAGCAGGAAGCCGTGGGGTTAGCCTGCACGGGAACAGGGAATCCTGAGGCGGACGTGGGGGCCATCGACAGAGTCTGCTACAGAGGCTCGAGACAACGGAGTTCATTTTTAGAAAACAAAGGAAATGTCAGTGTTGCCCTTTGGAGTTCCGTGGCCTTGAAATACGGTTTCGGGGCCCCATGAAAAATCAACAGACAATGCAGAGTCCCATAGATCTCCAGAGTGGTACATTTGTTACAGTTGATGAACCCGTCTGGACACGTCAGTGCCGCCCAAAGTGCATGGTCTGCATGAGGGTTGGCTCCTGCTGTTGTATATATTCTGTCTTTAGATAAACGTGTAATGATGTGTATCCACCACGACAGCATGGTTTCACTGCCCTGAAAATCCTCTGTGTTCTTTTTATTCATCCCCCCCTTCCCTCCAGCCCCTGGCAACTACGATCCTCTTGCCATCTCCATAATTTTGCCTTTTCCAGGACGTCACGTAGTTGGAATCCTACAAAAGGTAGTCTTTTCAGATTGGCTCCTTTCCCTCGGTAATACGCATTTAGTGTTCCCCTACGTCTTTTCGTGGCTTGATAACCCGTTTCAATAATAATCCGTTGTCTGGGTAGACCACAGCTGAGCCACTTATCTGCTACAGGACCCCTTGGTTGCTTCCACGTTTGGGCAATGAATCAATGAATAGACCTGCTGTGAACGCCCACGTGCCGATTTTTGTATGGACTTAAGTTTTCAACTCCTTAACGCCAAGGAAGGAGCACGGTGGCTGGACTGTGTGGTTAGAGTGTGCTCAGTTTCGGAGGAGACAACCACGCTGTCTTCCAAAGCGGCCACGCACACCATTTTACATGCCCGCCAGCAAAGAAATGAGAGTTCCTGTCACTGCACACCTTTGCCAGCACGTCCTGTTGTCGGTGTTTTGGACTTGGGCCATTCTAATAGTTGTGAAGTTGTATCTCAATTAATTTCATGATAATTTTAAATGTAATCATTAATGTCATTTAAGATTTAAAAAGGTTTTTTTTTTTTTTTTTTGAGAGAGAGAGAGAAAGAGACACAGTGGGGAAAGGCAGAGAGAAGGGAGACAGATCTGAAGCGGGCTCTGTGCTGACGGCAGAAAGCTTGACGTGGGCTCGAACTCACGAACAGAGACATCACGACTGAGCTGAAGTCAGAAGCTTCAGTGACTTAGCCACCCAGGCGCCCCTGTAATTTAACATTTTTAAAAATGTTTCCTGACATTAAATGTCTCCTCCATAAAGGGAGGAGAGAGTTGGCCTCTGTTCTTGAGCCTCTGCATCAGAATGAAATGTAAGAAAGGCACATTAAGCCTGAGGGAGGATGGGAAGGGGCAGGAAGGGTAGCCTCCTTGAAGAACAGCTGGTTCCACCTTCTGGCCTCATTCCTCCTCTTCCTCTCTTCTGTCTTCCCTCCTCCGACTGCCACTCAGAGGCTAACATTTATAGAACAGTTGCCATACATCAGACTCAACAGATGTGAAGTATCCCGATTATATTCTTATCCCAGAACATTCCAAAACAGTTGATAACAGCTTTAAATAGAAATTTAGTGTATTTTAAGTGGCTCCATAAGGAGACAGTGAAACCGATGCCATGGGGAGAAAGTGCCGGGTAGACAATTTATTTATTTATTTATTTATTTATTTATTTTTAAACTGTTTATTTATTTTTGAGAGAGAGAGACAGAGTGCAAGCGGGAGAGGGGCAGAGAGAGAGGGAGACACAGAACCCGAAGCAGGCTCCAGGCTCCGAGCTGTCAGCACAGAGCCCGATGCAGGGCTTGAACCCACGGACCGCGAGATCGTGACCTGAGCCGAAGTCGGATGCTTAACTCACTGAGCCACCCAGCACCCCATTGGGTAGACAATTTAGCAACATGATTCCATTCCAGAGTCCTCTGCTTGTGGGTGACATAGAGTCATCAAAATTGTATAGGAAGTGTGCAGTGGTAACACAGACATTCGTGTGCTGCCAAGGACGTTTTCCTGATTTGTGATCCTAAAAGCCCAGAGAGTTCACTGACAGGCTGGTGGGGCTAATCCACCAGCTCCCCCAACTGCAGTTGGGTGTGAATATGTACAGTATCAGAAATGGGAGCAAGTTTGGATAAGTTTTCACCTTGGTAACCCTCTCAATTTTAAAAATAATAAGTGTGGGAAAGGACATATACATATGTCCTTATATATGGACATATATATGTGTATGTATATATATATATATATATATATACACACACATACACATATATATGTATATGTATATGTCAGGAATATGTATATGTCAGGAACATATACAAGGGAGCGCTGGGTGGCTCAGTCGGTTAAGTGTCCGACTTCATCTCAGGTCATGATCTCACAGTTCGTGGTTTCAAGACCCGCGTCGGGCTCTGTGCTGATAGCTCGGAGCCTGGAGCCTGCTTTGGATTCTGTGTCTCCCTCTCTCTCTGTCCCTCCCCTGCTGGCACTCTGTCTGTCTCTCTCTCTCAAAAATAAATAAACATGAAAAAAAAGAACATATACAAGGATGTGCATATGTGAGTACACAAACAGACACATATACATACATACGGGGCTCCTTGACAATGACTTCATTAAAATGGGATCACCTTATGCATACTTTTCTCCATCTAGGTTTTTTCATTCAACAGTACCTTGGGAAGATACCTCCAGGCCATGCGTGTAACTCTGATCGGCTCCTTTTTTTTTTTAATTTAATTTTTTATTTTTTAAATGTTATATCCAAATTAGTTAGCATATAGTGAAACAATGATTTCAGGAGTAGATGCCTTAATGCCCCTTACCCATTTAGCCTATCCCCCCTCCCACAACCCCTCCAGTAACCCTCAGTTTGTTCTCCATATTTATGAGTCTCTTCTGTTTTGTCCCCCTCCCTGTTTTTATATTATTTTTGTTTCCCTTCCCTTATGTTCATCTGTTTTGTCGCTTAAAGTCCTCATATGAGTGAAGTCATTTGATTTTTGTCTTTCTCTGACTAATTTTACTTAGCCTAATACCCTCCAGTTCCATCCACGTCGTTGCAAATGGCAAGATTTCATTCTTTTTGATTGCCGAGTAACACTCCATGGTATATATATACCACATCTTCTTTATCCACTCATCCATCGATGGACATTTGGGCTCTTTCCACACTTTGGCTATTGTTGATAGTGCTGCTATAAACTTGGGGGTGCATGTGTCCCTTCGAAACAGCACACCTGTATCCTGTGGATAAATGCCTACTAGTGCAATCGCTGGGTCGTAGGGTAGTTCTATTTTGAGTTTTTCGAGGAACCTCCATGCTGTTTTCCAAAGTGGCTGCACCAGCTTGCATTCCCATGATCGGCTCCTTTTAATGACAGCATAATATTCATCAGGGCGATTCTGCCATATTCAAGCATGCCTCCATTTGTGAGCATTTTCTGTATCCCCAGTTTCTTCTGGCAATAACCAACAACGTTGTGATAAACACCTCTGTTTTGTATGGACTGGTGGTTTTAGTTCATGGAACAGACTTCTAGGAGAGTGTTACTGGGTGAAAGCAGATGTATTTCAGTGAAGTGCATAACTCTTCAGGGCATGACTCAATGAATTTTTAAAGGATAAATACTTTTTAATTGTAATAGATGTTGCCAGATGGCTGTTTATAATGCACATGTCCACAGCAATGAGTGAAAGTGCCTTTTGCCCTCACATCCCTGCCAGTAATGGGTTTTTTTCCCAGTCCGATGGATACAAAGTGATACTTTTTACCTTAATTTGTATTTCCCTGGCTGCTGGTGAGTTTGAGCATCTTGTCACATGCAAATTGACCATCTAAATTTGCTGCTCTGTGAATCATCTCTTTAAATCATTGTCCAAAGCATAAGAGACTGTTAAAAACTGAGAACAAACTGAGGGTTGATGGGGGGTGGGAGGGAGGGCAGGGTGGGTGATGGGTATTGAGGAGGGCACCTTTTGGGATGAGCACTGGGTGTTGTATGGAAACCAATTTGACAGTAAATCTCATATATTAAAAAATAAATAAAAAATAAAATAAAATAAATAAATAAATAAAAAAATAAAAAAATAAAAAATAAAAAATAAAAAATAAAAAAAATAAATCATTGTCCATTCTTTTCTGGTGAGTGCTTGATCTTTTCCTCGTGAATTGTAAGACCTCTTTGAATTTTAATGAATATTAATATTAAATATCATTATTGACATTTTTCCCAATCTATCATTTATCCACTAACATTTTCTGTGGTTCCTCCTTTCCATATTAGTCTGTTAACAGCAATTAAGGCGGGGGAGAAGAGGGATGTGGATAAAGATCTGAGAAAGAAGAAGGGAAGGGGCAAGTAAAAAGAAGGAAAAGAGACTGCGTTTGAAATAAACTATGTACATTTATGTAAAATTATGTATATGTTTAAAGAAATTAAATACAGGGGCGCCTGGGTGGCTCAGTCGGTTGAGCGTCCGACTTCAGCTCAGGTCACGATCTCACGGTCTGTGAGTTCAAGCCCCCGTCGGTGTCTGTGCTGACAGCTCAGAGCCTGGAGCCTGCTTCCGATTCTGTGTCTCCCTCTCTCTGACCCTCCCCTGCTCATGCTCTGTCTCTCTCTGTCTCAAAAATAAATAAAAACTTTTTTTTAAAATTTTAAAAAAAGAAATTAAATACAAAGGTAAAAAGACATGAGACTGTTTTTTTTTTTTTTTCTTTTTAGAGAGAGAAAGAGAGAGAGCAAATGAGCATGAGTGGGGGAGAGACAGGTGTGACCCAGGGATCCCTGACCCAGGGATCATGACCTGAGCCAAAATCAAGAGTTGGAAGCTCAATCAACTGAACCACCCACATGCCCCAGAGAGACTGCTTTACTTTTTAATTAAAATTTTTTATTTGAGATCATTGTGGATTCACATGCAGTTACAAAAAGTTCAATATACCCTTTTATCCTGTTTACCCCAATGATAACATTTGGCAAAACTATAGTAAAATGTCACAAGCAGGGGAGCCTGGGTGGGTCAGTCGCCTAAGTGTCTGACTTCGGCTCAGGTCATGATCTCACGGTTTGTGGGTTTGAGCCCTGCATCAGGCTCTGTGCTGACAGCTCAGAGCCTGGAGCCTGCTTCGGATTCTGTGTTTCCCTCTCTCCCTGCCCCTCCCCGACTCACACTCCGTTTCTCTCTCTCAACAATAAATATTTTTTTTAAATGTATCACAACCAAGACATTGACATTGATACAGTCAAGATACAGAACGTTCCCATCACCATAGGATGTTACCCTTTTATTTTTTTTTATTTTTTTTAAAAATTTATTTTTGAGACAGAGAGAGACAGAGCATGAGTGGGGGAGGGCAGAGAGAGAGGGAGACACAGAATCTGAAACAGGCTCCAGGCTCTGAGCTGTCAGCACGGAGCCCGATGCGGGGCTCGAACCCACAGACTGTGAGGTCACGACCTGAGCCGAAGTCGGACGCTCAACCGAGGGAGCCACCCAGGCGCCCCGGATGTTACCCTTTTAGAGTCACACCTGCTCCCCTCCCATCCTTATCCCTTCCTCGGCCCCTGGCAACCTCTCCATTTCCATAATTTTGTCCTTTCAAGAATGCTACGTAAATGGAATTATACCGTATAGGAAGCGGGGTTTACTTTAGGATTGCGGCATTGTCTGGAGATTCCTCCAGATTGTTGCCTCTGCTGCCTGTCGACCCTTCTTAGAGCTCAGTAGCATTCCCCAACACGGATGCACCGTGGTTTAGTCAACCAGTGAAGGGCATCTGGGCTATTCCATTTTCAGAGTATTACAAGAACAGCTGCCAGGAACATTCATGAGCAGCTTCTTGTGTGAACACGTTTTCATTTCTCTGAGATAAATGCCCAGGAGTGCGATAGCTGGATGCTACAGTAATCGCATAGTTCTCGTAGTTTAAGAAACTACCACACTGTTTTCCAGGACGGCCATACCATTTTACATTCCCGGCAGCAGTGGAGGAACGATCTAATTTTCCTGAATTCTCAGCAGTATTTTGTGCCATCACAAATTATTTTAAGTATTCTGATAGGTGTATAGTGAAATCTCATTGTGGTTTAGGCATAATTTGGGAATAGGGATCCCAGGCTGTCGTTGACTCACGAATCTCCATCAACCCAGCCAGCCTCCCCGCTCTGCCCCGCATTCACAGGGTCCCCCACTCAGGCCAGAGACACACGGAGCTCTGTACATCATGGTGGCCAGGAATTGCAGGTGCCTGTCCTGACTCTCCCGGGGACTGGGGATGGGGAGGGGAGTGCTGTCACCTTTCAACACCTTCTTTCTCCTGCACACGTGGTGATGAGGTGGGTCACACTAGACTTAATTCCAGCCAATAAGAGCTCCTTCAAGATTAAATAAAATGGAAATCCCAAAGACACGTTACACACTTCCCTGCTTCTTAACATTTTATGGAAGACTCAGGATCGCTTTGTGTGCTCATCCATGCCACAAATATTTCTTTTATACAAAACTAAGGTCCTAGTGTGGAGCATAGTATAATGTAATGGTTAAGATTACACTGGAATGCCAAAAGGAAGCCAGTCTGCTCAGGTTGAAAGCCTCAATTCCAACCTTCCAGTATATTGCCTTGGACAAAGTACCTAACTTCTCAGTGTCTCCATTTCCCCGTGACTCATAGGATTGCCGCTGGCAGTAAGTTGGGACAATTCTTATGAATTTAGTGCAGTGCATGGCACGTAGTAAGACTCAATAAATGTTCACTATTATGATGACCATTTAAGGCCACTTCCTCTATGCAAAGCATGGCTCTTGTAGATTTATTTAAATCATCTCTCAATTCTCAGAGTGACCTCATGGAGTAAAGGGCAAATTTTCATAGAAGATGGAACTCAATCTTGGGGAGACCCTTCTGTGTGCTGGACATTGTGTTAGGTGACGCAAAGAGGGAAAATTAGACACTCTCTCAGCATTGACAAGTTTGTGGAAGAGACAGTAAGAGAACAAAGCAGCGATCATCCGAGTGATGGACGAGTGTGTTTCCAGAGAACCGGTTCCAAACTAAGATTAGCCTGCTTGCAGATTGAAAATCAACACTTGCAAGACAAGCGATGGTGGAAAGAGCGGGGTTGCTTTATTCAGGAGGCCGGAAACCCGGGGAGATGCTGGACTGATGTCTCAAAGACCACCTTCCTCATCCAAAGGAAGCTGGAAGGTTTCAAAGGGGAAGGCACAGGGAAAGAGCAGGGAGCTATGTGCAGAAGAAGCAAGTGCCCGGGTCGTTAGTCATATGCGGCCATGACCCTGAACAGACTTGCTGGCATCCGTGGCAGCTGTTTTCGCGTGCAGTCAGGCCTTATCTTCTGGGAACATTTGGTCCTTCGCTCCTCAAGGTCAGTGGGCTGCAAATCGCAGTAAGTTAGTTCTGCTACAGATCAAGGGACTTAGGTTAGCAATCGAGGAGAGCATAAACGTGACGCCAGTTAACCCTCGAGACTGGGTGCACTGCTGTTGCAGGTGTGGCAGTGAAAGCATAGAGCACCAAGTCTTTCGTGGGGTCATGGAGCCATGTGTCAACCGATCTATCCCTTCCTCCTCCTGCGATGGCCCCTCGTGGCACGTCTCCGGTTTCCACAGACTTGTGCTCCTGTCTCCAGCCCTTCCGTCGCGTCTCATGTCTAGTCGTCTCTCCTGTGACAATATCACAGTGCCTTAATGACTCCGACTCTTTAACAAGTCTTGACAGGCAGTAGAGCAGGACCTCCCCACCACCTTGCCCTTCCTCTGTCGAGAGTGTCTTGACTATGCTTGGCTCTTGACTCTTCCATGCAAATTTTCAAATCAGCTTTTTGGGTTCCAGGATGACTTTATTGGAATTTTGCATGGAATTACATGGTATCTGTAGCTCCGCGCTGGGGAAATGGACACACGTGTGGCATTGCCTCTTCCTAGTCATAAACATATGCAATTATTTAGATATTCCTGAACATCTTTCAGTAAAATGTCATCATTTTTCCCATAATAAATCTTGCCTTGACAAATGAAAAATCTGAGTCTACACGGAAATCCTCCTTATCTTAATTTCCAAAATGCTCGCATAGTTAGCACTGATTTTCATTAGTAAATTGGGTGCTGCTAAAGAACTCTCTAGAAGAGCTCTTCAGTCTAAGTTCTCAGCAGTGAGGAGCAAAGATGGGGAGGTAACATCGTGCCCAGGAAGTTTTTAATCAGTTAATTTTCTCATCCGCTTTGTTCAAGGGGAAAAGAAAATGCTCACTGCTTAGGCAGTGCTCCAGGACTTAAATAGGTTTTCAAAAGTTACATCCTTTCACTTTTCCAACAGACTCTTATACTCCATGTACTTGGCACCATGCTGGAAACTACCGGGACGCAGGCGGGAAATATATCGTACTTGGTCCCTGTCCCCCAAGAATTGACAATGTCCCGAGAGACAACTCACCCCTGAGTTGTTCTAAACTCACAGCCCAGAGCTGCTTCCAGTTTGTTCTTCCCATTTAGCCCAAGGCAAAGTGATGATGATGCCTGAAAATATGGTTCTTCTTTATCCCCACCATATACATTGAAAAAACACTGTTGCCATTTGCACCCCTTTTCCTTATTTTAGAGAGAAAGAGAAGGGGAGAGGGGCAAAGGGGGAGAGAAAGAGAGAGAATCTCAAACAGGCTCCAGTCTCAGTGCAGAGCCTGACAAGGGGCTCGATCCCACAACCCTGGGATCATGACCTGAGCCAAAATCAAGAGCCAGGGGCGCCTGGGTGGCTCAGTCGGTTAAGCGTCCGACTTCAGCTCAGGTCATGATCTCACGGTCCGTGGGTTCGAGCTCTGAGCTGTCAGCACAGAGCCTGGAGCCTGTTTCAGATTCTGTGTCTCCTTCTCTCTGTGACCCTCCCCCGTTCATGCTCTGTCTCTCTCTGTCTCAAAAATAAATAAAACGTTAAAAAAAATTTTTTAAAAGAAAAAATCAAGAGCCAGACGCTCCACTGACTAAGCCACCCAGGCGTCCCTGCACCCTTTTTTAAACGGAGCTAATGGTTTCCCTTTTCAGTCCACCTCTCCTTCGTAGGGAAGGAGCTGAAGGCCTCCTCAATTCACTGATTGAATTTTTTTCTTAGCATGTGTGTTTCTTGTATGATGGCAGGTAGTATTTCTATCATACACCTTTATCTCTAATTGGGGAACAAAAGATTTTGCTTGCTGTTAAAGGAACTTTATATCAGCATCTAAGGAGATATCTTTCAGAGGAGGAAGTTTAACAAAGGGGCAGAGAGAACTTGAAATCTAGTGGCCATCTACAGCCCCGAAGAGAGGAAGACTGAAGTTCCTCCATTTGCACTGATGAAATTATGAGCCCAGAGTATGGGGTAAAGGAGAAGAGGCACATGTCCCCCCACCTGCAACTTTGCAAAGGAAAAATAATTTGAGGGGCGCCTGGGTGGCTCACTGGTTAAGCATTCGACTTCAGCTCGGGTCATGATCTCAAAGTTCACAAATTCAAGCCCCGCATCGGGCTCTGTGCTGACAGCTCCGAGCTTGGATCAGATTCTATACCTCCTTCCGTCTCTGCCCCTTCCCTGCTCTCTCTCTCTCTCTCTCAAAAATAAATAAAACATTAAAAAAATAATTTGAAACTATGAGATATGATTAAAGCGACAAAAAGTGCATCACGCACACATTTCGTAGGCAGGTAAGTTGTGACACATAAGTTATATTTCCATTCTGCAACAATACAGAAATTGTAAATCTTTCCTCAAGGTAAAAAAGAAAACGGAAGAGCTCTTTGGTATGACTCAGCCACCTACATCATTCAGATTATGCCATCTCTGCATCCCGGCACCAGCTTACATCTTCACGTTGACACGTGTGCAGCTCTCCATTGCCAGGCTCCCACATTTCGTATTTCCCTTCAGTCACTAAATATTTAAGGCATGTTTGGCCGTGGGTTCTTTCTAGCACTGCAATGTCCAATACAGTAGCCATTAGCCATATGTGACCATTTAAATTTTAATTAAACAGAATGTTTAAATGTTTATTTTTTCTTTATTTTGAGAGAGAGAGAGAGAGAGAGAATGAATGGGGGAAAGGCAGAGAGAATCCCAAGCAGGTTCCGTGCCATCAGCGTGGAGCCCAACGTGGGGCTCGATCTCACAAACCATGAGATCGTGACCTGAACCGAAATCAAGGGTCAGATACTTAATGAACTGAGTCACCCAGGCACCCCTCAAACAAAATTTTAAATCCAGTTCCTCGGGGGACACCTGGATAGCTCAGTTTGTTAAGCATCTAACTCTTGCTGTGAGATGGAGCCCTGCATTAGGCTCTGAGCTGAGGGTAGAGCCTGTTTGGGATTCTCCCTCCTCTCTCTCTCTCTCTCTGCCCCTCCCCCACTTGCACATGCATGCACACACTTTCTCTCTCTTTCTCAAAATAAATTAATTAATTTAAACAATTCCATTCCTCAGTCACAATAACTACATTTCAAGTGCTCAGTAGCTACATATGGCTAGTGGCTACTGTATCAGACAGCATAGACCTAGAACATTCCTTCATTATGGAAAGCTCTATAGTGTCGTTCTTAATAATTGGAAGAGTTTGAAAATCAGATTAAAACCAAACTCATTCTCTTTCCTCCCAGACTCCTCTCCTCTTCTCTCTCTCCCTCCTCTTCTACCACAGCCTATTCTTACATCTGGTTCAGAATTCCTGGAAGAGACTGGACAGAAATCTCCAGGATTTGTGAATATTAATAAATTCCTGAACTTTCCAGCAATGACCCCAAAGTTGTTATACATCAGTAAAAATACGGGAACTGTAACAAAAAAAATTTTTAAAGAATGAACTAAACAGGAAATAAATACTTAATAAATATTTTAGAAATTTAGTAATAGGTCAGGAGCCTGGGTGGTTCAGTTGGTTGAGCGTCAGACTTCAGGTCAGGTCATGATCTCATGGTTCGTGGGTTCAAGCCCAGCATCGGGCTCTCTGCTGTCAGCACAGAGCCTGCTTCAAATCCTGTCTCCCTCTCTCTCGGCCCCTCCCCTGCAGGTGGTCTCTCTCAAAAATAAATAAAAAACATGAAAAAAAAAGAAGTGTATTCATAGGCCAATTGTTTATTATAATGAATAGTTCTGATTAAAATATTTGTATTAGTAGTACTTTGAATTATACATAACTCAATTCACTTTAATTTTTTTAAATGTTGACTCAACATTTTGTGTAACATAATTTGAAGGTAGGTCTGTTTCTTTTATTTTGTAATTTTTTTTTAAGTTTACTTATTTATTTTGAGAGAGTGAGCGAGAGCTGGGTAGGGGCAGAGAGAGAGAGGGGAAGAGAGAGAATCCCAAGCAGGTTCCAGGCTCTGAGCTGTCAGTACACCGTCTGATGCAGGGCCCGAACCCATGAACCTTTAGATCATGACCTGAGCCAAAGTCAGACACTTAACTGACTGAGCCATCCAGACGCCCCATAGGTCTGTTTCTTTTAACACTTGCTTTTGATATCTCTTGTAATCGAAAAATATTCCTCATAAGAAGTAAATGTAGTAAGGACATCATTGGGTATGCTCTCCTAAATTGTGATACTTCTTTTTCTCTCTTCCACCAACAATTATGCAAAGACTCTTGTTGACATGTAGACAGTAAATCACTATGTTCCCTGATGTTTTTGCAGACTAATCAGAGGGTGCCCATATTCTTATATAATAACAAAGTATTTCATTTCAAAACCTACTGAAATATTTCATTTGGAAGATTTTAAACAGCCCAACCATTCTGTTCCCAAGTTTTTCCCCCCATTTTTTATTGTGGCAAAAAACACATAACATAAAATTTACCATGTTAACCGTTCTTAAGTATATTATTCAGGAGTATTAAGTTTATTCACATTGTTGTGAATGGATCTCCAGAATTTTTTATCTTGTAGATATGAAACTCTACACTAATGAGTGTAGTTAATGAACTCTTCTTTTCCCCTCTCCCTACTCCTGGGAACGACCTTTCTACTTTCTGTCTCTGAATTTGACTACTCTAGATACCCCATATAAGTAAAATCATGCAGTATTTGTCTTTTATGACTTGCATAAAGTCCTCAAGGTATATCCTTGTTGTAGCATGTGATAGGATTTCTTTCCTTTTTTTAAAAAAAAATTTTGTTAATGTTTATTTTTGAGAGAGAGACAGAGAGACAGAATGTGAGCGGGGAGGGACAGAGTGAGAGGGAGACACAGGATCCAAAGCAGGCTCCAGGCTCTGAGCTGTCAGAACAGAGCCCGATGTGAGTCTCGAACTCACAAACCATGAGATCATGACCTAAGCCGAAGTCAGACGCTTAACCAGCTGAGCCATCCAGGTGTCCCAAGATTTCTTTCCTTCCTAAGACTGAATAATGTGTGTGTGTGTGTGTGTGTGTGTGTATCTCACATTTTGTTTATCCATTCAATTGTCATTGGATGTTTGGGTTGCTTCTGTCTCTTACTATTGTGAACAGTGCTGCTGTGAACATGAGTGTGCAAATATCTCTTCAAGATTCTGATTTCAATTATTCTAGATATATACACTCAGAAATGGGGTTGCTACCTCATATGATAGTTCTGTGTTTTTCTGAGGAATCTCCAGACTGTTCTCCATTAGCAGTGGGACTAGCTTACAATCGCACCCACTGTGCACTAGGGTTCTAATTTTTCCACATCCTCATCAACACTACTTTCTAGTGTTGTTTTTCATAGTGGACATCTGAATGGGGGTGAGGTGATACTTCATTGTGGTTTTGATTCATGTTTCTCTGATGATTTGTGATATTGTCATCCTTTAATATGCCTGTTGACCATCTCTATATTATCTTTAGAGAAATATTTATTCTCAGTTGGCTGATTTGAATTTTTGTTGTTGAGTTGGAAGCATTCTTTATATATTCTGAATATTAGCCCCTTATCAAGTATATGTTTTGCATATATTTCCTCCCATTCCATAGGCTGCCTTTTCAGTCTGTTGACTGTGTCCTTTGATGCACAAAAGTTTTTAAGGTTGATGTAGTCACATTTGTCTATTTTTGCTTCTGTTGTCTGTGTTTTTGGTGTCATAACCAAGAAATAATTGCCAATCTCATGAGCTTTTCATCTATGTTTTCTTCCAGGAGTTTTATAGTTTTCGGTCTTAAATTTAGATCTTTAATCAATTTTGAGTTAATTTTTGTCTATGGTGTAAGCCAAAGTCCAACTTTATACTTTTACATGTGGATATCCAGTTTTCCCGACACCATTTGTTGCAAAGACTGTCTTTCCCCCATTGAGTGGTCTTGGCATCTTTGTTGAACATCATTTGACCATATACACAAAGGCTTATTTCTTGGCTTTCTATTCTATTCCATTCTTCTATTTGTGTTAATGCCGATACTACACTGTTTTGATTATTGTAGCTTTGTAATGTGTTTTGAAATCAAGAAGTGTGAGTCCTCCAACTTTGTTCCTTTTCAAAATTGTTTCGGCTATGCTGAGTTTCTTGAGAAACTATATGAATTTAGAATGTATTTTTCTATTTCTATGAGAAATGTCGTTGGGATTTTGATAGGGAGTGCACTGAATTTGTAGGTTGCTTTGGGTAGAATTGATATCTTAACAATGTCAAGTCTTCCATACATGAATACAAGATCTCTTTCCACTTATTCATCTCCTTTAATTTCTTTCAATAAGTTTTATGGGGCACCTGGGTGGCTCAGTTAAGTGTCCAACTCTTGGTTTCAGCTCAGGTCATGATCTCATGGTTTGTGAGCTCGAGCCCTGTGTTGGCCTCTGTACTCCAGCGCAGAGTCTGCCTGGGATTCTCTCTCTCCCTTTGTCTCTACCCCTCCCCTGCTCTCTCTCTGTCTAAAAAATAAATTGTAAAAAATAAAAAATAATAACGTGTTGTAGTCTTCGGGACAGGAGGCTTTCACCTCCTTGGTTAAGTTTATTTCTAAGTATTTTCTTCTTTTTATTGCTATTGTAAATGAAATTATTTTCTCAATTTCCTTTTTGGGTTGGTCAGTTGTTTTTCCCCCAATTTTAAAAAGTAAGGCAGGAGGTAGACGACCCACTTGTTTTTCTTTGATCAGTAAAATATAAACTTTCAAAATGTTCTCTCCATATGTTTTATTCCAAAAAAATATTTGCTTTCTTTCTCAATCCTGAACCATCATTTTCACCTTGGTGGTAGATGTTTTGTTTTGTTTTGTTTTGTTTTTTTACTAATTTTGTTTATTATAAAATTTTTATTACGAACACTTTCAAACATATGGAAAAATAGAAAAAAATAGTGTAATGACCTCCCATATATGCATTACCTAAACTTAACCATTCTTAACATTTCGCCAGATTTGCTTCCTATTTTTTGCCAAAGTATTTATAATAAATTACAGACATGACATTTTACTTCATAACACTTTCATATTTCTATTTTCTAAAAATAAGCCTATTTTTAGAAAATAACCCCATACCACTCTACCTAACAAAATGAACAATAATTCTTTCATGTCACCTGGTACCCGATCCGTATTCAGATCTCTCCAATTGTTGCCATAACGTCTTTTGCAGCTGGTCCATCTGAGCCAAGATCCACACAAGGACCACACATTGCATTTGGTTAGTAGGTCTCTCAAGTCCCTCTTAATCCAAAGACAGCTGGACAGCACTAGGTTCAGGAATGTGTCTGGACAAGGCTGTTAGTCTGGAGAAGCAAAGGGGACACAGAAGGCTGTGTTCATGGCGGAGGGTATTGGGACCTATAATAATATTTCATATCATAAACTCCAAGAGTGATGAAGTGCCTCTGGCTCCAGTGCAAAATTATGAAAGTCTGGAGCCAAAGAGGCTTCCAGAAGGTCTGTTGGAATCCTTACTTGATCAGATTCTGTCATCTGACAATGTGTATCTCTGGGAGAAGATTTAGTGCACAATTTTACTTCCCTGTATGGCTCAGTTAATGTTTCTAATCTCTTTGCAGTGAATTCTGACGACACCAACTTCCTTCCCCATCCACGAGATAAGCGAGTCTTGCTGATTTACTCTTGTCCTTCTGCCAGTCTGACCCTCCACCATCACTTGTCAATGCTATTGATAGTTACTTGTCTTCCCAGAATAGGCTCCCAAATTTGAAACACTCGCCTTGTTTTAGAGGAAAACTGTGTAACTTTTAAATTAGATGCCCTTTAACAAACGTTTCCACCAGATAACCCATGAATTCTCGTGTGGTCAAATGATTTTTATGCCCATCCTCTTAGAAACTTCCTTATTCAGCAAGCTATGTCAGTGGAGCACTTCTGATTTCCACCTCTTTGCTGCAATACCTGGACTCTGAAACAATGGTGGATGTGTTTTTTATGGGATGTTCAAGACCCTCACACCAAAATCCTTTCTGATCCCTTCTTAAAGCAGACGATCCTTGCTGGCTACAGGTTTTTGGGCTTTCCTTTTCATCAAACACTGGTTTTATTCAAAAACTCATTACTGCTGAGACTCTCTGTCTAGTTCATCTTTTCTTTCATGGCTCATTAAAAACATCTCTTGCATTTTATTACTGCCAGAACCTAACAAGCACTATATACCCTGGGACACGTTAGGAAGAGCTCTCTGTACTTGTACCAAACTGCACTGCCAACTTCCCACCTGAGCCCTTTGTTTTCACATTCTCCAAATCTCCAGACGCATTTTCTAGGTGTCCTCCATTGATTTTCTGACCAAGGACCGCACCGTAATTTTGCTACCATCTTGTTTTCGTTTATTCTTTCAATCGTTTTTATTCCAGGAGGATGAGACGTTTTACACAAGGGCATGGAGCCTGCCATCTTTACGCTCCTAGACGGGAAATATTAAAAGTGATAGAAAATATTAAAAGTGGCTTTCCATTTGTCAGGAAGTTTCACAATATTTTGTCGAGTTCTGAATCCCGTTGCCCATGATTTCAAAAACAAAGCAATGAAAAAGTGGAGAGCTTTGGATTAGGACCCACCCTACTCCAGTGTTACTTCATCCTAATTACAACGACCCTATTTCCACGTAAGGCCATCTTCTGAGGTCTCAGGGGTTATGACTTCAACATATTTCGGGGGGGGGGGGGGCACAATCCAACCCACCACAGAGCTCTAAATAGATGTTAGAGGAATGACTACAGACCCTCCCAGCACTAACAGCCTATGTATCTAAAAATGAGATGAACAAGGGGCACCTGGGCGGCTCAGTCAGTTAAGCATCCAACTTCAGCTCTGGTCACGATCTCATGGTTCATGAGTTTGAGCCCCACATCGGGCTCCATGATGACAGTGTGGAGCCTGCTTGGGATTCTCTCTCTCCCTCCCCCTCTTTCTCTCTGCCCCTCCCCGCCTCACGTGCACACATGCTCTCTCCCTCTCTCTCGAAATAAATAAACCAAAAAAAAACGAGATGAACGATGGGAAGTACTGTCCAAGCAAGAAGCGCCAGTTGGGAGAGTGATGACTACGCTTTGTGATGGTTGGTGTGGACGATGCCAACCAGAGACATCATTCTGATCTCTGCCTCTGCCATCAGATCTGGCTTTATTTGGATCTAGCCAGATTGGGTTCTGGCTGCTGTTAAATCAAAATGTGTAATTGCACGTGCTAGCCATAAGGGTGCTCTATTCAGGGATATTTCCTCCCACCTGTAGAAATAATCGATGTTCCTAATAAGAGTCAAGTGACCCTGCATGGTCAGGGAGTATCTTCTGAACCATCAAAGAACAACTAAATTGTCTTCTGAAGAATGTTCCTGTTAAATGCATTTGAGTGCTTTCTTTGAAATTCAGTCTCAAGATAAATCCCTTAAAAGCAGAGGTTGAGGGGCGCCTGGATGGCTCAGTTGGCTAAGAGTCTGCCTCTTGGTTTTGGTTCAAGTGTGATCTCACCCTCAGATCGAGCCCTGTGTGAAGTCTGCTTAGGATTCTCTCTCTCTCTCTCTCTCTCTCCTCTCCCTGGCCCCTCCCCTGCTCTCACGCATGCAGGCACTCTCTCTTTCAAAAAATAAAATAAAATAAAATAATAAAATAAAATAAAATAACAGAGGCTAAGACAGGATTCAGGTGCACGTGATTTATTGAGGGTGAATGGAGAAGAGGAGTAAGAGAAGAAGGAGGGCGCAGGGGAAGGAGCTGAGCAGGGATGTGGTCTCAGCTGGAGTCTAGCGTCAGCCTAGTCCACAGAGAGCTCTAAAGTGTGAATGCACCACGTGATCAGTCCCACCTTAAGGCAAGGGGACTGGCCTTTTGTACCCCTTATCAGTCGTCATTTGCTGTGGGCTGCCGGAGGGGGGGGGGGGGGGTGCGTAACTTCTCCCAAGGGAGTTCCCAGACAAGGAAAATTCTGTGCAGGAGGGGGCGACTGTGAGCCACTATCTGCCAACAGTCGCAGCAAATGAGAGATGGGTACACCGGCTGGTAAAGGCTGTCTGGCATTTCTGTACACTCGGTGATGTGTATATGGGCTACTGTCACTATTGTGGGGTGAACTGTGTTACCACCACCACCACCAAATTCATATGTTGAGGTCCTAGGTTCCAGTACCTCAGAATGGAATTGTATTTGGAGATAGGGTATTTGAAAAAAGTCAGCTTAAACGAGGTCTTTAGGTGGGCCTTAATCCAATACGACTGGTGTCGTTGTAAGAGGAGATTAGGACCTAGACACTCACGGATGGAAGGCAATGTGAAGACACAGAGAGAGTCTGCAAGCCAAGGACAGAGGCCTCAGGATAATTATACTCTGGTGACGCTTTGACCTTGGACTTCTGGCCTCCAGAACTGTGAAAACACAAATTTCTGTTAGTTAAGCCACCCAGTCTGTGGTACTTTGCGATGGCAAACGAATAGTCTTATATGGCAAAAACAGTCACTCATTTATCTTCGCCAGCTCCAAAGGCCAGGATGTTGGATTCGCTTGGAAATCTCCTCTCCCAATCCTGCTAGAAACCCCTACCATAGTGTTTCATTATCCCCAGTGCCCCGAGGCCACCAATAAAGACAACTTCATCTAACGGCTCTGCCTCTGTGGAAACATACTTACATTCAGGCATCTCCTCCGTGTATTTTCCCACACCCGTAAAAGTGGTTTCTACAGCCAGCAAGCAGGCTTTGTTTTGCTAACAAAATTATAAATGTGAGAGTTCCCGCATTAGGGTGGTTTGAATAACAGTGGGAGAGAAAAGCTATTAGACCAGGCACGCTCTCTGTCTTCTGTTCTGTAATGGTGTCAGGGGATATTAAAATGTCCTTGATAGACAAAGGCTTTATAACAACGCCATCTGACCCAAAGGCTTATGGGTGGCTGAATTATGATGGAGAAGTTACTCAAATAGCCATCAATCTCTGCTGTGTCGTCTGGGAGAAAACGTTTAGTGCTCTGATTTTACTATCTTCTCCTAAAACTTTTTGGTAAGGATTGCTGCCGGCCTGGGTATATGTCACTATTTGGAAATAAAGCTCCTTCCTAATTACCTTTTCCATAAGAGGACAATGGCTAAGGAAACTGAAATTCCCACAAAAGCAATTTTGGTTCCTTCCCTCTCCCTTCCCCACACCCTTAAAGCAAATAACAATGTTGGCTCCCCGGAGTTTCTTCAGTCTTTCTTTCCTCTGTCCGTTGACTGGTGGAAATACCGATGAAGAGGTGAAGTGGCAGGCTCGGGGAGGCAGGAAAGAGAGATGCATATCACGGACGAGATCCTTCAATTCTCACTCTACCCTAGAGCTGAGCTGCAGAGCTCTGTTAGGGCCAGCGGCTCAATGACTCTGGCATTCGGCCCCAGAAGCACCAGCCAGCCTTCCTGACCTCTTGGTGCTGTTCATGGGTCCTTGGACGAAGCTGTCTGAGGCAGCTGCCCCCTACTACCCAGATGTAACCTCCAGAACCACTTAGAATCTTCTCCTGTAACTCGGTGGGGATGGGGGGTGGTGATTTTGCTCCCCAGGGGACATGTGACAATGTGTGTAGGCATTACTGGTTGTCACACTGTGGGGATCGGGGGGTTACTATTAGTATCTAGTGTATAGAGGGCAGGGGTGCTGTTAAATATCCTACAATGCACAGGACATCCCCTCCTCCCCCACCGTCCAACACGCACCTAAAAAACAATTATCTGGACCAAAATGTCAATAATGCTAAGTTTGAGAAACCCTGTTCTAACTATTTTTCATCAGAATCCCCCCCCCCCCCCCCCCGCTCCAGCCTTTCATCCTGCCTTGACCTACGTCACCCATCTATGCATCTATCATTCAGCCTATAAACATTCACCATGAGCCTTGCCTCAGCCTGGAACTGTACCATTTGCTTTCAAACACACACGGAACAGGAATGATAAAGATTTAAACTGTAGATTGGCAGCTAATAAGGGCAATCATTCAGACGGTGATTTTACTTGAAGATATGGAGGAATGTGGCCTGTGATAGATGGGCTGGGCCAGTGGGATGGCTGCTCAGCGTGGTGTTGGCAGGGCTCCCTCGTGCACTAGAGTCAACTCGTGGCCGATGACCTCACTCGCACATCTGCCGGGTGTCTGCCTGTTGGCAGGGACAATAACAGTCTGTTTATCATCCTGCAGTGGGCTCATTCACAGAGCAGTAGTAGGGTTCCCAAGAGCACCATGAAAGGGCAAGCTCCACTGTGCTAGCACATTCCAAGCCTCTGTTTGCAACACAGAGCAAGTCACATGGCCCTGCACCAATTTCCAGGAGTGAAAAATAAACTCCACCTCTTGATGGAAGAAACCAACAAGTCACATCTCCTAGGGGTGTAGATACAAGGAGAGGAAGCCCTGGAGCTATTTTGCAATCAGTTTTGCAATGAGAGTGACTCCTTAATCTTTCTTTCTGGTTCCTCTCCATGGCCAGATACTGAATTCTTCCCCTTGGCTTTGGCTAATGACCATTTCTCATTTTCACTTTACTGAATCCTCACCCCAACCCCATGCGGGTTGGCCAGGCAGGTTCAGTTTTCCTTGTCGCTGTTTTTACTTTATACGTGCAAACCTTGAGTCCTTGCAAGACAGAGTTCTAGCCTAGGTCAAAAGCTAGTAAGTGACAGAAGTAGACCATAATAGTGACCATCATGTGTTGACTGACCACCAGATGTCAGGCGATGGACTTTCTTAATCCTCACAATAACCCTTTCACGGATCCTATTTTACAGATGGGCAAAGTGAAGTTCAGAGAAGTTAAGTAATTTGCCCAAAGTCACACAGCACATAGGGTTGAAACTCTAACCTAGGACTTAAATCCAGATTTTTCTGCTGCCAAGTTGTATCTCCATGTAACAGGGTCTTTATAAAAACAGCCTGAGCCCTTGCTGAAGCAGCAGGTAACCTCACCTCTATAGTAAAACAGGGCAATACTATAGTTAGCTGGCGTCATCTCTGTGCTAAAATCAATTTCCCCACCATCTAAGCTGATACACAGGACAATGAAGAGCTTATAACCACGGTCAACGATGTGGTCTGATGAGACTTCTACAGGATGTCGCTGTTTCTTCATGGTGACAGAGGCCCCATGGGTGAGGAGCCTGTGCTCACTCAGGTCTATTGACCTTTTTTGTTTTTGTTTTTTTTTAAGTTTATTTATTTATTTTGAGAGAGAGAGAGCGCGCACACGCATGGGGGAGAGGTAGAAAGAAAGAGGGAGAGAGAGAATCCCAAGCAGGCTCTGCAGTGTCAGCACAGAGCCTGATGCGGGCAGGGTTCAAATCCATGAACCACGAGATCATGACCTGAGCTGAAGTCAAGAGTTAGACGCTTAACCGACTGAGCCACCCAGGCGCCCCTCAGGTCTACTGACGTTTGACCAGCACGCCAGCCCAGGTAAACCCTGTTAGTATGAATGACAGCGCCACACCTGACGTTGGAAGGCAACCGCGAGGTGTAGTTCTGCTCAAACTATCTGCATTAACAGGATCAAAGACAATATTCTTTTTCTTGATATATTTTTCTCCTTGCAAAAAGAATATGGTCAACATAAAACACTGTGAAAACACGCCAATAGTATCTTTCCCCAAATTCCAAACCACCCCTCCTTCCAATGTACCCATTATGAATACAGTCTTGTCTACTCTCCCTGTGGGTCTGTATATGTGATTTATGTGTGTAAGTAACTTACATGTACAATATAAGCATGTGTCTTGTGTATGGGGGTAATTTACAAATGTACCTATAATTTTTATTTGCCTGTGCAATTTATCAAAATGAGGAGTTCCTGTACATCCTGCCTTGTAGTTTGTAATCTGTTGTGAGCACTTACCCTTGTATGTCAATATTCTTTAGAACATGACTATAAGGGCTATGACAAGTCATCACACCTTGATCATCTATCTAGCTGGGTCCCGGGGTTGGATGTCTAGAGGGACGGACTTATACCCAGTTGAGTTTTGGGATTTTGGGCCCCTTATCATTGAGGCAAAGAGGTCTGGGGTGACCAAATGGAGACGAGGATGAGAAAATAGGCAAAAGCCTCTCTCCACGCCTCCTTCTCCCAGAACCCCACACAGGGGCCCACAGTCCTTGAGCTCATTAGAAATGCCTGGGGGAAGCACAAGTGATAGAAGCACATTACATCTCTCAGGGCTCCGTGAAGCATGATGTCGCGTGGGATTGTGGAAGGCATTATTTATTTTCAAATGCACCTTGCCTCCAGGAGGCAGCCCATTCAGTATTTCCAGTGTGTCCATGGTGCTAGTCTAGTTAAGGACTTGGAGGTTAACGTTTGTATGCTAGATATTCAAGAGAAATTATCGGCTCAAGTGTATGCTTGAGGCTGGTTGGCAATTTGAGGCTGTATGCCAATTTTAAAAATAATAATACCCAGAGTCCTCATCGTTCCTCTTTAGAGAGATTCCAGGAAGAAGGAACATTATTTTCTTGTACAATTTGTCTGTATCTCTGCTTGTTATTCATGTGACCAACAGAGACTATGTCTTAACCCTGAACGCTCTGTGAACAAACAGGACTTTCCATCTGTGGCTTTAAGCCTCCTTGGTGTACCTGGACCTCACTTTTTCTCATAGTGCCAGATGTAACGAGGAAAATATATTGTTTTAAACTGTTTGCAGTGTGAGCAACAGCCAACACTCAGAAGTAAGCAAAATGTGCAGGGCGAGACCTCCTCCTTTGTTTAGCCAAGACTCTCGATAGGTAGGGTTACTAGAGGAAGTAAAGATCCCTTGGGCATAGCTTGGGTGAGAGAGAGAAGGATAAAGAACAGTTAAATCGCTCTGCATAATAATTTGGGATGTGTCTGCTGGGGCCTGGAGAAAAGGGATGAGATCGTAGAAGGGAAAGTGAGACCAAAGGGGTCCTAGCAATATGGTGGGAGGGAGGGACCCTAGTGGGAGGATGAGGCCAGTACTGCCATCAATCCCAGAGAAAGGGGGACCCATGGAGGCAGCAGGTGCATTGGGTCACTGAACAGAAGTCAGGGAGCAGCATCTTAGGTGGTTCCCCAGAAGCTGACCTGAGACAGGATTTGAGTGCAAGCAGACAATTAGGGAGGTGATCCCCGAAATGCTGGTAAGGGGAGTAGGGTGAGAGATAAAGGGATGGCAGGAAGTGGCAACAAGCAGGACATCACTCTGGGCAGGTGGGGCTCAGTCTTGCCGGGCAGCTCTGGCAGACAGCACAGAACACACCTGAGTTAGCCCACCGCTGGGGCAAAGGGGCTGGATTGTTTATCTACCAACTCCTCCACATCACCCGCTGATAGGCCCCTCCCTGGGACGCTTACTCCCCAGAATTCCAGCCTCCTCAGTGCGGAGAGGGAAGCCTCGGGCAGGAAGGTACAGGGGCTCGCAGTGGAATGCGGTCTACATGTCCTCGAATGGTGAGTGCCAAGAGCTGGCTGGTCACTGGTGAGGTCTGCTGTCGGCAGCCAAGACTGGAACTCACCAGAAGGACTCATGAATTACCCTGCTACTACAGTTTGGTTGAAGGCTGGCCACATGAAGGTAGAAATGACATAAATAAATAAAATTAAAAATCTAATATTCGGGAGCCCCAGGGTCATCCAGTTCAAACCCATTATTTTACAGGCAGCCATAGCCCAGAGGATTTCAGGGCATCTTTGTCTATACAGCCAGATAGAAGCAGGGGATTAGGAGGGGAAGGCCAAAACATTTAACCTTTCACACCCCTGGGAATCCAGGAAGGAAGTGATCCCAGTGGCCAGGTGAGATGGTTGCTGATAAATTCATAGAACAAACACTGCTAGGTTCCCAATGTTCACATCTAATCTGTATTGCAGGGAACTTACCATGGCCCAGCACTGTTCTAGAAGATTAGGACACAACAGGGAACAAAGGGGCAAAATTTTGGCCCTCAGGAATCTCACCCTTGAGAGGGAGAGATAGACAATAAACAAATAAGTAAAATACGTAGTATGTTGGTGACAAGCATATGGGGAAAAAAAGTCATGAATGGGGAAGGAGGTTATCTGGGATGTAGGTGTGTGTGCTGTTAGATGAGTGTCCTGATGAAAACCCACTAAGGAGGAGACATTCGTGTAAAGATCTGAAGGAGCTATGTGGACATCTGGGGTAAGGGCAATCCAAAACAGAGGGAACAGTAGGGGCGCCTGGGTGGCTCAGTCGGTTAAGTGACTGACTTTGGCTCAGGTCATGATCTCACGGTTTGTGAGTTCGAGCCCCGCATCAGGCTCTGTGCTGATAGCTAGGCCTGGAGCCTGCTTTGGATTCTATGTCTCCTTCTCTCTCTGTTCCTTCGCCACTGTCTCTCAAAAATAAATAAACATTAAAAAAATTTTAAAAACAAAACAGAGGGAACAGCAAGTGCAAAGGCCCTGAGGTGGGCTGTGCTTTCCCAAGGGGCCAGTGTGGTTGGTACAGATCATAAGGGCTCTGGCTTTTGCTGAGTGAGAAGAAAGTTCCTGCAGACTTCTGGGCAGAGGAGGGAGAGGATCTGAGTGGGTTGGATCACTCTGGAAGCTGTGTTGATACTAGAGTGAAGGAAGGGACAGAGAAAGAGAGACCAGTACCAGTTAGGAGGGTGGCTAATCTAGGTATGACATGACAGTGACCCACTCCAAGGTGATAGGAAGGGGCAAGAAGTGATTGGATGCAAAGTGCATCATTTTTAAGGGAAAGTATAAGTAAAATACACATTTGTGCCAGAAGTGATGTCCCAGATATCCATGCCATACAAACCTAAGAGGCCAAGAAGAAGGCCAGACATGGACACTGCCTGTGTGCAGTGTGGGCTTAGAGAGGCGAAGGGTGGCATCCAGTGACTTGGCCAGCACCCCCCTCCTTCCTCCTTGTTCCTTTCCTTATGGCAAAGACCCTCTTTGAACTTTCCCTACTTTCCCCATGGAAGGTCTGTCCCATAAGGGGCCCAAAGCAGGAGTTCGGGCTGCAACTTTCCTATTTCATTATTTAAGGCAACTAACTCACTCTTGTCACCAGATACTGAATTGCAGGGGACTCTGAAGTCAGCATGGTCTTGTTACTGCCACACACTTCCTGAAGCTGGTTAATATTGTGGACTTTGTGAGGCCCAAACTGGTAGGCTCCTGTGTTTCTTTCTGCCCTTTTTTGGAAAGTGGGGGTGAGTGGTTATTTGGTATGTGTTAACGTTTGTTTGTTTAGAGAGCGAGCATGAAGCCGGGGAGGGGTGGGGAGAGAGAGAATCCCAAGCAGGCTGCACACCCATGCAGGGCTCGATCTCACTACCATGAGCCAAAATGAAGAGTTGGACGCTTAACCAACTGAGCTACCTACCCAGCCTTCCCTTGCTACTGTTTGGAAGTAAAAGCTGTTATTAAAGACAGCTGATATGACTTTCCACTTACCCCTTTTCAAGTTAAATGTCCTCAGAAGGGTCGGTGTGCGTTTGGACTGACGTAGGAAGAAACGTGGCAGCTCCCCGAACTAATTATGACTCGTCTTCACGTCCACACGGAACATCAATACTGTGCCTTCATCATGCCCAACAGTTGACTTAATGACACATCCTGGATATAAATCATTGTCTTCTAAACTCACTTTTCCCAGATAGTACTTCCATTAACGTTGACTCATATGGCAAATTTGTACAAATTAGAACAAGATACATCCTCCAGGCAGGTTGCAGATTCCTTGTGTCCAGATGTATCCGGACTGGATACAACTCCTTACTGGATATTGGAGACTAGGTGAGTGTAGCTGTTGTGCATTTTGGCCCCCCCTCACCCAGCACCCTTGTGCAGCAGGGGTCCACCCTACAGTATCCAGACTGAGCCCACGTGAGCGAGGCCTCCAAACGTCAAAGCCAGCTAATTACCTAGGTAATATATGCATGAATTCCTGGAAAAGATCTGGCAGGACCAGCCCATACTTAATGCCAGTTGCATGGGCTCCATGCAAGCTGGCTATTTTAAAGAACAAAATCATTAGAGGAAGTATCAAACATGGGTGGAATATTTTGGGATGGAATATCATGGAAATTATTTTGCTGTTGCTTATAATTTGTTGTGAGGTTCTCCGACTATGGAAGTGCCACAGGCGCCCATGGCATCCTTTGTGTTATGCTTGGGAAGACTGTCTGCCTGCCCTCCCGGCCAAGGCTTGAGGTTCAACAGCCAGCTTTTCCCTGAAAGCTGCAGCAGCCGAGGACATCAGTGCCCACCCATGTCCCCTTGGCCCTCACCGTCCCCAAGCGTGCAATGGCTCCCGATAGCAAGTGCTGGGGACTCATCGCCTGAGAGGTCCCTCTGGCTGCAGAAATGTTCTTGGTCCACTGCACCATGGGTATGGTCTGCTGGAGGATTTGATGTCCCCCGAAGCTCTCCTCGACTGGTGACAAAGCAGGTTGGAGGCCCTTCCTCACCTCTTGGGGGTGACAACTCTGAAGAATGTGCTTTTCATAGTGTCACAAGTTCCTGCAGGGGGACTGAGCCCCAGATGCCCCTGGCAGGAGCTTCTCATTAATACACATCTCTCGGTCTGTTCTCCACACCACCCTGCAGGCTTGTCCTGAACGTACTTCCAAACAACCTCCTTGTCTCGGGGTCTGCTCCTGGAGAAGCCCAGTTGCAAGCAGCTGTTTAAAGGACTAAGTATATTGATTCTTCCTTCAGCTCTTCTAATTCTTTCAGACTCCAGTGTAGACGGGGAGTAATTTTCACAGAGGAATTGAACGTACACAATGACAGTCAAATCAATCCCGCTCAGTGGGCAGAATAAGAACCGCTGTTATTTCTGCAAACCTAAATATGCTGACGCCCGCAAAATGCCAGAAAGAGAGAGGCTGTCAAAACAAAGATAACAGATACGAACGCACCAAAGCAGTCAGCCCTGGCTAGCGCCATCGACTCCCAGGTGAACGCGACTTCACCATGAGAAGTCCCGATTTGGAAAGTGTTTCAGGTGTTTCTCCTCGGAAACATCCTTCACAACCTTTACCCAGTTATGTTCCCACTCCCTCGGATCTCTCCCCATCTCCGTAACCACCTCTGTCCTATACTAAGTAGTGAGACTCTTACCAGGAAACAGTGGGCCCCGTCCACAATTACGGACAAGCCCATCCTTTCCCTGCTGCACTAACCTTGGTCGTAAACCAAGTGGTCATATATGTGCAGGTCTGTTTCCCTGCTCTTAATTCTTTCCCTTTATTCACCAGTTTCTACCTAGGCTGCTAGTTGGTTCGTCTTCATGCGGCAGGTATTTATTCAGGTATAAAAAATTTGCTACAGTTTATTTAGAAAAGGCAGGATGAATGCTTGATTTTGCCCCTTTGTTTATAAGTTTCATTTATTTTTAATTTTTTAAAAAATGTGTTTATTTATGGGGCGCCTGGGTGGCTCAGTCAGTTAAGTGGCCAACTTGGCCTCAGATCATGATCTCAAAGGTTCATGAGTTCAAGCCCCGCATCGGGCTCTGTGCTGACAGCTCAGAGCCTGGAGCCTGCTTCAGATTCTGTGTCTCCCTCTCTCTCTGCCCCTCTCCCACTCACACTCTGTCTCTCTCAAACATAAATAAACATTTAAAAAATGTTTTCAAATGTTTTTATTTATTTTTCAGAGAGAGGCAGACAGAGAGGGAGATGCAGAACCCAAAGCAGGCTGCAGGCTCTGAGCAGTCAGCACAGAGCCCGAGGCGAGGCTCGAACTCATGAATCGTGAGATCATAATCTGTGCCGAACTCAGACGCTTAACCGACTGAGCCACCCAGGCACCACTGTTTATAAGTTTTAGAAATAGTTTTAATTTACCAGCATCCTTCAGTGGTGATCCACTGACTTTAAGTATCATCCAGAATTCATGTATTTACCTAATTGATACATTTCAGTCAATTGCAGTTATTAATCCCAACCGATGTTCAGAATGTCCTATCTTTGGGAGCCTCTTCTTGTTGAGTCATTTGGACGTGGCCCTATTGTTTTTTATAGCTTCCTTGCTCTCTAATACGTTTGCAGCAATAGGTAGGTAATGGGCAGGTAGGGAGCCCTTGGGCAGCTTAAAATCTCACAAGCCTGACTGGGGGCTATGGGGAGTTCAGTGTGAGCAGCCATTTACATACAACAGGTATGTTCGAGAGAGGGCGGCCCAGACCCAACACTAACTCCTCCACTCCCATAGGGTCGTCTCCAGGGTGATATGAAAAGGCCAAGCATACAGATCAGGAAGCAAGGGGGGGTGGGGAGGGAAACACTAAAATAACAATAACTAATATTTATGAAAACTTACTGTGTGCCAGAAGCTGGTCTAGGTCTCTCCAAGTCCTAACTCATTTAACCCTCATAACGACACCGCGGGGTGGGCACTGTTGTTACCCCCATTTCACAGATAAGGAAACGGAAGCACAGAAAGGTTAAATAACTAGGTGGAAGCTACCAGGTCATATCAGGTCATGCCAGAAAATGATGGAGCCAGGAGACAAAGTCAGGGGCACTCTCCCAACCAAAATGGAAGAGAAGACCAGCACTCCTCCTTTGTGGATCGTTAAGGATTCTGTGGAGGGAGGGTGGGGGGTTGCAGCACACATGGGAATCTGCGCAGTCAGCATCCAATGAGAGTTTTCGACCTAACTGACCTTGGGATGCCCAAGGTAAGTGATCCAGCCGCTAACCTCAGTTCCCCCTGCCTCCCTCCCCAGCAGCGTCCCTCCTAGTCTGTGCACCAGCCTCAGTGTCCGGCCCTGCTCCCACCTTCCCTGGAGCATGGTGCTAGCTCCTTCCTTCCCCAGCATCCCCCAGAAATTCACTTCTCAGACCAAGGTGGGAATAGCACAAATAAATTTCTGATGGGGGATTAGGAGGTGCTTTGCACATTTCCTCGAGAATCTCTGTTTTGTAGAGGAGGAAGCTGAGTGGTTGAGTGTTTTGTTCAAGCCATGAAGCTAGCGACCTCTGGACCAGATTTCCGCTCTGTTCTATCTCTCACACCACAGCCCTGTGCCTCACTTGTGCCCCACTGCTGCCCTCTGCTGGGCTCATGAGAGCACCTCCCTGATGTGCTGTAACCACGTGTTACCTATGCTTCCAGAACACGGTGTCCAGAGTGATCCCACCTGAGGAGGACCTGGGGGGGGGGGGGGGGGGCGGGGAACAGGGATGGTATTTCTCATTCTCAAAGCCACTGGCAACGCTCCTCAAATCGCATCAGTAGAAACTATATTATTTTGCTATGAAGAACAGTATTAGGATAATTGGTGACGTTTGAATAAGGTCACATAGGAGTAAAGGGACATCGCGTCTATAACTTTCAAGCAATTTGGAAAAGTGTGTGTGCGGAGAGAGAGAATACTTGGGAAAATGTTAGCATTTGGGGGATTTGGGGGAAGTATGTAGGGAATTCTTTACTATTCTTACTCTTCTGTTCGTCTGAAATTATTTCAAATAAACTGTACTTTCAGGAAGCCACCCACCACAGCTCCCCTGAGAGTAGTCTCTAGCTACTGATGGAGTCTGTAGGAGACTACAAATTTCTGAGCCACGGGGCTCCCTCCTCGGCCCTTCTTCATGACAATAAGCACAACCACCACGGTAGGTCCGGAGTACAGGGACCCTTGAGAGGAGGAAGAAGCTACCTCTTGGGCAGTAGCTACTAGGGGTCTTCACTTCCCACAGGACCCCATGTGCAGCCCTACTAAGGCACACGCGAATTTGTCACTGTAGGCAAGGAGGGGAGACCCTCAAAAAGGATAAGCCTGTGTGTGTCCGGATACCGGTCAGCATAGTGAAGGGGCCAGAAGGCATTTCTCGTGAGGTAGAATGAAGGGCATAAGATGGGGCGCTTGGGAAGAGTAGAGCTGGGTGACAAGGAAAGGAGCTACCTGGGGGCACATAGGGAACACTATGGATCTCTGTCCAGCAAAATAGAAGCAGACTCAGTCTGTGAGATGTGAGAAGACACTATGAGCACTGAGTGGAGGTGCTGGGAGGCACAGGTCACTCTACATCGGGACCATGGTGCAGAATGCCATCCAATGATTAATCCAGAAAGCTCACTTCAGGGCACCCTGGGGTGCCCACTGGGGATGCTCCCCCAAGAGGGTGCTGACCATCTACAGGGGGAGGGGGTGTCTGAGAGGGGATGTATTCACTGCAGAGAGTTCCAACCACTGCTTCTCAACCTTGGCCATACATTGGAATCACCCGGGAATTTCTTTAAACCACCCATGCCTGAGTCCCACCCCCAGAGATTCTGATGTAATTGGTCCAAGGTGCTGCCTGGGCATTGAGTTTTTGTTTTTTGTTTTTTAAGTTCTGCAGGTGATTCTAATGTGCAGGCAAGCTTGAGAATCACTGGCTTAGAAGGCACTACCTTCCAAGGCTCTTTGAATCTCAGAGAAATCAGGACCACATGAACAAGATCAGAGAGCCCATCTTTGCTGTAGGAATAACAGCTTCAATCACCTCAAAGAGAAATCAGAATGAACCCTGAACCTAGTCTCTGATGGATGTGCATCTGAGCCTGAAAATGCGCTTAGGTGTCTTGTTAAAGTTGAGAAGAGACATTAAGGGAAGGGCGGCATGGTTTTATTGCATTTGAGAGCAACCTGGGTTTGGGTTGATTTTGGAACTGGTACTGTCTTCTGGCAAATATGGGGAAGTAATGGCTTGTGGTTATGTCACCATGAGGCCATCAGTCCATTCTCTGGGGCTTTCTACTCCAACTGCCAGTCCTCTGAACATCCAAATACGGAAGTCACTCTGGCTTTGTTTCCCTCTGCCACCTTCCCCCGGGAGACCAAAAAGGTAATGGCACCCTTCCTTCTCAAGGAAGGGGCACCCAAGCCTACAAAATTCTGGCCCCCTTCTCCAGAAGGAAGTTAGCAGCCACGGCTGCTGTGGCTGTCGGGTGGGAGTGGGACCACCTGAAGACAAACTCCATCCAGGCCTTTGTCCCATCCGAATAGCTGGATGGTCTGAGGCTCCCTGAGAAAGGAGACACTGTCTCATTGAAGGGATGAGGGGAGAGGCCCTAGGTGAAAAGCAGATCCCCAAGTCCAGAACAACAAACAGAGGGCTTAGCTTTGGACTTCAACTCTTCCCCATCAATGGTCTCATCCTGGCTCCTGGTGCAGAATATTATCTACATCTTGGCCACCCCCCTGGACTGGACAACCCCACATGGGTATTTCACAGGCACATCAGTCCTATTGTGTCCAAAACCAAACGCCTGATCTTCCCTCTCTGCTCCACCCCCCAACCCAAATCTGTTCTCCCTCAGCCTTCTTCAGCCCCCCAAAATGGCAACACCATCCTTCTGGTTGCCCAGGCCAACAGTGTCATAGCCACCCTTCACTCCTCTCTTCTCTCCCATGCCACATAGAATCCTTCAGTCCCACGACACCACCCACACTGAGCCACCATCTCCTGCCTGGACTGCCACTGGGTCCCCCTCTCTGGTCGTCCTCCTTCCAACCCCTCTGAAATCTGTTCTCAGCACAGCAGCTGAATGACTTTGAAAACATCCGATCAAGTTACTCCTTGGCTCCAAGCCCTCCAACAACTTCTCATCTCTCACAGAGTAAAAGCCCATGGCCTTGGCCTCCATAATTACCCCCTATCTCTGGGACCTCATTTCCCACCACCGCCCCCTCCCCATTCACCCTGCTCCACCCCCACTGCAGTTCCTCGAGGACGCGTTGCTGTGCACCTGCCCAAACACATCCCCCACACCCTTCAGTGCATCCAGTTGCCCAAACATCCCTTTGGTAGCAAGGTCTTCCCGAGGGCCCTATTTAAAGCTGTAATCTCTCCCCACCAGCCCTCCCCTCTCCTGGCTATGTTTTCTCCAACTAACATACTACCTTCTCCAGGTGTCTGCCACCCACTCCTAAAATGAACTCCACAAGGACAGGGACTTTGTTGGCTCTGTGGCTGCATCCCAGTGTCCGGACAGGCCAACCACAGAGCAGATATCCCATGAGCGTGTGCTGAATGCGTGGAGATCATCAAGACCAGAGCACAGGGGCTCTGAGGTTGAAGGACACCAGGTGCAGACAACTGCAGGGGGTGTCATGGGGGATGGGCCCTGATACCACTGACTGGGGACCTCCTCAGAGCAAGCAGAAGGACCTCATGGGCCTGGACGACAAGAGCCTTCAGCACATGGATTGGGGACCGGGGGCCCCACCATTTCTCCAGCACCACATGAGCCTTGGCTCCCAGTACAACAGGGGGGCAGGCAGCCAGGGAAAACAACCAACGCTGGGCTTCTCGCAGCTGTGGTTACTGAAAACAGAACACTAGTTACCGGCTGGGGAACAGAACACTGGACTGGGGCAGGTGTGGGAAAGGGGCCAGGGTCTGGGTTTGGTCGTGCGAAGTCCACATGAAGGGGCCTCACAGCCCATGTGGGCTAGCGATGTGGACTTGGGAATCGTGGAGATGAGTGTGGTAATGGGAGCCATGGGAGTGGGGGAGAATACCCAGGACGGAGTTCAGTTGGAGAGGAAGAGGGCCTGGGGCAGAATGCCACCATCTGAGGGACGGGCGGAAGAAGGTACTCAGAAAAGTGGCTGAGGAGGGGCGCCTGTGTGGCTTGGTTAGGCGACTGACTCTTGGTTTCGGCTCAGTCATAACCCCCACAGTTCATGGGATCAGGCCCCGTGTTGGGCTCTGCGCCGACAAGCCCGTTTGGGATTCTCTCTCACCTTCTCTTTTTGCCTCTCCCCTGTTCACTGTTTCTCTCTCGAAATAAACAAACATTAAAAAAAAAAAAAAAAAAAAAAAAAGGTGGCGTGGAGGAGAAGCTGAGGAAGCCCGAGGAAAGCCAAGAGAGCAGGTTGTGAAGGCCAAGGGCAGAGTGTCTCTAGAAGCAGGCAGTTGTTGGCAGCATCCTGGGAAGGGACGCTGGTTCCACACAACCAGCCCCCCGCCCAGCTCGAGCCAAGTGCATCCGCCCCTGCTGCACCCCTAGTCTTCAACAGGCACTCCTCCCCCAACAGAAACCACAAGTGACACAGAATTTAATAGATGTTTATTTGTGTAACAGGAATACTCAGGTATATAAATAAGGTAAATACTTCCCAATGGACAATATATCATGTTGTGGAACCGTGCTGGGAAAGAATCTACGTGTATTGTTCAACAGGGATCAGACAGCACGCGGAGAAAGGTCAGCGGTGGCTAACACACATGGACTGTGAACCACTAAGTTGGGTAAAGGGCACGGCGGCAGCACATGGGCTCACACCTATTGGGGGAGGCCCTAGGACTGTCAGGTGTGCTCCACACACGCCCAAGAGCTGCTCCAAGGTCACCCGTGTTTGAGGTCAAGAAAACCGAATGTCAACACCCTGTATATCCATGCAAGAATACCAAATCTCACCCACACAAGAGGAGAGGCAGAGAAAGTGACCCTGAGGGGGCAGGGTATATATGGGCTAACCCCTGCGTGGCTCAGACACAGGCAGTGATAGGCAACATGTGACTGCCTGGCACTCCCCAAGGGAGGCCACTTCTGTTTGGGGGAACTTTACCCTGAAACAGATCCTCAGAATAGACAGAATTGAGGAGGAGGCCCATAGCTGTGCCCAACTCACCCAACGGCACAGGGCTCCCAGGGGTTCAACAGAGGGGACTCTTTCCTCTACCACTTTGATCTTCCCCTCCTCTCCTGGAAAGTATAAACATCAATAAAAATTAAAATTTGGCATCAGCATCAGCTCCAGAAGGTAGTCCACAATCCATGAGCTTTGCCTCTCCCCGGATGGGCTTCTGAGCCCTGTTCCTGACCCCTGCACCCACAAAACACACAGCCGGCCTCTGTCAATCTGCCCTCAGCTGCAGGACTCCTGGCCTCTCCTTGGCTCCTGTGGTCTCTCGGCTGTCCCCTAGCTGGACAACAGCAGCTCTCTGTGTCCTGTCCCTCACCTGTTCTCTTGGCTCCAAGTCCTCTGGTTTTATTGGCCCTGATGTCTGCTCAGCTCTTCCCCTTTCTAACCAGTCCCCAGGCACCCAGCTAGTGTGACTTAAGGCAGGAACACGGTGCTCTGTGTATGGAGGATTTAAACGAAACAGCACACGAAGGGCGTCTTTTAAGAACAGGTATGCATGTTCTGCCCGCTAGAACTCCCTTCCTATTCTGGCATTTCTAGGCACAAAGGCGGCAAGCTCAGTACATGAACCTAATGGAGGTGTGAAATAGACGTGTTCCAGGAGCCAAGGACAAAGACAGTGATGCGGACTGTCAGATACAATTTCTCCCGGAAAAGAATCACCAGGGGACTAAGCCCAGCTAATCCATCTGAGCGCTACATATAGGTAAAGCCCCCAGGAGGCTGTAAGGAGCTAGGCCCTGCCTAATGCCTGGAGACCGACACAGAGGCATCTTCAGTCTAATGTCTAGAGGGCCCTTCTCCCCAGTTTAGACCCCACTTCTCTACAGAAAAAAGCAGCCTGGGTCCATCCAATGCAACAATGAGGGAGGAAGTGCCAGGTCTGGCAAACACAGGTCCGGGAGGGCGTGAGGGCAAGCCAGGATCAGCAGCTGTCACAGCAGCTGCTTACTAAACACTTCCACAACCTTGTTCTCCTGATTCCTGTCATAATCACTCCTTCTTTGGGTAACTGAAGGGGAGAGGCCATTATTTAAATACAATGGGCCTTTGAGTCTGGTCTCCATTCCCCACCAACACCCAGGAAACAGGCAAAGGTCAATTGGTAGTCCTGTTACCATCATTTCCTTGGCTCGAGAATTTCACAGATCCTTGATCCTTCAGGCCTTCACAGATCCTCCAGGGCCTTCACAGATCCTTCACAGATCCTTCAGGGCCCAGAAGAGACCTTTCACTCACCACCACTTGGTCCAAACTGCAGCACCCTCTGTAGATTAGGCCATCAGGCCCTCCCTCAACAAGGGAAACCTAGTCAGGCAGTGGGAGTGGCAAATCTCTTCAAAAACTGGAAATTGGTCAACTGGAGATCGATCGAGGGAAAGGGAAGTTTGTTTTCACCAAGACAAGGACAGAATAATGAGACTGCCCAAGAATTAGCCCCTCTCTGCAGGGAGTGGGAGGTCTGTTCTGGCTGCTGTCACAGCCCCTGCTGCAGACAAGCACAGTGAGTGTGTCCACGCTTATTTTCTTGTGATGTGTCTAGACAGCCACCTGGACATCCTCCTCTAGCCTTTCCTCCCCACCCTGACTTTGGAGGAACAGGAACCCTGGGACCAGGTGAAACCAAACCCCTCCCCACTCCACCCTTACTCAGCACATCATCACAATGCGCAAGCAAGGCGGGCACAGACTGCTACTCCGAAAGACTGACAGTGCCTAAGATACGATGAGCACAGGAAGAGGTTCCAGCAAGGACGGATCACATCTGGCAGAGAAACAAAATTCTACTTGCCTAGAAACTGACCTAAGGCAGGCTCCTTATGGAGCAAGGCCATTGTTAATTTTCCAAGCAGTGCCGCTCTTTGCCCTGAGCCATTCACATCCTCCCCTGCCCACCGCCATCAACATCCAGGGTGCTTCTGAGCCTGCTGGGACCTCATGGACACACTGAAGATCTGAATTCAAGGATCCATTCGGATCAGCCTCTGGCCAACTCAGCAACTCGCTTAGACTCAAATCACAGGGTCTGTTTAATCGCCTTTAAAATATATCATACAGGAAGATTCCAAAAATATGAATCAAGTTACAGGAGAAGAAGCCCAGTGGGGAAAAATAAATACCATAAGAGTGACTTCAAAGTCCACCTGGGCAAAGTTAAATGTTACATTTCACCCCTTCTACAAGTAAAAGAGACACTAATTTCAAACATACACTGCAGAATTAGAAACCCAGAAAACACTATGGAAAACACTAAGAGTAATATGTTTTAAATATGATTACACAATAGCTACTAATATGCTCAGAACATGAAACAGGCAAATAATAATAAACATAAACAGGACCCAGGCTGCCGTGGACTTTCCCCGTGCTGAGGGCAGTTAGGGGTGGCAGTTAGGTGCGCCCGCTCGTAAAGGGGAAAGACCCAGGTGTCCCGTGAGCGGTCACAAGTAGGGCTCACAGGGAGGCGGCTCAGGCCCGGCCCTCTGCAGATGCGCCCTGCTCTCCTTGACAGCGTGTCCGTCAGCTCCCTGGGGAAGCTCCAACTTGGTGCACAGGCTGACCTCCTCGGCTTGAGGAACGAATATTCCAGAATTCTTGGAATTTCAGGCACACCTACACCACTTTCACAAAAGCAAGTGGAACTAGGGCTGGTTCCTGTCCTGGCAAGCTGGAGTGAGGTCTGCCTCTGCCCCCACGACCCTGGGGAAGCGCTCCACGTGCTCTTGCCCTCAGCGTCCTCACAGGCAAGGCGCTCAGGACTCTTGCCCGAGGTCCCCCAGGAGGCTGCTGTGAGAACCTGTAAGATTCAGAGCAGAAAACAAAAACCTTGGGGCACCTGGGCAGTTCAGTCGGCTGAGCATCTGACTTCAGCTCAGGTTGTGATCTCATGGTTTGTGAGTTTGAGCCCTGCATCAGGCTCTGTGCTGACACCTCGGAGCCTGGAGCCTGCTTTGGATTCTGTCTCCCTCTCTCTCTCTGCCCCTCCCCTGCTCATGCTCTGTTTCTCTCTCTTTCTCTCTCTCAAAAATAAATAAACATTAAGAAAGAAAAGAAAAGAAAAGAAAAGAAAAGAAAAGAAAAGAAAAGAAAAGAAAAGAAAAGAAAAGAAAAGAAAAAGGAAAGGAAAAAGGAAAAAGAAAGAAAAGAAAAGAAAAGAAAAGAAAAGAAAAGAAAAGAAAAGAAAAAAAAATCTTGACATCAGGACTGCATGATATTTATGAAGCAAAACAAGTGGGAAACACATCCACACACAGAAGTGAGAAACTGAAGTCACAAGGGAGAGCCTACAGTTTCAGCCACATTTTATTTCTCACACAAAAAATGGATCTGAAGCAAGTTATACCATTCATTAAGAATGCACAGGTATATGTTAAAATAGTCTTTTGAATCTCGTCTGTACAGTGAAATATCTTCAATAAATGGGAGAAAGAAAAACACTGTGCATATATATAGATACAGATTAAATACACACGAGGTGGTGTCGCTTTCCCAGCTACTAGGCTAGGAAGCTCCTCTTACTTGACCTGAAAGCATGTGGGGAAATCAGAAGATAAAACCCGAGCTGACCCTCTGGGCTTCTTGCTGAGAGCTCTCATGAGCACCCAGCTTCAGCTTCCTGGGACGCCAGGACCCTCCCCACTTGGTGACCACTTCCACAAAGGAATGTGCCAGTCACCTCGATCCCAAAGATGGCCTTATTCAGGAGTTGCTAGGCCCCAGCCACCAAGCACCCCGCCATATGCCCACAATAAGGCAACAGAGACTACCCCTTCTGTCTCTGGTCTCAGGAACCAAGTTCATTCTTCAATGTGAAAACTGGACTTGTTACTAATTACCTCCACTAAGATTTGTGGGTGAGATACTGACTCATCTCAAGGACCAGCATTTAGAAATGGCCTGAAAGCTGTTGCTTTTTGGGTGCCCAGGACATCACTCGATACCCATAAGTAGCCTCTGGTGACAAGAACTTGCTCAGCCAGAAATCACAGAATACTGGACTTAGGAGAGAGCTCCGAAAACGAGGCCCCGGAGAGTGCTATGTCCTGCCCAGGGTCATAGAGCCACAACAGAAACCCCAAGCAAAAACACATTTTGTTTTTAAGGGGGCCTTGGACCTTTAAAAGAAAAGCCATGTGCTGAAACAGAAGTACACGCTCAGAAGAAAAAGTCACGTAGTGACTGAGAGCTGCAATGTTGAGGGAGGCCTGCCCTGTGCTGCACATGGCAGCCATCTGGGCGGACTGTGAGCTTTCAGGGAAGCAGGAGGGCTGATTTAAACAGAAACAGAATGAACCGGCCGCAGACCAAGGTGCTGAAGCGGGTCTCTGCACTGCATTTGGCAATGAGAACAGCCGTGGCACAGAATAAGCAAACACATTTGGGCACCAAGTTCTCTCTCCCATTCTCCCCTGCTTGTTGTCCTGACAAAGAACTTGTCTTCCCAAAGTCAACCTCACTCCTATAATCAGGCAGGGGAAAAAAAAATAAATCACAGTTTAAAAGGAAAAAGGTCCCTCAACGAAATACACACTACATTTAAACTGGTCACATTATATTAAAAAAAAAAAATAAAATGTGCACTGAATCTTCAGAAGAGTCAAACCTCTAATCGGATTAGGTTTCCAGAGCTGTAAGCAGGATTCTGTGGTTTCAGTGGAGAAGTCATGGTACAACTGAAATCACCGCAAGGGATAAGTGATTTTTAAACCACACACACACACAGATACACATTTGTCTTAAGAGTAGTATATACACAACACAGCAGCTACGTGGGTGGTCGGTCAGGCTAAGGGTGCGTGAACAGGAAGCCCCTGCTCCCTAACAGGAAAGCCCCCAGAAAGGATTCAGCAGCAACAAGTCTACAGCCCAAACGTGAACAGCATCGTCCCTGAACAGACACAGTTAGTCGGAGCCACCGGAGCCTACAGCCTGTGGGAGAGGGCTCGGTTACAGTACATTCTACTGCGTACACTTGAGATATTACAGTGTATTTTTTCAGACTATTATAAATAATTTCTCGTGCTTTCTGGAAAAAAAAAAAATCAAACGAAGCCTTCTTTCATTCAGTCTGTGATGAAGTAAGGTGAATCCTTCTCGTAAAGCACAGCTCAGGCTCCCCAGGGCTTTGTGGGCAGGATGCTCCTCTGATTAATAAGCTTGTGTCCCTCCAGCCTACAGAAGGCAACCGTCCCGTTACTCCGGCGCAGGTGTTTTCAAGACGCCCATGTGAAAGCTCTTGGGTAGCAAAGGCATCCAAGCTGTGCACCCCTTCCCTGCTGGGGGGGCAGCTACAAGGCAGGCAGGGGGTCCTCTGAGCCGGTCAGACACAGACGAACGTCTCCACTCTCTGATGGAACACCGAAACAGAAGCTCTGGCTTGGGAGCTAGAAGTACCCAGCAGACCCACCCCAGGTGGGCACAACACTGCCTTCCAGGTTAAAACTTTTGTATAAAAGACCCAAATGGTCTTACCCTTGTGACTTCTTTCCAACTCAAAGCTATGGTTTACCCACAACCCAAATCATAAGCACATAGACTGTATATATACAGATTGTTTTTAAATCCCACAAATAAAAAACACTCTACAAAAAAACACAAAAAAAAAACAAAAATAAAACACCAGTGAGTTGAAGCCTTGTCATAGTCTGAGACACACCAGTGGGGCTTGCCTTGGGGCCCTGCCCCTCGCTCTGCTCACTCTTGCTCTCTCGGCCCTGGGGCCCCTACTCATCCTCCGTGCCGGCTGTCAGCATCCCCTTGTCAGCCAGGTGAGATCTGAGGGTGTTGAAGATGTGCAGTTGTTGATCTGGACGCAAGGTCAGGAACTGCTGAATCAGCTTGCTTGGGTTCGGGCCCCTGGAGGAGAACATGAGGAAACAGCTCTGAGTGGGGGGACTCAGCAGCTTCTAGGGCCTGATTATACAAATAGCTGCTGTTCCCTGTGGATTCTCTACTCATGGAGGGCAGGGGGCCTCAAAGAATCCATTAAGAGCAGCAACTAGGGGCGCCTGGGTGGCGCAGTCGGTTAAGCGTCCGACTTCAGCCAGGTCACGATCTCGCGGTCTGTGAGTTCGAGCCCCGCGTCAGGCTCTGGGCTGATGGCTCGGAGCCTGGAGCCTGTTTCCAATTCTGTGTGTCTCCCTCTCTCTCTGCCCCTTCCCCGTTCATGCTCTGTCTCTCTCTGTCCCAAAAATAAATAAAAAACGTTGAAAAAAATTAAAAAAAAAAAAAAAAAAAAAAAGAGCAGCAACTGAAAACTGCATTCATATTTGGGATGCTTTTCACTTCAACTGAGGTGTAGCTAAAATCCCAGATGTCCACCACACTCAAAAATCCAACAACTGGCTTCAGATGGAAAGGCATCGTACCTGATAAAACTGGCAATGTACACGTTGACAAAGGTGGCCATCAGATACTGGCAGTCAAAGCGATCCATGATGCCGCCATGGCCAGGAATGGTATTGGCAAAGTCCTGTTAGAGGCAGGGGAAGGACTGGTAAGTATGGGCTAGGCCAAGATCAAACCCTGCCCTGTGGTCCCACCTCAGTGTCCAGCTACTATCCTGAGTAGCTGAGGGCAACAGAAAGTAAGAAGTATGGACCCAAATGCTGAGGGTATAATACCACACAATCTTACTATAAAATGTTTCTTTTGAAGAAAGATACAAGATATATTAACAAATAAACTGAAAATCCAACTACAGTTGACTCTTGAACAACAGGGGTCTGAACTACAAGGGTCCACTTACACGTCATTTTCTTCAGTAAATATAGTACAGGAATATAAATGTATTCTCTCTTCCTTATGATTTTCTTAATCACATTTTCTTTTCTCTGGCTTGCTTTATTGTATGAATACAGTATATAATACATATAACATACAAAACAGGTGTGAATCAACCAATAATTCTTCTGGTCAACAGTTACATGTGAGTTTTCTAGTACATGGGAGGATGTGGTAGGGGGGAATGTCAGTGCCTCTAACCCCTGCATTATTCAAGGGTCAAAACTATACTGAATTTTCTTGGAAAGCAATGTATTTTTATTTAACCTACCTAAATCTCATGCACGAGTGAAGGAAAGCACACATTAACAGTCAGGGTTTATAGCCTGGTATTTTGAAGGGGCGGTGGTTGATGGGGTGGGACAGGAGACTGGGCTGGGAGACAGAAGAATAGGGAAGACGATTTTCCTACTTTGATTTTAAAGGCTCGTTTGAATCCACTTGCAAAGAATCCTCCAAAGGGGCCGATGAGCGAGGCAAAAGTGGACAGGGCGATGCTGTGGATCTGGAAGGGGTACATCCAGACTGTTGTCTGAGAAGAACAAGGGAAAATCAGTCAAGATGCCTTGTTGACATAAATAACTCTTTATCAAATGAACTATATTTTCCCTCCAAAATCAAAATGAGTAAGAAAAGTGGATTTTGTGTTTGTAAATCTCGAATATTTGACTTAATGGAGGACATTAAGTATCATACATTCAGTCTGTTGCAATATGTTTTGGCTGACATATGCGGAGAAAGTCCGGCCTTACACAAATTAGGTAGTTGAAAGAAAGGAAGAGTAGGGGCGCCTGGGTGGCTCAGTTGGTTGAGCGTCCAACTTTGGCTCAGGTCATGATCTCACAGTTTGTGAGTTTGAACCCCACGTCAGGCTCTGTGCTGACAGCTCAGAGCCTGGAGCCTGCTTCGGATTCTGTCTCCCTCTCTCTCTGCCCTCCCCACTCACACTCTGTCTCTCTCTCTCTCTCAAAAATAAAGACATTAAATTTTTTTTTAAATAAGAAAAAAAAAAGGAAAAAAGGAAGAGTATTTTAGCACTGTCTTTCAGATGCTTACGGGTATTCTCCTCTGATACTGCACCGGAACTTGACAAATGGTAGTTTCTTAAAAATTTGTCGAATTTGAGATCCAGGAATGAAATTTTTGTACTCTTAGCGTTAAAATCCATTGGTCTGTCTTGAACTTTGAATGGACCTTTTACCCACACGTGACTGCTGTAATACCATGCACTGACTATTTAGGAAATAATAGTTCACTAAGTTATGTAAATCTTCCAAATGTGGACACATTTTGCTATATATAATGTCAAAACATCATTATGTTAAAGTCATCATATGTTAAAATCACTATAAAAATCTTACAAAGAATCACCACAACTCTCATCAGCAAAGCTATGAAGTATTAAGAGCTCTGGTGGGGGCGCCTGGGTGGCTCAGTCGGCTGAGCGGCTGACTTCGGCTCAGGTCATGATCTCGCGGTCCACGAGTTCGAGCCCCGCGTCGGGCTCTGGGCTGATGGCTCGGAGCCTGGAGCCTGCTTCCGATTCTGTGTCTCCCTCTCTCTCTGCCCCTCCCCATTCATGCTCTGTCTCTCTCTGTCCCAAAAATAAATAAACGTTAAAAAAAAAAAAAAAAAAAAAAAAAAAAAAAAAAAAAAAAGAGCTCTGGTGGAAACCCTATTACACTTTCCAAAATACTAATTTTCACTTGGCAGGTGAATTTTATCGTTGGTAACAAACACCGTTAGGTGTTTTCCTTCAAGTGACAGACTCACTTTCGTCATCTTCAAGGAAAATGTTTGTCAAATACACAGGTCTCAAAAACCATAGCTTGTCGGACTTTTCAAGTAAAAATGATGTCCCTATAAAACAGCAGCTAGTTGAGCTCATATCTCAAACAGGCGCACGCATGCTTTCCTTTAGGTAAACGCTGTACTTCAGTATTTACCAGAAGTCTTTTATGCATCCTTTTCATACACAAGAGTATTAGAAAGATATGTATTCAAGGGTCAGGATTTAATAAAATGAATAGTTTTACTGTTTCATCAAAGACACTCTTCGGAGGAACTCTCTTATTCTCACTGCGTGTGTGTGGCACGAAGAATCCAATGACTCAGTCCAGTTCGGGGCCAGAGCCCCCACTCATACTAATGCACCAGGCGAGTTTACCCATCACTGCTTGTGTACCCTACCATTCACAGCAAATTTCAACAACGTAAACAGGCAAATAATGTCATTATATTGTTATGGAAATAATCGTGACTTCACAGGCCCCCTGAAAGGATCTCAGGGTCCCCCAAGGATCCACAGAGCACAGTTTGAGAACCACTGGTCTAAATGAATAGAAGTCAGATGAAGTGTCTCCTTCTGCTTTCAGCCTGAACTGACCTGAACAATTCTCTGTCCTGGGGCTTGCAGCGTTGTGGAGGGAGGAAGCTAGGTTGTTGTTGTTGCTGTTGTTGTTGTTGCTGTTTTGAGGGAGTGGTCACTATCTAACCAGGGATAGCTTGCCCCATGTGAATGGCACGTACCAAGCCAATGACCGACCGGATCACCTCAGGAATGTTGTACTCCTGCAGACGGAAGAGGTCCGAGGGCTCACAGTCCACAGTGAAGCTGTTGGTGTCATTGTTGTACTCCACGGGGCAGACAAAGCATCTGTACCCGGACATCACATAGGACAGCTGAGGATGAAGAGCAGAGACGGGCAGAGGAGACCAGTCCCAGTCATCCTGCCTGGGTGGCAGACATGGGGCCTGGCTGTGTCCCTCACAGCGCCTAGCCTGCTCGCTGCAAGCTGTGCACTAAATCAGAGGTTCATATTTCCCCACGTGAGTATTTTGCCAGAATCTGGGAAAAAATTTTAAAAGAGGTTCATGGCCTGCTGAGGCTTCACACATACTTACCCCAACATCCAGGCCAAAATCCAAGACAGACCTGAAGGAATCTGGGCAAAGAACTACAAGAAGATTCCCCCCATTCAGGTAAGCTACAGTCCCTTTTTCTCAGCGTCTCTTAATTTAATTCAAACGGGAGGCAGGTTGGCAGGGAGCGATATAGTGAGAGACAGCCAGTCCAGAGGAAAAAGGAAGAATAATGAAGTAAGGGAATCAGTACTGGAGGTTGGCTGGACACCTCTGAAGAAAGGAGAGAGGCTGGCCTGATGGTCAGAAGCAGGGAATGCTCCAGAAAGGGTGGGAAGATCAACCCCCCACAGGCAGGGCACAAATGGGAGAGAACCTTGGCCAGAGTGGCATGGCTCGCCTCACCTCCTACTCTTAGCTGCCAATCACTTGATCTTGAAATATCAAATGCGTGGACAAGAACGCTACCTGCTGAGTGTCACCGTGCCTTGACATGGGGGGAGTACAGGTTCACACGGCCCTGCTCAACTGCCGAGACCCGGTTTGGAATCTGGCAGATAAAGGACAGCTGGCTCTGCCCGGGCCACTTACGGAGCATGCCAGGCTCATGCCCCTTGCAGGGCAAGGTTACCATTCAGTGGGACAGGGTCCTTGGCCTCGGGAGACAAGCTCTCTAGCCCTGGACAAGCTATGAAGGTGGGCTGAGGTCTCTGTGCCCTCTCCCACCCAGCGGGAAACCACCACCTACCAGAAGGCCAAACACCACTGTAGCAAAGAAGCCCCCAATGAAGCCTTCCCAGGTCTTCTTCGGGGACAGCTACGGACAGAGAGCAAATCTTAACAAAGGTCATTTTGATAACTGGCTTTGGAACAACGATTACTTGTTTAAAACCTCCCTACTGTTAAAACAAACAAAAAATAAACAAAAAAACCTTCATTCTGTTAACCACCTCCCTTTCTAAAAATAACCCCAAGCTTGGTTTCCTTGTTCCCAGCCTGATATCCCTCAGTTTCCTTTCTGTCCCAATTAGTCACTTAAATAATTTAATTATATTATAAAATAGTATACTAATTAAATAACAACACTCAAATTCAGATCAGAGCCCCCAAAGTGTGCCTGTATAGTCTATACAATTATCTTCTCTAGGAACTTGTTCTTCCTTTCTGAATAGTTGTCAAATGTCTTAGTCTGGCTTTTCTCTTGAGACTAAACTATTGCAAGACTTTCTCCAAGATGACACGAAGACATACACGCTAGTGAGATTTCTTCTGTGCCAAGCTGATCCTCACCGTTGCCTCACAGTGGTGTTTCATGTTAGGGTGACCCACTTACCTTAATGAGTGGAGTCCGACCAAAGAAGAAGCCAAACATGTAGGCCATAATGTCATTACAGATGACGCAAGAGATGGGGACAATGAACCTAGGGAATAAACCAAAGTAGAAATCAACTCTCCTAAGATGACAATACCTCAGATGTCTATAAAACTGCCATTCATCACTTCTGGCACCAAAATAACCCCTAAGTACTTGTTCTCCACTAACTAATAAGCTAAAAGAAATTAAACAGCAGATAAGCCATACCTAGTACCTGGCACACAGCAGACATTCAAGTGTTTACTGAACGACTCCCGAGTAAACGGAGGTGGTGTTCTCTAAAATGCCATTTGTTCTTTTTATCCTTACAAAGTAATATAGGCACACAATACTACAAATTTAAACTGTAAAGAAAAGAAAGTTTTCCTTGTTTCTCCCATCCCTATCTCCATTGCCCAAAATAACTGCTTTTAATGACTTCTGACTTCTCTTCTTCTAGAGGTCATCTCCATAATTCTATGCAGTATGTTTCATAATTTACCTATTTTTTTTTTAACTATTTATGACTAGCTCTGATGAGGCCTACATTTCCTAGTGCTCGGCTGAGTGCACAACCACACCCCATATAGCTGGCTACCTTCTCGACACCCGCACCCTCTCCCACCAGCCCCACCATGAAACAGGAGGCTGTTCCCACACTTGTAACATCTTTCTGCCCTCCTCACTCTCCACTCTCTGGCCAGCACTTTTTTAAAATTTCCCCTATTTAAATTTCTGAATTTCACATACAGAAATCTCTGACTTCCTGGCCCCTAAACTACAGGCAGTATTTTCTGACTTCCTGTTTGTTAAGGGAGCATCTGTATCCTCTCAACACCACGTGATATTATTTACTTCGTCGAGGCTTCTAGCACATATTCTCTGCTCAACATATTTTCTACATCTACAATTAAATCTTGTAGTTTGAGTGTGAAAACCAACAACCAGAGATTTTAATATAATTCACTGTAGAACCGAGTGGCACGTTTGGCCCTAAAGATAAGGACTTATCATGAGCCATTCCTCGAAATTACCTGAAACTCTGAAAAGGAAAGACTGTGTGTCTCCCCAGGCCATTGCTATCATTGTTTTAAACGTAATAATGCCTAAGGCTGCCAATTATCTGAGCTAGTCTCTGGTCTAAGCACTTTACATATATTTACTAACTTGGAGGTGGGTACTATTATACCCTCATTCTGAGATCTGGAAACAGACACAGTCTGGGATCTTAACCACAACTCCTCAACACTTCTAATATAAACTAGGATATGCCTTACCTTTTCACTAAGATCATCCAGTTTCCTTAGCCAGCCTGCAGACTTCTATAAATGCTGATAGATTTCCTGCTGAAACCACTGCATTTCTGGAATAATGTCTACTAAGTAACAACTATATCATTCTTTTGACACATTGCCAGATTCTATGTGCTAATAGTTTATTTACAATGGCTTATCTGTAATCATTAAAGAAATCAGCTTAACATTCTTTCTACCTCCCCATGCTTATTAGCTTTAGTATGAAGGGTTAGATAAAACTCTGAGATTATCATTGGTTGTTTTTTTTTTTTTTTTTCCTTCCAGGTGTGGATTCTTAGGCAATCAAAAGTTCTTCTATAGTTATTGATCTTTTCAGGTTTTCTTCTTCATGACTTTTGGTAGCTTCCATTTTGCCAAATCATGCAAGTTTCCTTTTGTTTTCAAACCTGTTGCTATACAATTGCATTATCTTTTATTCTTTAAATATCCATGTATAGGGGCACCTGGGTGGCTCAGTTGGTTGAGTGTCTAACTCTTGATTTTGGCTCAGGTCATGATCTCATGATTTGTGGGTTCAAGCCTGGCGTTGGGCTCTGTACTGACAGTGTGGAACCTGCTTGGGATTCTCTCTCTCTCCCTCTCTCTTTCTCTCTCTCTGCCCCTCCCCTACTCACGTGCACTCCGTCTCAAAATAAATAAACTTTAAAAAAGAAAACTTTTAAAAATTAATTAATTAATTAAAAATATCCATATGCTAACAAGCACATGTCTAATGTCTACAACATTAGTTTTTGGGGAACCTGAGTGGCTCCGTCGGTTGAGCGTCTGACTTCAGCTCAGGTCATGATCTCACAGCTCATGAATTTGAGCCCCGCATTGGGCTCTGTGCTGGCAGCTTGGAGCCTAGAGCCTGCTTCAGATTCTGTCTCCATCTCTCTCTGCTCTCCCCTGCTTGCACTTGCTCTCTCTCTCTCAAATGTAAATAAACACTAAAAAAAAAATTTTTTTAAATAGAACATTAGTTCTCAAAATATAGATCCTGACCAACAGTATCAGCATCACCTGGGAGTGTATTAGAAATCAAATTCTTAGTACTGAATCTACTGAAGTAGAAACTCAGAAGTGAGGCCCAGTGATCTGTGCTGTACCCAGCCCGGCAGGGGATTTTGATGCAGTTCAAGGTGAGAACCCCTGGCTTAGACTGTAAGCGGGGGTTCTCAGCCTACCTGTACATGAGAAAATCCACAAAATAAAAGGGAAAACCTCCCTCACTGACATCACTCACCAGATCATTCCTTCAAACAGGTTGTGGATAACAAGGTGTGACTGGGTTACAACAATGAGTAATGTTACATGTGTCCAGCCAAACTGCAAAAGAAGATATAGATTACATTTTACCTGTATGTTTACCTTGAAAGGAACTTCAAATAACTGCCAGTAACAAATAGAAAACTGCCAGCAACAATAACAAAAACACGTAGAAAAAATGTCTGCTTCTGTACCTGTCTTATTGGAAGTAAAAAGATACAGAACAGGCATTTGGGAGTAACTTTGTCCCCCAGCTACAATCCCCACCAAAAGTAGAAACCACAGGGCCCACTTAGTGAGCAAGTCTTTCTACGCTCCAAAAGCCTGGGTATGTCTCATTTTCTCAATAAGTGTTTACTAGGTGCTTGGGACACTCAGTGAGGGGATGTTTTCAAGTTGAGGGAGCGATGTAGCTGGTAGGATATTCGTGAGCATTGCCGGAAGCTTCACCCTGAGCCTTACTTGGAGGCCACCTTCAGGTCCTGGTGGAGAGGTTGCTTGGGGTGTATTAAGTAACAGTGATTGGGTCTAGGTAGAAGCAGAGCCACCTAACTTAAATGGGACACTCCTTCGTGCTCTAGGTTCTAGATGCAAACACAACAGCCTGCATTCCAGACTGTTGATTTGTCACAGAAAGCATAAAAGGCCTGCCGAGTTTCTGCAGAACTTCCCTTAAGCCAAGAATTCTGACACACATATACATTTTCCTTACCATGTAGAACTGCAGTCGATAATGCTTCTTGACCAGACTCAGTACAAACATGCAGAATCCTAGTTTGAGGAGCAGGAAGAGAAGAAGGGGCAAAATGAATCACACTCTGCATTATCTTTGTCCTAGTCATTTCCTTTAGATGCATGAAGTGGTCCTCTGGCCAATCCCCTGGCAGCGGTTAACCCGGGTACAACTCCAAAGCCTAGGGGGATAATCCTAGTCATTCCAATGACAGCAGGGATAATGGACTCCCTCAAGACAGTCAGAGGAAGGCAATATTTTTAAATCTTGCAGACTACACTCAATTTAGAACACTGTTCACCAGATAGGAATGTTTTGATCCTAGAGCAAGGGTCAACAAACAAAGGTCAAGCCAGCTGCCTGTTTTTACAAATCAAATTTTTTTGGAACACAGTCATGCCCATTTGTTTACATGTCGTCTGGGCTTCTCCTTTCATGCTCAAGGCCAGAACAGAGGAGGTGCAATGAAGACCCTTTGGCCTCCAAAGACTAAAATATTATCTGGACCTTTAAGAAAAGGTTTGCTGAAGGGAGCCTGGGTGGCTCAGTCGGTTAAGCGTCTGATTTCGGCTCAGGTCATGATCTCACAGCTTGTGGGTTCGACCCCTCGTCGGGCTCGGTGCTGACAGTTTGGAGCCTGGAACCTGTTTCAGATTCTGTGTCTCCCTCTCTCTCTCTCTGCCCCTCCCCCACTCACGCTCCCTCGCGCGCTCTCTCTCTCTCAAAAATAAATAAATATTAAAACAAATTTTTTTTTTAAAAAAGAGAAAAAATTTGCTGACTCCTCCTGTCCAAAGTTATAGGTCTGGCTAAGGGAGACCCACCTGTGTGGAGTCAAGGCCGCCCCTGCATCTCTCACACTGACCCAAATGGTGGCAAAACAGTCTGCAGCCGCCCTCCCCCTCCTCCTTCAGGAAGGAAAGAGACTTTAACCCACAAGAGTGCTGGGCCCCTCAAACACAGCTCTGCCCAGAAGAAAGCATGTGGCTATTCTAGACCCCTGACCTGGCTCTGTGAGGGGTCACTCTCAGGGTCTGAGGCATGCTCTCTGACTGTGCTCAATCCCAGCAGACCTCTTGGCAGTGGATTTTCTATTTTACAGCCAGGTGTCATTCACAGAGACAAGTATTGCTATAAGCTGATCAAAAATAGATCAGACGGAAATTTAGGTCAGAACAAATTTCTCATGTGCCTCAAACTGGCTTTGAGGGCAACTATGAAAAAACAGGAGCATGAACACTTAACACTCAGATAAGACTGAGGTTAGATGGACACAGTGTTTGTTTGTCAACTTCTAATGTATCTGACTAAACCCTCACAGTACCCCTGCTGTTTTAGCTCCAGATTATGAAAGGGATTCAAAGATGAAGCTCCCAGCTCCTATGAAGTCACACAATCTTTTTAAACCCAGGTCGGTAAAATTTCCACTACACTGCAATGTCCCCCATGCGGCCACGCCCCTAGCGATAGCCGCTTGTTTTTATACCCAACTTCCTGGACAGTTTTTGTTTTGATCACACCGCAGAATCTCTGCCAACAAGAGAGTCAGGACAGGACCGTGTTATGCTGTCCTCTGACGGAGGCTGGGACACAAGGTCAGATGGCACAGACTGAAGTCCCCACAACTACACAAGGCCCTCGGTCCCATTTCTTAGGCAAGAGCTGCTACAGGGCCCTCAGCTCTGCTGCCCTGAACAGAGTTAACACCATCGAAACTGCGTGAACCAAGAAATTCCCCAACCTCTCCTCCACGGACATACAAACACAAGACAAACACAAGAACCGGTAAACCACTGAATGCCTACCTATTAGATAGAGAGTAAAGGAAATGAACCGGTGGTATTTACTGAGAATCCGCAAAGGCTCCTCTCTCTGGACCAGAGTGAAGAAGTAATCCGTCACGGTTTCACCATAGAAGAAATAATTTACACACAGTAGAAAGTACCTGTAAAGGAAGACAGGTCACTGCTGTGAGGGGCACATGTGTCCGCTCCTTTACAGTGAGGCCGTGAAAAAGTTCCCGGGATCAGAGCGGCAGTCCACCCGCCCCTCGAGACCCTGGTGGCAGCTTGCAGAGGGACAAGCAGACCAGGGTTCCCTGTTTACTGGTGACCCTGTAGGTGAGAAGTTTATCCGGGAATTTGTGGCAGCTTTCACTCCCTCTCCATGTATCACAAATTGGGGGCTCAGTTTTTGCTCCTTTTGTCCAGTTTCCACGCCTAATGTAAGAACACTCAAACCATAACACGACTTTCCAGAGTGTGCCTCAGCCTGCCTCCCCATCCTATTTCCACTCTTCCAGGAGCCCTGTGCACCTATCACAATGGTTGACTCTGGCTTTGCCACCGTCTGCTTTGTTCCTGACTTTCCCAGCCTGGAATATCCTCTTTGCTTACCCATTTTTTTCACTTGTTGCTCAAATACCATTTTCTTCATAAAACCTTTATATACCCTAACATGTATCTGTCTCCCCCACATTTATTTCCATAGTATATAGTATTTCATCATTTCACTAAGCAGTTAATTACGCTCTGTCTCAGAACCTTCCTCTGGCCCCTGGTTGGGCTCTGAGCCTGCTTGGGATTCTCTCTCCTTCTCTCTCTGCCCCTCCCCCACTCGTGTGCACATGTGTGTAAGCTCTATCTCAGAATAAATATTTAAAAAAATATATGCTAGTCTAGAAGTGGGGGGTCACTGTGCAAAGTCTGACGGATCCAAATACCAAGGCCAACGTGTTCATGGATACAGCCAGTGCGGAAGTTTCCAGATCCCAGGTAACTATTATAAACACTCCTCATAGGCCAACCACATAAAATACCTGGGTCTCAAAGGTACTGTGTGAGCTGGTGGCCATCCCTCCCCGCCCACCCAACCACCATGCCTGTAAATACCCACTACAAAACACTTTTCATCCAAATCTGTGGGGCCCCTGTGGGGCTAGACGGCTTACCAGCTGAGGGTTCTAAACCAGGGCAGGTCATAGGAGTGGTAGACGTTGTAGCCAATAGTGATAATCTCATGGAAACACTTAATCTGAACACACATCACCTGCAAGACACAAAAGAATCCAAATACTTGCTGATTCCCCAGTTCTTACCATCTTTGGAAACAGAAACCCACACACAGGTCATGGGCCTTCAAGAAAAACTATCACATTTAAGAATGTCAGTCCTACAGGGCGCCTGGGTGGCTCAGTCAGTTAAGCGTGCGACTTTGGCTCAGGTCATGATCTCGCGGTCTGTGAGTTCAAGCCCTGCATCAGGCTCTGTGCTGACAGCTCAGAGCCTGGAGCCTGCTTCGGATTCTGTGTCTCCCTCCCTCTCTGCCTGTCCCCCACTCATGCTCTCTCTGTCAAAAATAAATAAACATTAAAAAATTTTTTTTTAAAAAGAATGTCAGTCCTACAGGGACTCCGCTCTCCTCCTCACTCTCACTCACACCGCAGGACTTGGCAATGTAGTCCTTTATGTCACACAGAGTAGATGCAATAGAAACAAACCCCTGAAGCTTCAATTAACTTTTTATTGTTGCACCTCCCTGGATTCAATCCCTTCCCTTTGACTTTGAATAGGAATACCTGAAAAGCCCCAACTGCTTTGCTCAGCAGTCAGCTGCTAGTCATCTGACCCTGTCCATGACAGTGGGAAGACTGCAAGAGCAGTGCTGTGGACTGGGATTTTTAAATGAAAGTCCTAAGCCCCAGAGTGAGGCCCTAGGAAAACCAGAAACAAACCTGAGAGTCACACAGAGTCACAGCTGGGGTCACAGTTTCATCAAATGGCTGAAATAATATCATCAAATTTTTAAGTGAAGGGAGATCTTTAACCACATACTACTGGCCTATCCCAGTGCCCCTCTGGTTGGCTCCTGACGGGAGAAGTCACAGATACTGGAAGGCAGATGTGGTCTGAGGAGCCAGGCCCGCTGCTGATTCCCAGAACCAACCACAAACCCCATACTCAAGATTAAATTAGACAAAATTAAAACAGCATGCAAATGACACTTACAATGATCATTAAAACCATTGGTCCCAAGTAAATGATGATGAAGAAAAATGCAATCATGGCCAAAGTCAGGATGCCTCTCACCCACCAGTTCTTCCATCTAAGTTAGAGAAGACAGAAAGGAGAAAACATGTTAGGAGCCCAGAAAGAAGCAAAGCACAAACCCAAGGGGGAGGGCTCTTTCTGGCAGGAGAGGTCAATCCCTTCTAGGAACACCTCCTTCACCTTGACAGAGGTACTAGCCACAGGCTGGCAGAAGCAGGGCCAATAGAGCCATCACCTCACTGCCACCAGACTCAGCAGGTGCTCACGGCCTACAGAAAAATACACCCAGCTTCTATCTTAACGAAGGAATCAGGCAAAAATCCTAAGGGAAATGTGGTGCCTACTTCTGTATCTACTTGGATGGCTTCTATCCAAAGAAAAAACTCCATATTTATCCTGCAGCACAATCCTACATCACTCTGCCCCTGCATCATTATGGTGATAACAATATTAACCAGTGATTAATAGCTATCACAAATATGCATCTGGCACACTTATAAGGATTTTGCATATATTAATTCATTTAACACTCAACACTACTAGCCTTTACAGTGGAAGAATTGGACAAATCATATAGTTGTGATGTGGTTAAACGGATATCCGAATCCTGGGAGTGTAGCTCTAGAACCCATGCCCTTGACCACAACAGAACCTTTCAAAGAGAGATGTGCATGGGACACACACATAGAAACACTTTTAGATAATGTCTTGGGGTCTTACAGTTTGTGTTTCTAGTCTACACACATAGCTGGTGTTGGAGGACCAGAGTCTCAAGGGACCAACACTTTAACCCTGGATTCACTCAAGTTGAGATTTCTTAATTCTTCCAGAAGAATCTCAGGAATGTCCACAATGGATGTGTGGGAGAGGGAAAACTAAACTTTGACCATGAAACTTGGGTTCCTCTGTGGAAAGCAGTCTGCCCATCAGTCACAAAGCCCTACACATGCTACGTCAGCAATCTTGCCCACCACCACCCCTTTGTTTTTTGGGGTTTTTTCCATCTTATTTTATATTTTATTTTTTATTTTTTACAGTTTACATTCAAATTAGTTAGCATATAGTGCAACAATTTCAGGAGTAGATTCCTTAGTGCCCCTTACCCATTTAGCCCATCCCCCCCCACAACCCCTCCAGCAACCCTCAGTTTGTTCTCCATATTTATGAGTTTCTTCTGTTTTGTCCCCCTCCCTGTTTTTATATTATTTTTGTTTCCCTTCCCTTTTGTTCATCTGTTTTGTCTCTTAAAGTCCTCATATGAGTGAAGTCATATGATTTTTGTCTTTCTCTAATTTTACTTAGCCTAATACCCTCCAGTTCCATCCACGTCGTTGCAAATGGCAAGATTTCATTCTTTTTGATTGCCGAGTAACACTCCATGGTATATATATACACCACATCTTCTTTATCCATTCATCCATCGATGGACATTTGGGCTCTTTCCATACTTTGGCTATTGTTGATAGTGCTGCTATAAACATGGGGGTTCATGTGTCCCTTCGAAACAGCACAGCTGTATCCCTTGGATAATGCCTAGCAGTGCAATTGCTGGGTCGTAGGGTAGTTCTATTTTTAGCTTTTTGAGGACCCTCCATACTGTCTTCCAGAGTGGCTGCACCAGATTGCATTCCCACCACCACCACCCCTTTGTCCACACTTTCCTCCTCCTTGGGCTACTGCACCTCCCAGCCCAACCTGCAGCACCCTTCAAGGGCCAGATGTAGTTGCTGTTAAGCCCTAGATTACACTCAGTGGAGCCCCGAGCAGAAGCAGGGAGACTGTGGCCAATGCAAGTGAACAGGCCCACCCTGCACATTTTAACATTAGTGGGTTCGTGCCACAGGACTGCAGGCTGTCTGAGGGCTCCGGGTCTTCCACGGCACTTGGACCCGATGCGAAGCCCCCATGGGCATCTGCAACATTAAGCCAGGTTACCTTGAAGACAAGTTGGAAAGGGCCCTGTTGAGGACCTCTGGGGTATCGTCTGCAGAGGTGGATAAAGGAACAGCTTCCGCTCGGCTCTCAGTGTCCGATGCAGTCTCTCCATCTACCTTTACTTCTGACTCCGATTCCTACATGGCAGAAAAACAGATGAAAGGTTAGAAAAAGAAAAAAAAATGCCTAGTAGCACGCCGAGAAGTACATGCATATCATAGGAGATCTGTGGGAAAAGACCCCCAACAGGGCTCAGGGACATAGCACAGTCAGGTGACAGAACAGATGGGACTCACAGCGATCCCAACACTGTTCCAGCATGTGCTGAGGTGGCCGTCTCTGCTGGAAGTAAGGCATGCGTCTGCACCACGGGGTGGGGGATGAGTGACAGCCACAACCTGCTCAATTTCCCTTGCCTTACTGGGGGCAGGGGAGGGAACAGTCCAGAACAGGGAGAAAGGGGTTCTTTTGCATCCACAGAAGGCAAACAGGAGTCAGGCCTGAATTTCATCAGGACCTCATTCCTGACCCTGCCCTTAATGCCAGGCTCATTACCTATAAGGGCTCGGCTGCTGGCACCCAGGAAAACATATCCACCTCTGAAAACCCCTCTCCCCCAACACCTGAATCATGCAGGGAACAGTCCCTGCTCTGCCACAACATGCCGTGAACTCTCAGAGCCACTGGAGTGGCCCCAGAACCAGGCTCTCTCAGAGAAAGGCTGGATGCGCAGGCTGTTGCTCCCCGCTGGACTCCCCAAAGTCCACAATGTTACTTCCAGACTTCACAAGAGCACCCCAAGAGGAGGCCAGCCCCAACGAGTGTAGAGGCCGCACAGTATTGTTCACCAGGACGGGCATGTTGCTGTCTTTTCCCTGTCACCGGTCCTGGGCATCAGCAGACCCTGCGATGTCACTCACAGAGTTGCCATCCAGGCTCCGGCCAAGTCAGGCAGTCACCCTGCTCGCCAGCCCCTGTGAGGGGACCAGAGCCATGCCAGCAATAGGCTCTCTATCCGAAGTACCAAGGAGCAGGCTGCTCTGAATCCTAGGGACCCTACTGCTACTCAGAGCATTTCTCTCTTACAGAAATTTAGAATCATTGCCGTGAGGAGAGGCGGAAGAGAAATCAAATCACTTCGAATTAGACAGAGTCTAACAACACTGCTCCGTATTTGCAGGGCCCTCAACAGTTGTAAGAATGTTTCCCATACCTGCGAACCTCAGAGTTCTGGAAGGAAGGGAAAGGAGACAGGAAGATCCCTACTTACAAATGAAGAAACAGGAGCTCTGAGAAGTCCAATGGCTGGCCCCAAATCCCCTATTAATCCTGGTCTTCTGACTTCTAGGTGTTCATCCCACTAGACTTCCTTTTATTTAAGTATCTTGGAATCCATTTTTTTTCCTGACACCTGACACTTTATGGGTGAGGAGCCTTGGTTTGGGGATGGGGGGAACTGGGATGGACAAGAATCACCCATCTCAGGGGATTTTCCTGGACAAAAAATTTTTAACTTAAAAAAAAAAAAAAAAGACAGCTGACTTTGGTAAAGGACGTAGAGATGGTCTCCTCAGTAGGATGTGAGGGACAGAGCCACAGCTTCTGACGACAGGGTCACTGTTCCTTACTCTGCCACAGCTGAGCCTGGTGGTGCTCAGTAAGTCACACTGGTGCCTCTGTACTTCAGTGTCCTCACCTTATAAAAGGGGGCCAGGAAAGGTCCTCCTTGTGAGGGTTCCCTAAAGAGATCCAGACAAACTCCACCCAGGGCTATGTCCTATTCCACCATCTGAGGTTCCGAAACAGGGCAGTGCCTCCGGGGTTACCCCTCTCCAGTTAGACTGAAGACCGAGGCATTCAGAAAAGCTTCCCATTCTTTATGTTAACATTAACACCCACGTCCCAGCAGCAACCATCAATGATACGAAGTAACATCTAGATCTGACCCCCAAGCCCAGGAGCTTCAGCACGTGACCACCTGGGCTCTACCAAGGCCTCCCACAGATGCTCACAGGAGCATCCAGAAGCCACGGGGACTGAGCTGGAGCCCAGCATGGGAAAGGGCATGTATCCAGGCACAAGCGCATGTGCGAACACACGTGCCCCAGCACAAGGCTATTTTTAACTTATCCATCCTGTTGTCAAGGAGATTCACAAAGGCTGCTGCTGGTCTCCCCAGGCGAGGAAGGGCAGGAAGGAGCTTAGGCAGAGCCTCTGCAGGGGAGGGTAGAGAGACTTGGGTGCCGAGTCTCTCTGGACCTTCCATGCCCTTTTATGAGCATCACCCCAGCACTGTGTGCTGCAATATAGCCCTGACTCCCCTCCTTCCTTGCTAGAAGGGGTGAGGTGCAGAGAGATACCCTGAGATGGGAAGTAGAACAGGAGATAGCTGTTAACTGTCAGGACAAGAAGGGCAAATCCTGTGCAAGGGGCAAGGGCACAACCCAGAAAGACACGGACAGAGAGGGAGCAAGAGAGCGGGCTCTGTGGGCTCCTGAACCCTAGTCCCCATCCCCCCCACTCCCTGAGGTATAGATGTCACAAGAGACCAGGCCAAGGGAACAGAAGCTTAAAACAACTTGGAAGTTACAGTGTTCTGGCTCCTCCCCACCCCATGGGCAAAAGCCTTTTGCTTGAACCGCTAAGACCACCTCTTTGGCTGCTTATGCCTCTAAGTCAAAGAAGCCCAGTGCTGGTGGTGGCTCCCATAGTGGACAGGGAGGCCGAGGAGGCAGGAACCCGGAGCTCGAGTTCTTGCCCAGGAGAAAAGTGGCACATGTTGGACCAAGAGTCAGAGGTGCTGAAAGGTACACTGCCTTGCTCCTCCAGGGGATGGCAAGATAGGCAGATGGAGAGGAAGACTTTCTGCAGGAAGAGGCGGCAGCCAGTCAGGGAGAAGGGGCCCAGGACCTAGCTGCGATGCTCATTACACTCCTCAGATCTCTGGTCTTCCAGTGGAGAGAGGATCCCTTATCCTGAACAACTTGGAATGATCAAATGTCATACCGATGAAAGTCATGAAAACCATAAAGGGACTGAAGAGCAACACCACCGCCACCCCGCCCCACAGTATCCTGACCATGGCTTACAGGACAGGAGCACAAGAACCTTAAACACCTAACTCAGGCGACCTGGGTACCCTGGCAGAGGAGGGTAGAGTGGAAAGCACAAGAGCCATCAGGCTGTGCTGGGACCTGTGTGTGACCAATTACGTGAGCTCAGCACCAGCCTGCCTTGCTTCCTCTTTCGCACCCTCCACTCATCCAATAGGCGGCCCCTCAACTCAAAAATGATCCACTTCCCAAAGCTACCGTGTTAGGGGGTGGCCTGGCACACGGAGGCAGCAGTACATACTAGTGCTCTCTGAAGTGGGATGTGTGCGACACAATCCACTGAAGCGTGAGAAGAAATATTAGGACTTCCTTCTATCTCCTTTGTATTTTTCTTTCTTGTGCATGCTTTATGATGGACCCAGCAGCACACGTATATAACTCAGTAAGTCCGTGCAAGCTGGCACACGTGGCTAAAACCTCACACACTGTCAGACAAAAGTGTCTCAGCGGCCACAGGCTCGTTTCCCACTGTGCTGAGCAGTGCCTGGATCATAGCAGGCACCCAAAGATTTGTTGACCCAATGAGCTAATGAAGTCTACTTGACCCACCACAGGCCAAGGCATCCGGACTGCACCGAGAGTGTGCAAGAACCCCCCTGCCTCCCAATGGCCCTCACGGCAGGACCAGACTTGCCCAGTCCCATTCTGGCCTTCTCCCTGCACGGAGGGCAGCAGGAGGAGACCGCTTTGTTGCTTCAGACTGTCTCAGCCTAGCTCCCAGGCGGCCTCTCCTTCCTTTTCAACCCAAGGGCCCAGAACAAAGGCTAAGTGGAGGATAGCCTATCTCTCCAATTTGATCTCAATTAACAGCCATCCTCCACAGTCCCTTAGCCATTCCCCAAGGGGCCTTTGATGCTGATGTAAACAGGAAGCAAAAGAATGTTTCAAAAGGAAAGAAAAAAGCTCCCTCCTAGGCCCTTCTGATTCACTTAGACCCTGAAGGGAAAGCAGAAAGCCTGTCTAATGACGGACAGAGGTAATGTCCTGGGTACCAAGGGCTCAGCTAAGACCTGTTGACATTTTTGGAGAAATAGACGCTCAAAAGGCTTCCCCTACCAGCCTTTCAGCACCCACAACTGCCCAAAAGCAACCCCAGCCCTGACCTAAGGCTCAAAACAGCACAGCACAGAACCTTCTTTCAACAAAGGACAAGGCAGTGAGGGAGGGCCTATGGGGAGCTGCGGGGTGGGAGGTGAAGCTCCTTGGGGCGGAGGCCTGGTGTTTCCTGGCCTGGGGAGGGACCAGCACTCAAAAAACTCATTCTCATTGTTATTCTCTAAGTAGACAACCCTACCTCTTCCCACTCCCTCCTAATTCCCAGTATTTCCTGAAGGCCTGCCTTGGGCTTACAAAAGCTTACTAGGCAGTGTCCTTTTGAGGCTCCTTTTTGGGTGGTCAGTTAGTGTCAGTGCCCACCCTCTGACGTTGCTATTCCTCAAGACTCCACAGTGACACCCACAAGTGGTGATGGTCAGAGCTTGACCAAAAAAAAAAAAATGTGGCTGTGGCCAAGCTAAACAGGAGCCCTTGGCATTGTATCGACCAGGCTCCAGGCAGACGGTAGTCACCCCACCTCATACCCCATTTCTTTACCAGATGCCAACTTGGTTTTGTACCTTGCTAAAGAAAATATATTAATATTCTGTTCACATTTGCCCATGAGGAGCAAAAAACTAAGGAAAGAAAATAAGGGGTACCATCCACTAGGCCCTTTCTCCTCTCTTTCATTTTCAGAGAAATTTCATTAAAAGGTAGTGCTCAGTGCACTGGCTGGTTATGCTTCCAACAACCCTGCCCTTTCCACTGGCAATGCATTCAGATTCATAAGTTTCATTTACTAGGTGACTCCAAACTCACACAAACTATGTTTTGCACTACTTTAGATGCAAATCGCAAACCTTGCCCTAGAAGAAAGTCATCAGGCTGAGCCTAACTTTTCTGCTAAATATTGGGCTTGCCATCGTTTTCAACCCTGTGGCAGCTGCCAGGGCAATCCACTCCCCCACTTACAGACCCATCCCCGGGGAAAGAAACTATCAGAGACAGGTTATCCTTAATATCAGAGACCTAAGTGTCCCTCTCACTGAGAAAGCCAAGTAGCTGGGGGGGGGGGGTTAGGAAAAGCAAATATTTCTAGCTTTTTCTAATGTTAATCCTATTTGACAAGTTCAATTGTTTGAACAAAAGATCAAGAAAGAGAAGTCCTACTCTGCAAGTTCAGGATCATCCCCAATATGGCTATCCTCTGTCCTCCAAAAGCCTATCAATAATATGATCTACAGGGGCGCCTGGGTGGCTCAGTCGGTTGGGCGGCCGACTTCGGCTCAGGTCATGATCTCGCGGTCCGTGAGTTCGAGCCCCGCGTCGGGCTCTGTGCTGACAGCTCAGAGCCTGGAGCCTGTTTCGGATTCTGTGTCTCCCTCTCGCTGACCCTCCCCTGTTCATGCTCTGTCTCTCTCTGTCTCAAAAATAAATAAAACGTTTAAAAAAATTAAAATAATAATAATAATAATAATATGATCTACAGAAAATGCACTCAGCTACTCCAGATGGACTGCTTCACCTAAACTACCTCTACAGGTGACTGCACCCCAGACCAAAGACCTCAGAGAAAGGACATGGAACAACGTGTACGTGGGAGACTCAGCTTTTTAAAACCTGACTCTGGCTATGAACCATTTCACCTCCAGACAACACTTCTTACAAGGAGCTCCAGGGACCTTTGCAGAGAACACATCCCTTGAAGGACAGTCGTTCCCAGGACAGCTGCACACACGCCCAAGTATGCAACATCCCTTTTGCTACAGCCTCCTCTGAGACCTCACACCACTGACCTCTCTCCCTCCCTCTTGAGTCCTCTCCTCCCCCTCATCACAGGCCCTTACTTACAACCAGGTGAGCAGGCTCAACAATAAAAAGCTTTTGACAGCTCATCCACCCAATGCACTCTCTTTCCTAGTTCACAAATGAACCTTTGGCAAGAGCTGCGGACAACCCCATCCCCCTCTCTGACCGCATGATTCTTCAACCATGGCAAGCCACCTGCCTTGCCTGCCCAGCCACTCTGCTGAAGCGCTCTCCCCTCACCAATGACCTAATCACTAAACCCTGCACTCTCTGTCCTCTGCCCAGTCCCTCCCTTCCATCAGCCAATGCAAGAGACACACCCCTTCTTTGCTTCCAGCACATCCTTCCTGTTTCCCAGCTGCCTCTCTAGCCAGGCCTCCTTTAGGCAGTCTTCTCCTTGGCAGCTTCCTCTTCCTGGCTCTTAATTTGGGGGTTCTGCCAGGTTTCTTCTGAGGCTCTCGTTCTTGTACTACCCACTCTCCATGAGTAGCCTCGTTCACTCTGATGCCTCCAACTGCCTCTCCTTGGGCTTCACATTCATTCATCCAAATGTACTAGATGTCTCCCCTTGGATGTCCCCACCACACCTAAAATCCTCCACGTGTCCAAAGCCAAACTACTTCCTTTCTCCTGAATTCTCAAGTGAGAAATGCGACCTTCATCCTTCATGGCTCCCCCCTCAGCCCCTAGAACTATCTATCACCCAGCCTGTTAATGCCAGCTCCAAAAAGGCTTTCTGCTGCATCTACTTCCTGTCGCCTCTGGCACTCCCTTAATTCAAGCCAGTACCACCTCTGCTGAGTACCTGCAGCAGCTCAACTGGCCACCTCACCCTCAGTCTTTAGTCCACTCCTACCTCCCCTCTACTCTTTACGCTGCACCAAGAAAATCTGATCATGTCGCTCCCTATTGTGAACTCCCTCTGGAGCACCGGTATAAATGGAGCAATTTCCACTTCTGGTAATCTAAAGGATAGACTGAACTATGGAACAGATCTACACTTTTTTGAGATGGTTGTACCAGCCACTTTGAGATCCGAGTCTTATCCACCCTTCCAGCCTCATTCCTTGCGGCCATTCTGAAGTACAGTCAGCTGTACTTTGTCACCTTTAGGTCTTTTGTTCATTCTGCTCCTACCCAGAGCAGTCTGCAAATCACTTCTAAGGACACCTATTTCTCTTCTTTTTGGTCAATTATAACTTAGCCTTTGAATCTCGGCTAAGAGATCCCTTTCTCTCCAAACCTTCCCTAACTGCCTATGTGCCCCAGTGGCCCCCTGTCATTTCTCAAGAGCACACCATACAGCGTGGTCTCCTGTGGACTTCCTCAACACAGTATCCCAATATCTGGCATGGGGCCCGCAACAGAGAAGACAGTAAGCAGGTCTTACCACATCTGCATAAGGTGTCAGAGAGGATCTGGGGTTTACTGAATTGGCAAATAGCTGGGTGACTCAGCAACTCATTTCCTGTGCTCTTAACAAGCACTACATGAAGTATCACCGGGTTGTAGCCCCACTGTCCATCTTCTCTTCTTTCCTAAGACATTGTAACAGAGCCCCTGATTTTTAGCTGGGCTTAGAACCAGGACTACATTTTCCAATTCTGGCCAATGAGTCATTAGCAGTTGTGTGCACTTCTACTATTCTTCCTTCATGCTGGCTAGAATGCAGACAGGCTAGGGGCGCCTGCGTGGCTCAGTCGGTCAAACGTCCCACTTCAGCTCAGGTCATGATCTTGCACTGGTGGGTTCGAGCTCCTCATCAGGCTCTGTGCTGACAGCTCGGAGCCTGAAGCCTGCTTCAGATTCTGTGTCTCCCTCTCTCTGTGCCACTCCCTTATTCACGATCTGTCTCTCTCTCTCAAAAAAAAAAAGTTTTTGTGGTTTTTTTTTTTAATTTTTTTTTAACATTTATTTATTTTTGAGACAGAGAGAGACAGAGCATGAACGGGGGAGAGTCAGAGAGAGAGGGAGACACAGAATCTGAAACAGGCTCCAGGCTCTGAGCGGTCAGCACAGAGCCCAATGCAGGGCTCGAACTCACGGACTGCGAGATCATGACCTGAGCCGAAGTCGGACGCTTAACCGACCGAGCCACCCAGGCGCCCCCCCCCCCAAAAAAAAAAAGTTTTTTTAATTAAATTAAATTAAAAAAAAAAAAGGTCACCGCTGAACTGCAAGTGACTTTGAGATATCCAGTACCTCAGCAGAGAAAAGCAACACGGCCTCAATTTCTAACACATGAAGTAAATAGCTTCTATGCTGCCAAATTGGATGGACTTTCCAGTATTAATCTTACTGTACCTCTTGGCAATATTAAATATTAGATCTAGTTGACCATTTCCTCCTTGAAACTTTTCTCTCTTAGCTTCCACGATCATTACCTTCCAGGTTCTCATTCCATCTGACTGGCTGCTCTTTCTCAGTCTCTGTGCTATTTTCCCTCCACATGACCTCTAAATGTTGGACCAATTCTGGTCCAATTCTAGACCCGTTACATTCTCTCCCTAAATATTACCACCCAACCCCTTAGCTTTAATTACTAATTCCATGCCAAACATTCTGACATTTATATTGCCAACCTCAACCCCTCCCCCACTGCCAGACCCAACTATTGTTTCCAAATACTTCATGGCATTTCCACCAAAAAGTTCTCATAAGCATCTCAAACGTAACTAGCTGAACAGAACTACAGATGTTGTCCTCAAAACTGTTGATCCTGAGGCCTCACCTTGCTGACAAGTTGATGACACCACAATCTGTATCCTGCATAAGCCAGGAACTTGGGAGTCATGCTTAATTTCTCTCTCCTCAGCCTCCCCCAGTACTGGACACAGCAGTTGGCTCCCTCTGAAAATCCATTCCACTCCTCCTCGATGGCACACAGTAGCCTGTACAAGCTAATTATTTTAATTGCACCCCCCCTTTTCACAGTGACAGGTTCCTGAAGAGGCATTTTTACCCCCAGCCTAAGCCATGGCTATTTTATTAGAGTGGGCACTTGGCCTCAGATGGTACAGTCGAATTATAGCTCCAGAATCTGGTAAGAAGACCATGGAGAGCCACTTGAGCTTTCTTTCCCTCCCTAGCCTGAGGAAAAAGGAAATCAGGTGCTACCAGCACTGGCTTGCATCTCCGTGAGAGCCTTGGGATGACCATACACCTGAAAGGCACAGAGAAGCGAGGACAGAGAATGATTTAAGCTAATGAATTTCATGATTATTTGCAACTGAAAGACAATGAACCCAAATCCTGCTGACTCCACAGCCAAAACAGATCTCAAATCTATCCTTCATATCTCAGCAGTCACTCAGAGCCAGGGATCTTTCTAAGATGCCTACCAGTTTGCGAAAACTAATGAAAGGAAACCTTGTTCACAAGGAAGTCAGGAGGCCAGGAGAAGCTCTCATGCGCTACCACTCCTGGTCAAGGGCAGACCCAATAAGAAGAGACTACTTTGCAAGTCAGCAAGTCAAATCACTACTACTTTACTACCTCAGCAGGAGGAAGAAAGGTTCTCTTCCCCACCCCCCCCACCCCCCACCCCCCGCCACAGCCCAGCCAATGAGAAAAAGCCCAACTCAGTCAATGAAAAGCCACCATATTTTGAATTCCCAGTTTACTCCAATGGCCTTTTTGTTTGTAACAGCCTTCCCACCTTCCCTCCATCTCCTCTATAAGAGACCATTCCTCTGGTTTGTTCTGTGGACTTGTCTGTGGTTTTGCCAGTAGCTTGCTTATGTCTGACTGCATGTCTCTGTTATTCCCAAGTAAACCTATTTCTACTGGTAAAATGACTTTTATTTTTAATGTTAACATTACTTGGTGGTAAGAAGTGGGATCCAGAAAAGATCCCCCAAAACTCCAAGGCTGGTGGGTAGAAGATGCCGGTACCCACAGAGCCAAAGGGGCTCGCGGCTCTCTTGCTGACTCGAGTATGAAGGTAAGTTTTCTCCTAGATTTCAAGCTCCAGTTTGTGTCCAAGCTCTCCAGGCTTTATTTGAGATCAGTTTTAAGGCCTGTTTCTTATGAGAATGCTCTTTTGGCCTTCAGTCTGACTCCTTTTCAGAGTCAGACTTCTTGTTGGAACTGTGCTGGCCTCTGGTCTGATTCCTTCTGGAACAAAGCTGTTCCTGTTGAAACTGTGCTTTTAGGAATTTCTGTGCTCTAGAGAAAAACCTCTAAGAAATGGGATTCCAGTCATCAAAATGCTTTGAGGGTGCCCCCTTTCTGGGACCCCAGTGAGTTTCATATTTAAAAACTATGGTCCCTGCATATGCACATTTATAACCAAATGGACTGACTTAATGAGAAGTAATTTAGGGCACCAATGGCCACTATGAGGAACTTCCAGTCTCCCCAAACTTGTTTTTCTTGAATTAAATTAGAAAACTGTGGCTCCCTGGCACAAAAACAGACACTCAGATCAATGGAACAGAATAGAGAACCCAGAAATGGACCCACAAACATATGGCCAACTAATCTTTGACAAAGCAGGAAAGAATATCCAATGGAATAAAGACAGTCTCTTCAGCAAGTGGTGCTGGGAAAACTGGACAGCAACATGCAGAAAAATGAACCTGGACCACTTTCTTATACACAAAAATAAACCCCAAATGGATGAAAGACCTAAAAGTAAGACAGGAAGCTATCAAAATCCTCGAGGAGAAAGCAGGCAAAATCTCTTTGACCTTGGCCACAGCAACTTCTTACTCAACACGTCTCTGGAGACAAGGGAAACAAAAGCAAAAGTGAACTCATCAAGATAAAAAGCTTCTGCACAGCAAAGGAAACAATCAGCAAAACTAAAAGGCCACCGACAGAATGGGAAAAGATCTTTGCAAACGACCTATCAGATAAAGGGTTAGTATCCAAAATCTATAAAGAACTTATCAGACTCAACATGCAAAAAACAAATAATCCAGTGAAGAAATGGGCAAAAGACATGAATAGACACTTCTCCAAGGAAGACATCCAGATGGCCAACCGGAACATGAAAAAATGCTCAACACACTCATCATCAGGGAAATACAAATCAAAACAACAATGAGATACCAACTCACACCTGTCAAAATGCTAACATTAACAACTCAGGCAACAACAGATGTTGGCAAGGATGTGGAGAAAGAGGATCTCTTTTGCACTGCTGGTGGGAATGCAAACTGATACAACCACTCTGGAAAACAGTATGGAGGTTCCTCAAAAAAATTGAAAATACAACTACCCTACGACCCAGCCATTGCACTACTAGTTATTTATCCAAGAGATACAAGTGTGCTGTTTCGAAGGGGCACATGAACCGTCCCTGGTTGTCTCGTGGTTAGGATTCGGCGTTCTCTCGAAGGGGCACATGAACCCCCATGTTTATAGCAGCACTATCAACAATAACCAAAGTATGGAAAGAGCCCAAATGTCCATCGATGGATGAATGGATAAAGAAGATGTGGTGTGTGTGTGTGTGTGTGTGTGTGTGTGTATACACATACATATATACACATACACACATACATACATATACACACAATGGAGTATTACTCGGCAATCAAAAAGAATGAAATCTTGCCATTTGCAACTACGTGGATGGAACTAGAGGGTATTACGCTAAGCGAAATTAGTCAGAGAAAGACAAATATCATATGACTTCACTCATATGAGGACTTTAAGAGACAAAACAGATGAACATAAGGGAAGGGAAGCAAAAGTAATATAAAAACAGGGAGGGGGACAAAACAGAAGAAATTCTTAAATATGGAGAACAGAGGGTTACTGGAGGGGTTGTGGGACGGGGGGTGGGCTAAATGGGTAAGGGACATTAAGGAATCTACTCTTGAAATCACTGTTGCACTATATGCTAACTTGGATGTAAATTAAAAAAATAAAATAAAATTTAAAAATCTTTAAAAAAAAGATATTTAGATATTAAAAAAAGAAGAAAACTGTGGCTCCTTAGAGACAGAACTCAATGGGATGCTTATTTTATTTTATTTTTATTTTTATTTTTAAGTAGGCTTCATACCCAGCACAGAGCCTAACATGGGGCTTGAACTCATGACTCTGAGGTCAAGACTGGAGCTGAGATCAAGAGTGGGATGCTTAATCGACTGAGCTACCCAGGCACCCTGGGATGCCTATTTTAATTGGCATCCCCCAAGCATTTTCAAGATTCTTGAGATCCCCAAACATTTTCAAGATTCTAAGTTTGCCTTTCTGCAAAAACACTATTTCTAAATTAACTGAGGCAACCAAATCATCTAAAGAAGTCAAAATGATTTCTGAGGCTTCTTTTTCTAACTAAATGGACCAACTTAAAAGTAATTTAGAACTTCAATGGCCATCATAGAGAACTTTCAATCTCCCTAAACTTACTTTCTCAAAACTGAATTGGATAGCCATGGCTCTAAAATTGTCAAAACTGAACAGGCTTTTGGGATTTTGAAGCTTCCAAACATTACCAGGAGTCCCAAATTGCTGCTCTGCAAAATACAATTTCTAGACTAGTGGAAGAAAGCAAAGGGGGTGGAGGGGAAGGGCTTCTGTGGCTTCCTTTTTCCCTTCCTGTCTTTTGTGTCTCAGGATGTGTCTTATGTTCAGTCCCTACCTTCTCTATATCACCCCCCTCCCATACTAACCCTTTTACTGAACTTCCCTTTTCCTCTGAACTTCTCCCCACTCTCTCCTTTCCTGAACCTAATAAAACCTGCTTCTTTAAAGTTAGGTCTTCTTGCTTTGGATTCTGTGTTTTCCCCTCACTGCCCTTCCCATGCTTATACTCTGTCTCTGTCTCTGTCTCTCTCTCTCTCAAAAATAAATAAACATTAAAAAAATTAAAATTTAAAAAACAGGGCACCTGGGTGGCTCAGTTGGTTGAGTGCCTGACTTTGGCTCAGGTCATGATCTTACCCTTGGTGAGTTCAAGCCCCACATGGGGCTCTGTGCTAACAGCTCAGAGCCTGGAGCCTCCTTCGAATTCTGTGTCTTCCCCTCTCTCTGCCCCTCTCTCACTCACACTCTGTCTCTCAAAAATAAACAAACATTAAAAAAGATTAAAATTTAAAGTTAAGTCTTCTGAAGATCTGAATAAACCCCAGATTTCTTATGCTGCCTGGACCAAGGCCAAACTGCAAGCCAGAGTTAGAGTTTCCTAAAGTGACTCAGGACCCACGTTTGCTAGAGAATTTAACATAGTTACTCCAACTTACCACCCTGCTTTCTCAGATTTGTATCAGTCAGGCCATGTGCTTGTTGGTGAGAACCAGGCCTAATGTGGGATGAAACTAACCCCATGAGAACATCCTAAAGGATTTAGAGAAATAAACCCCTAACTTTTGGCAAGATGCTAGAACAGTCACTGGAAATCTTCACTGGGAAATTACAGTAGCTTTTTTCCAAGCCTGCTGATTGAGGAACAAAACTCAGGCTTGCACACAAAAGCCTGATGAACCTATTCATGACCATTATAATCAGCCTGTCTATAAAGAAGATTCTGGTCTTCCTTTAGAGGCTGAATCCACCTGTGTAGTTTAACTCTGTTTACTGAGATCTTTTAGTTAAAGGACCAGCATGAAATGGGAAATTGTGTCCACTCCAGAATTAGCTAGCTTGGCAAACCAGCTCTCTCACACGCTAGAGGAGTCACCTCAAAGAATAACCACTAGGGGCGCCTGGGTGGCTCAGTCGGTTAAGCGTCTGACTTCAGCTCAGGTCACGATCTCGCAGTCTGTGAGTTCGAGCCCCGCGTCAGGCTCTGTCTGGGCTGATGGCTCAGAGCCTGGAGCCTGCTTCCAATTCTGTGTCTCCCTCTCTCTCTGCCCCTCCCCCATTCATGCTCTGTCTCTGTCTCAAAAATAAATAAACGTTAAAAAAATTTAAAAAAAAATAACCACTAATTTTCTCAATTTTCTTTTTTTTAATGTTTTTTTTTAATGTTTTTATTTATTTTTGAGACAGAGACAGAGCATGAGCAGGGGAGGGGCAGAGAGAGAGAGGGAGACAGAGAATCTGAAGCAGGCTCCAGGCTCTGAGCTGTCAGCACAGAGCCAGACGCGGGGCTCAAACTCACAAAGTGTGAGATCATGACCTGAGCTGAAGCTGGATGTTTAACCGACTGAGCCACCCAGGCGCCCCGTCTCAATTTTCTACTCTGGCAAATGAAGGGCCTAACAGACCAAAACCCCCTGGCTTTCTGCTATCACTGCAAAGGGCCAGGGCACTGGAAAAAAGATCGTTACAAATATAAGCATTTCAGAAGCCTTCAGCCCTCTAGCCAGCTTTTCCAACGTCTTCTTAATTCCCAGTGACGGGGCTCTGAGGACCTACAGGGGCTCCTCCCAGTCCTCCCTCTTTTTTTTCCCCCCAGTTCTCCCTCTTAATCAGCTTGGAAAAACCACTCTCCAGACTAAGAATGAATCTCTTTGTCTTAGTGACCCCAGAGCTGCATTCTCGGGGCTCAACAGCACTGCTATAAAGTAGGTCCTGTCTCACAGCATGAAAACAGTTCAAATAGTGGGGGTCTCTCATAAACCTCAACAGGTCCCTGTCTCTGCACCTGTTCCCGTTTAGGCCCTTTGAGATTCCCATCCTTTTTTCCTTAATATCTCTACCCCATTCATTTACTAGGCCAAGATTTCTTAGGAAAGTATCATGCCAGAATTTCTCCCAAAAGAAAAATAATTCTAGAATCAAAATCACCACAGGGCACCTATGTGGCTCAGTAGGTTAAGGAACTGACTCTTGATTTCAACTCAGGTCATGATCTCATGGTTTGTGGGACTGAGCCCCCACATTGGGGTCTGCACTGATAGCGTGGAGCCTGCCTGGGTGTCTGTCTGTCTGTCTGTCTGTCTCTCTCTCTCTCTCCACCTCTCACCCTCATACTCTCTTTAAAAATAAATAAACTTAAAAACAAATTGCCAACCAGGTGAATTAAATGACCCTTCAACATCTTTTATTTGCTCCATCCCTAATGTCACTATAAAGGAGTCTGGGGACGCTGAGCACTTATCCCTATTGGATCAGTAGGGATAGATTCCCTTATGGGCAGATTCCTCAACTGATACTGGCAGAATTCACAGTGCACCTCCCATCAATATTCAAACAGATCCCTCGACACCTCTCCCCAAAAGTAGATTAAAAAAAGAAACCCTTTAAGGCATCAAGCCCATAATACGGCACCATGGACTCAGGGCCTTATTATCCCCTGCACTAGTCCCTGTGATACCCCAATTTTATCTGTGAGAAGACCCAGTAGCCAAGAATGGAGGTTAGTCCAGGACCTCAGAGCAATAAATAACAACATTATCCCTCGGTGCCCTGTTGTTCCTAACCCCCACACACTGACATCTGTTTACACTGAAAGCAAATTCTTTACTATAACTGTTCTATACAGTGCATTTTTAGTCTCCAGTTGATAAGGACAGCCAGTATCTTCTTGTTTTCATTTGGGAAGAACAGTACTATACCTGGACAGTAATGCTCCAGGGTTATACAGATAATCCTTCTTAACTTTTTACAAACCTTAAAAACTGATTTGGAAGATATAAAGTTTTCTGCAAGCTCTGGTTGGTTACAACATGTACATGACTTGCTTCTCTGCTCCCTTTCTCAAACCTCTTCACAGGAGACAGCATTCACCGGTTCAAACTTTTGGCCTTAGGGGCACCTGGCTGGCTCAGTCAGTGGAGCATGTGGCTCTTGATCTCGGGGTTGTGTTCAAGCCCCACACTAGGTGTAGCAATTACTTAAAAATAATAATATCTTTTAAAAAATACAAAAACAAAAAAACAAAAAAACACTTTGGCCTTAAAGAGACATAAAGTCTCTGTCTCTTTTTTTTTTTTTTTTCGGTTTGCTCAAACTCCGGTTCCATTCCAAAACTACGTTTTGCATTCAGATGAAACTCATGACTGCTTAACACTGACAGATTACCTTTTGATTTCCGTGAAATTTACAGGAAACTCCTCTAACCAATGCAAATTTTTCATGGCTCACTGATAGTTCTTATTTATAGGGTGAAAATGATAAATCCTGTGCTGGGAATGCTAGTGCGACTCCTTCTGAAGCCACTGAAGCAGCACCTTCACCTTTAGCTACTTTAGCCCAAAGGGCAGAGTTATAAACCCTTACTTGAGCTTATGCCTTAGCCCAAGGTAAAACAGTAAATGTTTATATTGATAGTTGCTATGCCTTTGGGGTAACTCGTGACTTCGGAATGTTACGGAAATAACCAGGTGTCCCTACCTGCAATGGGGACAAAATCAAGTATGGTTCCTATGTCCAAAATTTATCAGATGCCATACTTCTGCTGGTTGCTCTGGCTACTGTTAAGATTACCGTGCATTCCAGATTCACTCCCTGAGGGCCAAATTAAACACCTTGCTGGTATTTCCACCAAAAACACTGTTCTCAAGGAAACTAATGGCCTAACCTCTGTCATGTTCCAAAAGGATGTTCCCCCAAACGATAATTTGGGAAAAGTGACCAGAGATACCCAACAATTGGCCCCAGAGAGGGAAAAACAATATTGGAAATCTAATAATTGTTGGCTCAATACAAAGAGAACCCTGGTTTGGACAAAATAATCATCCATCCCTACCAGCAATTCTCAAATTCCTACTACTTACCACTGTACATGCCTTAAACCATTAGTCTACTGACAAAATGATCTCATTCAAGAGCCAGTATGTTTTGATAATATTGATAAATATGTTTGGGTCATGGTTTGTATGTTTTTCACTGGACACACACACTAATCACAGTGATTTCCTGTACTTCTTCTGGAGCCCCAAGGAAGAAGGCATGACTTTGTCCATGGGACTTCCATCTGCTGGGAAATCTTGCAATCATGTGAAGCCTCAAAACAAAAGTAATGTGAAAGACAGCAACCAAGGCTTGGTGACATCTGAGACCCCAGATTAAATTTGACCTGAAGCTAGAATTCCCTTGGTCTTTAAGTTTACATGAGCCAATGGATTCCTTTTTCCATTTTAATCAAATTTGAGCAGCTTCCTGCATTTATAACTAAAACCATCTTAGTTTTCTTCCTCTCCGATCACACCTTTTCTGTTCTTCCTCCCCACACTTCCTAAATGCGGGTTGTATTTCTACACCATATCCTTAATGATCACTCCACTGCCATCAGCCTCTCTTCTATGGACTCATCCTCCATAACACTAGTTGTGTCCCCTCCCCCAAGCTACAGCACTACACTTCAGCCTTCATGTCTGACCAGCACCCCAAACTCAATAGGTCCAAACTTATCACCTCCTTTCCAACCCACACAAGCTCTTCTGTCTTCCTTCAATACCCTAATCAACCTGAGATGTACTCCATGGGAAGCACATCCTCATCACTGTCTCCAACCCCCTGGTGAAAACTACAGACCCCAAATGGTGTCACTTACACCAAGTTCCCATACCAGAGCTTAATACCTAATCTAATTGCAGTTTCAACCTCCCCCAGAAATGTAGTCTTAACTGTGCAGTCAGGAAGTTCTGGTCAGTGGCAGTAAGTATGCCACATGGCCCTCTTCATCCCCCAAATGAAGAAAAGTAATCTGCATGAGAAGACCTTCAGCTTCTCCCCACTTGCCTGGAACAATCCTTTTCTTTAGCTAGTAACTTTCTCCCCCGCACCCCCTCCCAAAAAAAACCTCCCATTCTATACAACTCCTCAGAGCTCCCCTCTATTTGCTAGATGGGATGCTGCCTGATTCATGAATCATTTAAGAAAAGCCAATTCAGTCTTTAAAATTCACTTAGTTGAACTGTTGTTGTGTAACACCCCCCACCCACCCTTCACCTCATCAGTTCTCAAACCGTGTGACCTTCTCACTTACAGGGTCTTCTCTTATTCCCATTCCCACTGCTAGTACCCTTGCTGAAGTCTGCACGTCAACCTCTCTCTACTATGCTGGTCTCTCAATTGCTTTCTCCACCAATTCCTCCTTTCTCTAATTTATTCTGCACACACTCCCAGATTAATATTCATGAAGCACAGTTCTGATCACACCCCGCCTCCACTCATCTTTGCCTAGTGAATTAAAGACCAACTGCCTCCCTTTCCGGGGCTTCCACACTGCACACACCACATGCTCCCACCAAACACAACTAACTACACTTTGGCCCTGATTACATCCCACTCTTCCTTCTCTCCCTTGCTCCTTGCCTTTTCTCCTCCCTGCTCATCCCTTAAATCCCATCTTAGAATCCACCGAGACTCCAGGAAGGTCTTCCCTGATTCTCATCTGTAGTAGGAATAAAAAAATGCTCCCTCCCTCAATATAAATTGACTTCCTAGGAACCTGTGGATATTACCTTACGTTGCAGAAGAGTAAATATTCCCTCATATGGCAAACGGCGTGACTGAATTAAGGATCTTGAAAGGAGGTGTATTCTGGCCCCTAAATGCAGTCACTTGTACCCTTATAAGAGGGGGGCAGAGAAAAATCTGAGAGAGGAGGGGCAATGTGGCCAAAAGCCAAGGAATGCCAATAGTCACCAGAAGCAGGGCAGAGGCAAGGCACAGGATCCCCCCTAGATATGAAAGGGGTACAGGCCGGCCAACACTTTCATTTCAGCCTGCTGGCCTCCAGAAGTGAGAGAATAAACTTCTGTTGTTTCAGATCACCCAGTTCGTGGTAATTTGTTAGAAGAGCCCCAGGAAATAAACAGCCCATCCTTCCCACCAGCTTTATCTCCTACAAATAAAGTTCCCACAGGATGTTACTTACACCTCTCTCACACCATTTGTTGCCCAAGTGTATTTATGTCAAGAGGGAACTTTCCATAATCTGATTTGATTTCGAACTCCTCAAAAATCGGGACTGCACTATTCATCTTTATCTTGAATGCTCCTTGCCTTGAATTTGGTAAAAGCTACATAAGTGTTTTTTTAAAAACTCACTGAATTTTAATCAAATTCATCAACCTTTATCTACAAAGCCTAGAATCATGGCAGGCCAGCATTTCTTTGGGGAAGACCACCCTAGAGCTACAGCGCTACAAATCCAACTGGTGACTAAAAGGGCTGCATTTTCACCCTTCCCAAAGGTTAAAATGACTGGAAGGCCCCAGGGGGTGCCCATAAAACCCAGGGTGGCAATGAGCTATATTTCCAGACAGTCATAATGTTGCCAGGAATAATGAATAAGTGGGCAGAGTAAAACCTTTTAGAGCCCTGAATGGTTCAGACCTGCCCTACAAAAGGTAGGTCTGTGCACATTTCCCTTGAACAATGGGAAATGCTCCAGGAAGAGTAAGAACACTTTGTCCTTTGAGCTGATCGGACTAATTAGTGGAAGGGCCCTTCCAACACTAACACTTCAAAATACTACCCTCATATTAAAAAAACACCCACTTTGTTCTTCATAACACTAGTACCACCTGAAATTATTACACATTTATCTGCCTCCGCTGGAGCACAAACTCCATGTAGAAGGGACTTTGGGGGGCGCCTGGGGGGCTCAATCGGTTAAGCCTCCGACTTCAGCTCAGGTCACGATCTCATGGTTCATGGGTTCGAGCCTTTCATAGGGCTCTCTGCTCTCAGCACAGAGCCTGCTTCAAATCCTGTCTCCCTCTCTCTCTGCCCTTCCCCCATTCACTCTCCCCCCCAAAAAACAAAAGTTAAAATAAACATTAAAAAAAAAAAAAAAAGAAGAAGGGACGTTGGTTATTCACTGCTACATCCCCATGGCCTACAACACTGTCTGATATATCTGAGGTCCCCAGTACAGGTTTCTTCAGAAAGGGAGGAAGAGTGGGAAGATGACAAGTTAAGGAACAATTAAACAGTTCTCCGTTTCTGACTCTGTAGGTTAAAACAGAAAGCATAACTTCTCACATAACCAGCCGCTCTGCACAAAATGGTCCCGTCTCACTGTGTTCCCCCAGATTTGCACATTCCCTAAGTAGAAGGAATGGGAAATTTTTAAGAATGTCCTAAGGATGAGGCATCAAACATCCAAGAGAATAAAGGTGGTAGGAGAATGAGAAAATAATCTCCAGCAGCTACTGACTGCTTTCCTGTCCAGCAATCTTGCAAAAGGGAAATACCTGCTTCCTGCAGCTTAGGCTTCTAGAAGCTAAGCCCCTGTCCAACTGGTTGTTGCCCCAGACAGATGCAACAACCAAGAAAATCACTCACCATCTTTGCAACAGGTGCAGCTGTGACGGCCACTCCAGTCTCTGCACTGTGGACAGGCTGGCTCTTGTGCCCACCCAATTCTGTCTCAGCTGACAGTTGAGGTTTGATGAAAAAACTCTAACACCTCAGTAATCTGGCATTAAGGAGAAATCTGCGAATCCACAGTGAAACTTCTCAATAACCAAAATGTACCTACTTCATCAACAAAAAATGGCTTTTTATGTTCAGGATTGTAAATCTTCTACCCAAAGATTATTATGCACTTCTGCAACGAGGACACTTATTTAACAGGGCATCATTCTAGGTTTCCTTTGTTAAAAAAAAAAAAAAAAAAAATTCAGCTGAGTAAATTTTAAAGCTCTCATTGGCTTTTTTGAATGATTCTTGAATAGGACGGCATCCCTCTAGAAGACAGAAAGGAGCTCTGACTAGCTGTACAAAATGAAAGACTTTTATAGGCAGAAGGGAGTAGGAATAAGGAAGTCACGCTAGGCCCAAGCAGATTGGTTACTGTGAGATCGTTTTCCTTTAGGGGACAACAGGGGTCTATAAGGCAGATTACCTAACCGGTGCTATCAGATGACTTCTGACTGGTTTAAGATTCCATTTCTGCCAGAGCCAAAACTAAGTTTCAGTTTGGTGATGTAATGCTTAGCGAAAGTGACTCCATTTTTGGGCCAGCTATGTTGTTTTCAACACCTGAAATCTCTACTGTTCTTCTGGCTGGGCAGGACTCAGGGGCTAGTGAATAAAGATGCCGCCTGCCCCAATAGTACAGACCCTGTGCTTCGTGCTTAAGTTTGAATCCCAGAGTATCCTCCCTCATTATCAGGCCACTGGCTAGCTGCAGACCTGTCTTGAGAGTGTTTCCAAGCTGCCTCTCTCCCAGAGAACTCTATCAAGGATGGAGAACTCAGATGGCCCAGGTTCTTAGAACTAGGCCTGACCTGAGAATGGACACAGGGCGTGAGTAATTCACAGCTCAAGAGGGTCCTCAGGCTCAGTGCCCAATCAAGGACTTCTAGGCATGCGCTGTTAGACACCAGCCCCTGCTGCTCTCAGAGCATTTACTCCAAGAGGTCGTGGCTGGGAGCAATAATCTCTCAATCAGAAAGGCTTGAGAATGACAGGACCACATGACACTTAGGCCCTGCAGGTAGGTTTCCTGCAGCCTGAGGGAGACATGGGGTGAGAAGAATTATCTACCTGTAGGCTTCTACACAGAGAGAAGGAAATGCAGGTCAGCACAGTGCTTTGTGGCAGGTGACAGGGAGGAGCTGTCTACACCCAGTCCAATTCATCTGTCATACCTGCATGCTATCTATACACCAGCAGAGTTTCATTCTATTAGGGGGAGGCAGAGGATGAAAGCCATGACAGCCTCCAAACCACACAACCTCCAAAACAGTGAGCAAATGTATACCATTCATATTCACAAAAACATTTGCGGTACTTAAGAATACTGGAATTCACTAAGGCTACATTAATAATGAATATCAATCCTGTAAACACAAGTAAGAGGGAGTGATAAACTAGACAAAAACAAAAAGGCTGCAACCGACTTTCCAAAGAAACAAGTCTATCTCAAGAAGAGATCTCAGAGGCATGGGGAAAGGGGGAACCAGTATATGCTGTGTGATCTTAGAAGAAATAACGTCACCTTCTGGGCCTCAGCTTTTTCACCTATAAGAAAGAAACAATTCTTGTCTCAGGGGTATTGAGGAGATAAAATAAGGTAGGTGTTTTTCAGACTGTGGGTTGAAACTTACTGGGTCTTAAAATCAGTTCAGTGGATCACAACTAGCAAAAAATAAAATCAAATATGGCGCCAGAAGTCAAGCTACTCCTAAAAGGGGTACACGTCATGTTAACATAATGTGGCACTTCAGTATTAGAAATAAATCCTGACATGCCAATATTTTCTTTTTGCTCTACAACAACTCTAGTCACTACGATCAACAAATTCTTCCTGCAACCAGAGCCCTGGTTCTCACTGCCTGGCCAGTTGCTAATCTTCACAGATGACTTAACACCACTCCACCTTCTGACAACCATATGTGCTAGGGACAGCTAAGTCTGACAGCAACCAAGGAGCTTATGACCAAGTCGGCAGGAGAGCTGTGCCTTTACTGAATCTCATGGGACCTGCACAAATCTAAGACAAGGAGTCTAACTCCAGAGACTTTCTTTGCTGATGAGACAGCACCTACCCAGAATTTGAACAATCTCCATAGGAGACTGGAGAAGGAAGGAAGATGAAGAAATGGGGTGCAGGAATAGAGAGGGTGCCACAGAGGAGCTGGGGCTGAGGTGGGCATCAGGGGATGAGGGCTCTATGCCACGCGTGCTTCACATTGCTCGAGCCTCCTTGCAGCCTGCAGGGCCTGTGCTAAGATGCCCCTGCTTCCAGCATGCAGGCCCCAAGGAACTCTGGGGCCACTGCCCCCACTTCCTCTCTACAAGACTGTTGCAGAGTGAGGCAAGTACTCTCCCACCCCCATGGGGCCCTGTTGGCCAACGCTGAGACACTCACAGGTCTTCCTGTGTTAGGGCCAATTTGGCCAAACGATGGAAGAAAATGACTGGGGAGACCAGGAAGCCAGGAAGGCAGAATGGCAAAACAAAGTGCATGGAACTCAGATTCAGCCTCCCTGGGTTCAAATTCTCACTTGAATTTCAGGCCTTTTAGCTCATCCCTGTAAAATCGGAGTCAATACTTTTTTTTTTTTTTAAAGTTTATTTATTTATTTTGAGAGAGGGAGAGAGAGTGCGTGTGTGTGAGCAGGGGAGGGGCAGAGAGAGTGGGAGAGAGAGAGTCCCAAGCAGGCTCCACGCTGTCAGTACAGAGCCGGACGCAGGGCTTGATTCCACGAACTGTGAGATCATGACCTGAGCCGAAATCAAGAATCAGACACTTAACCAACTAAGCCACCCAGGCATCCTGCAACCAATACTTATAATCCAGGAAGCCTGCCTTTAGATATACATACAAGTGGCCAGCTGGTGGCTGCATGATCAGTCAGGCCGTATAATAACATCACAGCCCTACTGAACAGTGCCCCCTGGCCCTCAAATACCTGCCAGGTGATCACTGCACCATGTCTATGAAAAACAAATCATCATTGTAAAAAAAAAAAAATCCTTTAGGAACAATATCACTTTGGCTCTTTCAGCTCCCTTAACTATTAAAAAAAAAAAACTCTTATAATATGGCCATGCCAACAGAAAAAAATCAGGAGAGACAATTTGCCAAATACAAACAACCTGTATACTTATTTAACCTCACTAATAATCAATGACATAAAAAAGAAAATGGCCATAGAAGCCATCTTCTCACATCAGGGTGAATAAATAAAGAGAATATTCACTGTGAACGAGGCTTGGAGAAAACCAGTACACTCACATAGGGCTCACACAAATATAAATTAGTACCACCTTTCTGAAAGGCAATTTGGAAAGACGTATTAAGAGCCTTTAAATGATTCACATCTCCTCTGATCTAGCCATTCCTTGATGAGAAATATATCCAAAATGAGTATCTGGAGAAATGTATCATTTACATGAGGATGTGCATCACACCATTATAAGAAGAAACAATTTATATGATCTACTTAACAAAAATAGGGAAAAACACCAAGCAGCCATAGAAAAAAGATTAGCAGGACGTGACAAAAATGTTAGCAGCAGCTACATTCTGGGTAGTAAAATTAAAGGTAATTTAAATTTTTTAATATTTTCTCATCACCTCCACATTTTCCACCAAACAAGTATTGCTTCCATAATTTAAAAAAAGTACTAAATGGATACATCTAAGCCTCTCAATTCCTCTGTGCTGACATCTCTACTGGCTTCCCCCTAAACTCTCTGGTCTGGCCCTCAAGGCCTTCCCATTGGGACCCCTGACTCATTCTTGGTGCATCTTTCCAGACACATTCCTGCTCCTCCAGCTCAAATGTCACCACCCCACAAGACTTTCCTCCACTCCCGCCCAGGCAGTGCTGAACACTTCAGAATGATGAGCGAGCCCTAGAATCCCACACAGATGACCATAGGAGGCAACATGAGATTCTTCAAAAGTAACCAAAACAACCAGCCCCTGAGGTCAGCTTCCACAACCACATCACCTATACTGAACTCATCAAAGCTAAGAGAGATCTGTGATGAATGAAGATGGACATCCCAGGCCAAATTTCCCTGGAAAAAAGGGGAGCCCTGAAAAATCTCAAACCATCCTGGTTTCCCATCCCCTTTTTGGTCCCCTGGACACTAAAAGTCTTTGTTTTCAACTTCAAATAGTGGCTCATTCTCATACTTTGGACATTTTTTTTTTAATCTTATTAATACAGTATTTATTTGTCTTTCTTCTGTCAAACCCTGAGCCAACCACTTTCCACAGGCTGCCTGGGGAGGTATAGGAAAAGGAACATACAGGGCAGATGAGACTCAGGAGAAAGATCTATGGGAGGTGGAGACGGCTACTTCACATGGCAAAGGAGGTGAGAAAGGCCACTGTCAGGAAAAAGAGCCCCATGGCCTCCAAGAAGGCAAAGCCCAGGACGACACAGAAGAAGAGCTGTTGCTTCAGAGAAGGGTTCCTGACATAACCAACGATGGAAGTACCAAACACTGTCCCAATTCCAGCCCCAGAGCCAGCCACCCCTCCTGCGGCAGCCCCAACCCCAATGAACTTGGCTGCTGTGTGGACGTCCCTTGAAATGGCACTGGTTTGGAAGATGTGGCTGGGAATAAGTAAGGCATGGGACTGCCAAAGCTGCTAAGGCTCTCAACTTTCAGTGGTTTTAACACCGCTGCTCAACAGCTGAGAAGTGCTCCTGACAAAGAAAGGGTGGAGACAAACTCTGCCCAGGTGTACATTTTCAGGGGACGAGGAGCTGTGGCAGGAGAGCTGTGCCCAGTGCAGAGAAGACAGAGAGCTCCTATTTTAGATACTTTAAGACCAATGAGAAATGTAAGAGTCGTGTTAGAATGCCAAACCCAACACTCCAGATAATTCTTCCTGAGATCCAGGAAACAGGATGTCTAACCATTTCTCCTAGGACTCAAGCAGGACCCTCAAGCAGAACGATGAGATGCCACCTGTCTGATAAAAAGCCTCTAGGAAAGGCGGATATCTCTGGAACAAATGGCCCTTTGTCAGAAGTGCTCAAAATAGCTACTCTGCCATGGCGTGTTTTCAGCAGACCACTATGTGAAAACTGAAAATTCTCTGTACAGAGAACTCTATGGAACAGACAGAAGATAGAAATGGCAACTGTTCTGGAAAACTGAGAGTCTGGCTGACATCCCTGTAAGAAAACAAAGCCCATGTGGCTCTTGTTCGCCCAACACTATAGGAGATGACAGACATCAGTCTCAACACGGCACAGAGCAGATTGTAGTGGGAGATTCTATTTAAACTAGCCAGTGAAGAAGGTCCTTGGGCTTCTACAACTACCCTCATACTCAGAGTAGGATGGGACACTATACACCTACAGTGGAAGGGAACAGAAAAGATTCATGATTTATGCCTTCGGAGGTAAGCCGCTGGAAAAAAACTGGCTAGAGGCAATCAGAATGCAGGCTGGCTGGTCAGTCCCCCTGAGCCTGCTTACACATGCGACATAATGGGACCCTTTCTCAACTGATTATTTTTCCACCAATGACCTCTTATTTAGAAGACTATTATTATTTTGAAGACTGAACTTATTAGTAACTGATTCATTTCTCCAAAGAAAACTGCCATGTCGCACTAAGACCCTAACCATGGCATGCTTGTTAGGCCCTTCAGGTAGCAAGACAGCCCTGCCAGGATTTCCAGCAACTGACTGTTCCAACATCTAGGGAACATACATTTCCGCTGCAATGGTGGAAAGAGGCTACATGTGCGATAATCATTTTTATCTGAAACCATCTTGTTAAAGCAGCACCACCGCTGGCTATCTTGAACAGGTACAATTTCATAAGAATTAAGATCATCATTTTAGGGGCACCTGGCTGGCTCAGTCGGTAGAGCATGCAACTCTTGATCTGGGGTCGTGAGGTCAAGCCTCACGTTGAGGATAGAGATAACTTAAAAAAAGAACAAGAAGATTGTCATTTTAGGTAACATTTACTGCTCTGCCCTATGGAGAGATCACAAGATATAAATTAGAGGAGGGATATGAAACTGAGAGCCTGTTTTTTTTCCTCTACCTTTAGAAAAAATGTTGCTGGACATAGTTGGGAACTACTGGGATGCAGGGAGTTTTCTGGATATTACTCTTGTTTGCGAGACATTTATGGACCACTCACCAATAAATACCCAAGGCCTGTGCCTGGACAGTTCTCCCACTAAGCAGCAGGCAGCTCCTTGTGCTTGATCCCCTGGCCCTTCTTTCCCATTCCCACACCTGTGAAACAGCCCCTCTTTTCTCCTTGTCTGGCTGTCAGTGACTCAGCTGTCTACCACCACCAGAGGAGACCCTGAGCCACCAAAACTGGACTTTTCTACTCTCTACCTTCGTCCTCCCACAGCTTTGCTTCTTCACTGCTATGTAGAATGCCTGCCAATTTTTCATAGGCATCTTCAGGCCCATGGAAGTGCTCACAGTTCTCCGTTTGTCCCAACATCCATTCTCCTTTCCTTCCATTGTAATAGGAACCCCAAGGTTTAGTCAAGCACACAACCACCAAGAGGGGGCGTTTCCCAGCTTCCCTTGCAGCCAGACAAGGACATGTGAGAGTTCCGGCCAATGGGATAGACGCAGAAATAGTGCATTTCCTAGAAAGAGTCCTTACAGGAAAGGACTCTCTCCTTCCCTTCTTCCTCTTGGAATATGAATGTGATGGCTGGAATTCCAGCAGCCATCCTGTACCAGGGGTGGAAGTCACCCGACTCATGATGGTAAACAGCAAGATGAGAAGAAACCTGAATCCTTGACACTGTGAAGCTGCTGGAATGCCCACCTCCAGACTTCTTTTGTGTGAGGAAGAAGTGTATCTATACTTCTGTCTTGTTTAAGCCACTATCATTTTTGGTTTTCAGTCACGTGTAGCTTAACAGGGCAGCAACTACTTTTTGGTACAGAAGCCAGAGACTTTGTGCTAATGCTTAAAGAAATAGATTATAAACACACACAGTACTGGTTATTTCATAAGATAATAGAAGCTAATAAATAAGAGTTTAACAAAATCCATTAAATGGGCCACGTATAAAGCTTTTATATTTGTATACATGTATACAAGTTTGCAGTTCAGAAAAATTTAGGCCCCATCACCTTCTGAGATACCATCTTCCATGAAAGGATTTTTGGACCATTGTGGGAAACAATGGTGGCAAGGTAAAACCTTGTCTACTACTCATTCTACTTGATCTACTTGAAAAGCTGTGTTTCTTTTTTCTCAAAAACTTGTTCTTTCAGGATCTGGTAGCACACCTCTCTCCTGACTCTTCCTTGGTCCCCTGCCCAGTCTCATCTCCTCCACCAGCCAACTCCAGTCAAACACAGGCCCTTCCTAGGGTCGCTCGTCAGCTCTTGCCCTTCTTAATGTCAAGAGCAGAAGCCCGGAATTCACAGGTGTCATCAGTCAAGAGCAACCATTTTTATCCTTCGCCCCCAACACAGAACAACAAAGGGTTGCAACAGCCTGCTTCTAATGTAAGATCAACTCAGTCTCTCAAAACTGAAAACTTCCTGTTGGTAAAAGCAGACAGAGTGCATGCCTTTTGACCTCAATATCCCACTGCAATGAATGTCATTAAGCACAGTAAGGAATAAAACCATGGCCTTTTAGGCAGAAATAGTAGGGGACTGGGACCATCCATGGATGTGAGATTTTAACAAATTTCTGGATAACAAAGTAAACTGAAGAACAAAGGAAATGTTCAGAAGAACAGAGGAAATGAAACAAAGTGTAGACAAGAGTATACACTTCAGGAAGGCTGCAGAGAAAGTAGAAGCCCTCTGCCCTCCACGACCCTGGAGGGTTCTGGATTGAGATCTGACATATGGGACTGGGATGGCATTTAGGAGGTCCCACTCCCTAACCGCTCAACCTAAAATGAAGTCTATCGCGCAACAGGCCCCAACCAAAAACAACAGTCTCAGACAAATTCCCAGTCTGGAGAGAGGTGAGCCAAGACATTGCTATGTGTCCTCCTCATCCTCTCCTTGTCCAAATGGGAAAACTTATTTGGATTATCCTGCCTCCTTCCTCCTGTCCCAGCTGTCCTTGAAGAAGAGAGAGATGGAAGATAACCTTTAGTTCATAGTCACCAGACCCAGTGAGACCACTGGACATCAAATGGTGACAAGGAACTCTGGGCTGCGCAGAAGGACTAGCAACTGGATGGGCTTGGTGCTGCCTGCCTTGGGAGGAAGTGAGGTGTTCTGCAGGCCAGAAGAAGAGACTGTATCAAGTAAGCACACCCTGCGAACCCTCCCCAGTTCGTGTTTGCCTGGGAACATAGGCACAGATTGTTAATATGCAAACTTCAAACAATGCACATGATCTTCAACATGAGGTTTTCAGTCAATGTTTATGTAAGAAACAAATGTATATTTATGTCTCAAAAATCCATTTGGCATTTAAAAAAATATTTTTAATGTTTATTTATTCTTGAGAGAGAGAGCACGCACAAGTGGGAGAGGGGCAGAGAGAGAGAGAGAGGGAGACACAGAATCCAAAGGAGGCTCCAGGCTCTGAACTGTCAGCACAGAGCCGAACGTGGGGCTCAAACCCACGAACTACAAGATCATGACCTGAGCTGAAGTAGGAAACAAAACAATGCATGGGGAAATTTTCAAGTTACATTCCAAATAACACTGGGAGGAGGTCAGAATCATTAGATAAATTTCAAGTCATTAGTCAAAATTCAAAAGGAATGTACAGTCTCCAGAATTACTGGAATTTTGAGAGTCGCACTGGCAACATATGCTTTGTGAATATATGAGGTTTTCCTTTAGAAAAAAAAAAAATGACATGATGTCTTACAGCATCATACAAAGAAATTTTTAATGTAACAACCAGGAATGTAATGTAGCTACATTCTGTAGTTTTTTCATCCTAAAGCACGGTCCACAAGAAGATGAAAGCTGGCCAGTTTAGGAAGCTCCGCTACAACACCAGGCAAAGGTGAGTGGGTTGCCCAGTTTGACCATCCACCTAATAATGGATCCCGTCATTAGGGTGACCATATAACGTATCCTCCAAACTGGGACACTGGAGGGCAAAGGAGAATGTCACCCACCTCATCTACATCCATTAGCAAAGACTGCTTCAATCCTTCTCTTCCTTGGTGAGTAATAATGCAGTTCATTAAAGCCGCAGTTCTTGATTTTTTTTTTGTTTTTTTTTAATTCTCAAGACCTCTTTACACTCTTAATTACTAAGGACCTCAATAGTTCTCTATGTAGGTTATATGCATCAATATTTGCCATTATTGGAAATTAAAACAGAAATCCCTAAAATACAAGAATACACCAATGTGGTGGTTCCTAAAAATATTAAACACAGAATTACAGTATGATCCGGCAATTCCACTTTGGGGTCTCTGCCCAAAATGACTGAAAGCAGAGATCCCAACAGATATTTGTACACCCATGTTTATGGCAGCATTATTCCCAATTTGGGTGGTTTGCAGGCTGGGGCTACTACCAAGAACACTGCTTTCAATATTCTAGAACTTATCTTTTAGTGAACATTATATACAGATTTCTATCAGGTAATCACCTAGGATCTATCCTAGGTCGTAAGATTTGTGTATAAAATAGGCATTAGTAAATATCTGCCAAACAGTTTCCCAGAGTAATTGTACCAGTTTATACTATCCCAAACAGTATATGAACTCCACGTACGTGCCATCCCTTAGTATTATCAGTCTTCTTAATCCCAGCCATGCTGGTGGGTGTGCAGTGGAAATCTCATTGTGGCTAATGATGTTGGGCACATTTTCATATATTTATTGACCGTCTAAAGAGCCTTTTTAAAACTGAGTTGTCTTTTTTACATGTTCATTTTGTAGAAATTATTTATATAGATTCTGGATATGAGTCTTGTGTCAAGTATCTTTTTTATAAATATCTTCTCATCTGTAGACTTCCTTTTCATTTAGTTTAATAAACAGAAGTTCTTAATTTTAAGGTAGCTCTATTTATAGATTGTTTCTTTTATAGTTAGTGTTTTCACTAGGGACTTTTAAATATCACTATACCATTATCATACCTATAAAAATTCATAATTCCTTTATATTAAATCTCCAATATTCATATTTACACAAAATTTTCAATTCTTTTCTTTTCATAGCAGTTTCATTAAATCAGGATCCAAATGAGGTCCAGAAATCATTAACATGCCTTAAGTCTTTTAATCTGTCGGTTTTATCATATCTATTGCTCACACACACACACCCTTTTTTTAAGTGGGTCAAGAAGTCTCTTGCCATATATTTTTTAAAGTAACCAGGTCATTTGTCCAGTGGTGTTTTTCAACGTGTTCTCCTGTCCTTTGAATTTCCTGTCAACTAGCACTTAGAACTAAAGTCTTGATCAGGCTCAGGTATGATTTTTGGACAAGATTCCTCCATCAGTAGTACTGTGTACTTCCATCAGGAGATCCACAATGTCTGACTGTCTCTCTCATGGTAGCAGCATTGATGGTTATGGTCTCATTCTATCAATTCAATGGGGAGTTGAATATATTAATATTCTATAACTCCTTTTCCATTTATTTATCCAATAAAAAGAAACTTTTTTTTTTTAATGCTTATTTATTTTTGGGAGAGAGAGCACGCGCCAACAGGGAAGGGGCACAGAGAGAGGAAGACAGAATCTGAAGCAGGCTCCAGGCTCTGAGCTGTCAGCACAGAGCCTGACACAGGGCTTCAACTCACAAAGCAATGAGATCATGACCTGAGCCAAGTCGGAGGCTTAACTGAGCCACCCGGGGGGGGGGGGGGGGGGCCTGTAAAGAGAAACTTCTAATCAACTATTTGGTTACTCTAAGGTACAGTTCCTATGGGAAAAGCATGATAATGCCTCAAACCCCATTCTAAGCCCCATTATCCAGATGAGAAAACTGAGTCAAATTATTGGGGGAGCCAAGTTATAAACCAAGCAGTCCAACTAGGAGTCAGTGCTTATAATCACTAGGCTATAATGCCTCTTCTAAGATCAAGAAACAAATAAATACTCCGTATGTCTCTGTGGGAGAGGAGAGACCACAAAGATAGACACTCTCATGAAGTTAGGGTGCTACAAATTTACTGCAGGAAGGAAACATATTAATTGTGTCAAAAGCTTAGACAACGTACATCCCTTTTTGAATCAGCAGTTCTAAACATAGAACTTGTCTAAGTGCAGAAAGGGTTTTATGCAAGCGCAGAAAGGGTTTTTTGTGTTGTTTTGTTTTAACAAGGGTACTTCCTGCAGCATGCTTACAATAGCAAAAACACTTAAAACAACTTAAGAGCCTGATTGGTTCGATAAGTTAAGGTACAGCCACACAGTGAAATGACACATGGCCAAAGAAAGGACACTGGTTCATTGTTTAAAGACTTGAACAATGTTTACGGCATATTCTTAAGTAAAACGGAGTTATAAAACAGTAGTATATATAATACAGGAAGGTGCAATGTGTATAAAAAGAAAGGCTATACACCAAAACACCAACAGTGGTTGGTTATCTCTGAATGGCAGGCTGAAGGTGATTTCTTTTCTTTTTGGTGCTTCTACAATGAATATCTTTTTATTTCCATCTGTTTCTTTCATAATGAGAAAAAGTTTGATATATTGTTTACAAAGAACTTAATGAACCTTAACGATGTGGGGAAATGCTTCTGACAGCATAAAAAGGGAAGCTATCAGATCATACATGGTAACTACAATTACAGCCATGTGTAGCAACATGCATTTGAACAATGGTTGTTTCTCTGCATTACAGGATTACAGATGGATTTTGTTCTCCTATGTATACATTTCTGTGATTTCTACAATAAATATATGCCAGGTAAAGTACTGAGATGGAGAAGATCCAAAATGGATTTTGAGAAAATAAGATTTAAATAGGTAGAGTGTAGAGAAAGAGCACAATTCAGGGGTTGGAGACAGCAAGAGCCAAGACTGATACCATAGGGTCACCAAGCAAGAGGAGGGACCAGTTAAGAGAGAAGGCTATGAAGGACCAAGTTTAAGAGATCTGAAAAAGGGGCCAGAATTCTTTTTTCCCCTGTAATTTACAGGATGGTTTCAGAGCTGTCAGAGGACAGAAAGGACAGATGGACTAGAACCGACCATGCAAATTCTGAAAGAACGGAGCTCAATTAGAAGGGTTCACAATAGTGCTGAATTATGTGAAATGCACAAGAGCAACAGGTAAGGAATCTGGGTAACACGTGGGTAGAACCTGTGACCTAGATGCGGTGAGGGAGCAGAGACACAGGGACCAACGGATTTTAAGCTGGAGCAACTCAGAGATAGGATTCTACTTGCACAGGAGACAGAAAGAGGGTCAATGTCTGGAACAAGACAAGTCAGATTTGAGATAGTCACTGATTAAGGGATATGCACTGGGGAATGTCCTCTAAGCCCCTGGAACCACCAGGACTAGCAGGACACAGATTGTGGGGAGGAGGCTCTGAGAATCACCCACTGAGGAATCTGGGGTCAATGACAGAGATCCTCTCAACATCAGAGACCCAGGAGCAGAGAGCATTGTCAGGAAATCCTAGACTCAAGGGCTCTTTCAAAAACACAGCGGAGTCTCCAGAGAAGCCCCAGGCTGGCCCTGTGGTGACCCTAATACAAAGGACATCCGACTTTGGAAAGACCGATCAGGTCCCGCACCAACAGCAGGCATTCAGGAGCCCCACAACCTGGCTCGAGAGGCTGCCTCTGTGGAGAACTGGGTAGGAGTGAAGCTGCAAGTCACAGTGTACCCTTTGCACCTTTTGAATTCTGAACCATGCACTGTCCAGTCAAAATGACACAATAAGGTCTTGAAAAGGTCACTCAACTGAATGGGCCCTATGCCATCCCCACTGCTGGGGCAAACAGCAGAAGAACAAAGATCAGGGACCAGCAGGGCGAGCTGCCTAGTGGAACCAGCCTACCATCACTGGCACTGCACCACCACGTGACAAGGCTTGGAAGGCAAGAACTCTGCCCAATGTCGGGAACAACAGATTTTTCCAAAATCTGGGAACAACGTATTTTTCCAAAAAGACCCTGGCAAAAATACCAGTCAAGAGTCAGGGTCTCTATGTCTCTTTCACAAGCCAGAGGCAGTACAGCACATGAAAGGCCATGCTTTCTCACACCCAGCAGCCTCCAGCACCAGTCAGGAAAGTCAGGGAGGCTGTCAGAGCACAGGGAACAAGAAGCTGTGTGCAGGAAGTTACTCTGCAAGTCTGCAAACAAGTTCAACATACTCCACCTGTGTGGATCTGAGAACGGATGGAAGGGCGCACAAATCAGAAACACAGTAGTCCCCTAGTCTGCAGTTTTGCCTTCCCAGGTCTCAGTTACCGGCAGTCAACCAGGGTCTGGAAGCAGGCGATCCTCCTGAGGTATCGTCAAAAGGTCAACAGTAGCCAACTGCCAAGTCACAGTGCCTACATCGTTCACCTCACTGCGCCTCATCACGTTGACGTTTTATCATCTCACATTGTCACAAGAAGGGCAAGTACAGAACAGTATTTTGAGAGAAAGAACACACGTAACTTTTATTATAGTACATAGCTATCATTATTCTATTTTAACACTGTTGTTAATCTCTTACTGCACCTAATGTACAAATTAAGCTTTAGCATAGGTATGTACGTATAGTAAAAAACACAGTATATACAGGGTTCGGTGAGATCTGCAGTTGTGGGCATCCACTAGGGTCCTGAAACACGTCCCCTGCAGATAGGGGGTGGGGGGCTGCTGTACTGATGCTCACATTCTTTCCAACAGTTTAAAGGAGGATCATTTGCATCCTTTTGCAACTGTGAAATTAGTTACAAGATTCATTTGGGGGCAAAGTTAGATTTCTCCAAATATTTGGAGCCCGAACCGGTATAAAATCCTGAACATTTTCTTCACGAACACAGACACCAGCCCTCCTCCCTCGGAGACAACAAAGACTGAACACAGCAGACCCTGGATTCAGGGGATGTTCTAAGGAGAAAGTATGTTGAATACTGAGTGACTGATTACTGCTGGAACAGACAGTTCCGATACTATGAGTCATCATCCGGAAAGCAGGCTCATAGACAGCTCAGAGGGAGAAGCCCGCACCACGCCGGGAGCTCCTTCCAAGGATACCCAAATGGCTCCCCCAAAGGATGGGCTTCAAAATCTAGAAATCACGGGGCGCCTGGGTGGCTCAGTCAGTTAAGCGGCCGACTTCGGCTCAGGTCATGATCTCGCGGTCTGTGAGTTCAAGCCCCGCGTCGGGCTCTGTGCTGACAGCTCAGAGCCTGGAGCCTGTTTCAGATTCTGTGTCTCCCTCTCTCTGACCCTCCCCTGTTCACGCTCTGTCTCTCTCTGTCTCAAAAATAAATAAACGTTAAAAAAAAAAAATTAAAAAAAAAAATCTAGAAATCACCAGTCATCCAGTAACAGGGAAAACTAGGCCTAATCAACTTTTTCTGCCAATTTTTTTCCCTCAGAATCTCCACATTTGAGAATTTTCATATATATATATATATATATATATATATATATATATATATATACACATATACACACACACATTGAAAAATGTTGCCATTTTTCTGATTTTTATAGCCACATAAGAAAAACAGGTGATATCTGGGCATGTTTTATATCAAAGCCAATCTGTATTGGAGCTTTTAAAGTCTGTAAATTAAGTCTATACCTGTGAAGGCAGCATATGCAACATGAGAAAAAAACAGAAATTAGAAAACCTTCATACTAGGACCCATTCTGCCTCTAACGAGCAGTGTGCTCTTCAGCAAGTAAACCCCCTGGGATGTGGTATCCTCTTGTATAAAATAATGACCCCTGAGGTCCTTCTAGTTCTAACACCCGATGAGAATAATTTAAACTTTTTAAAAGATATAAATTCTTCTAATGAAATATCACAAATGTGTGCAAACACAAAACATTTCAAACAAAATTAGCTATTTTTTTTAAATGTTTATTTATTTTTGAGAGAGAGAGAGACAGACAGAGCGTGAGTGGGGGAGGAGCAGTGAGAGAACCCAAAGCAGGGTCCAGGATCTGAGCTGTCAGCACAGAGCCCGACTTGGGGCTCGAACCCACCAATGGTGAGATCATGACCTGAGGCAAAGTTGGACGCTTAACCGACGAGCCACCCAGGCGCCCCCAAAATTAGCTTTTTAAACAAAAAAAGATTTTAAGTAAATTTCTACACCAAGAGTAGGGCTCAAACTTAACAACTCTGAGATCAAGAGTCACACGCTCTACCTACTGAGCCAGCTAAGTGCCTCAAAATTAGCTTTTTAAAAAAAATTAATATTGAGTAGTCATAAAATGGGAGGTAATTGAGCTTTTAAAATTACAGTTTGATCAACATAAATAAGAAACTTAAAATGGCAGGTTATATGACAAATCTTGCACCTTCTCTCCCTGTTTAAGAGCCATAGTCGAAGGGCACCTTGGTGGCTTAGTCAGTTAAGTGTCTGACTTCGGCTCAGGTCGTGATCTCACAGCTTGTGAGTTCGAGCCCCGCATTGGGCTTTGTGCTGACAGCTCAGAGCCTGGAACCTGCTTAGGTTCTGTGTCTCCTTCCCTCTCTGCCCCTCCCCCACTTGTGCTCTGTCTCTGTCTCTCAGAAATGAACGTAAAAAAAAAAACAAAAAAAGAAGAACCATAGTTAAAGTTTACTGATTTTTCAATACCAAAGTATTTCTCAATGTTAAAAAAAAGAAAGTTGAAATACAGCATTTCTCCTACATCTGTAGTTTTATAGCTCTTAAAATAAGATATTATTTCAGTAGTTCACTCTTAAAAATCAGAAAAACAGGGGAGCCTGCATGCCAGCTAAGCATCTGACTCTTGATTTTGTTCAGGTCATGATCTCACGGTTTGTAGGATCGAGCCCAGTATCAGGAACTGTGCTGACAACGCAGAGCCTGCTTGGGATTCTCTCTCTCTCCCTCTCTCTGACCCTCCTTCCTTCACCCCCACCCCCACTCAAGGGTGCTTGCATGCTCTCTCTCTCAAAATAAATAAACATTTTTTTAAAAATCAATAAAACATTTTTAATTACTAACCACTGTCCTAAAACATATTATAGTTAGTGCAGTAAAGGGAAGATAATTGCATATAGCGATGCTGCTTCTACAGCCTGTGTTTCTGAGCACTGAAAAATTCAGCAAGAAAATGAAGTCAAAAGATAGGTCAAGGAAGGCCAAGCCCTGTCTGTAACCCTTTCCTTAAAAAGTGATGAATAGATGGGGCGCCTGGGTGGCTCAGTCGGTTAAGCGGCCAACTTCGGCTCAGGTCATGATCTCGCGGTCCATGAGTTCAAGCCCCGCGTCAGGCTCTGTGCTGACAGCTCAGAGCCTGGAGCCTGTTTCAGATTCTGTGTCTCCCTCTCTCTCTCTGACCCTCCCCTGTTCATGCTCTGTCTCTCTCTGTCTCAAAAATAAATAAACGTTAAAAAATTAAAAAAAAAAAAAAAAAGTGATGAATAGGGAAAGACTACTCCAAAAACTCATAACTTGATGGTTTAATTATCTTACAAGAATGGAAGGTGAAGATTATTTTTTCTATAAAACTGTATTTTAGCCAAAGACAACATTAGCTAACCCATTATCACAATGTGACAATTCCTGCTCTACCCTACGTAACATGCATATTCATTTAATCCACAGGAATATCCTATGAAGCACATACTAATTTTATCACCCCCATTTTAGGAATGGACAAACTGAGGTGTTTATACAAGTGCCTTGCTCAGAGTTACCCTGCTGTGCTCAAAGTGGCACAGCCCCTTTCCAAATGATGTCACTATTTCCTCCCCATTCTGGTTTCATCCATCAAAGGAAGCTTTGAAACAAGTAAAGCTCTAATTTAAGTAGCACTCTAGCACCTAAATACAGCAGCCTTCACTCTAACCTTCAAAACAAAGTCTCCTGAAATGTCAACCCAAACATAAATTGTAAGATGCCAATCTTTTGGCCCACGTTTCATCCTTTTCTTTTCTAACCTCCATTGGAAAAACGTGGTTGGGCGGAAAGAGGATCATTCCCAAAGCTTAAATTCCAAGTTTCTTAAATTTGGCAACAATACTGTGCTTTTGGGACTTTAAAATTATAAGCACGGCTCCCAGAGGAAAACATTTCCTTTATTAGCAATTGGCTTTGAAAATTCCATTCTAGGATGCTAAATATAACAAAATACCTTCTGACTTCTAATAAACACATTCTCCAGATTATTTTGAAACTAATGATTGCTTATTTACAAAACAATTTTGCCACAACCGTTAAGCAACTGGAACATTTTAAAGAGCCTTTTAAATTTGTTCCAGTTCTTTTAATGAATTGACCTGGTATTATTTTCTGGATTCTTCTACCATGAAATAAGAAAGTCCTCATTTCACAATTCAATTTTTTTTAAAGAGATATACTTGTTTTATTACTTCTAATTTTGTTTTAACACAAGAATGTCAGCAAAGCCAGAGTCACGGAAATAGGTGTTTCAAACTCTGAAATAGAGTAAATATTATTGAAGACTCTACTATATGCATTCATCAAAGGCAAAGAAAACGTTTCACAGTTGTTAAACTGTACCTTTATTATTAAAAATACCATACGTGATAGTTCAGAAATACTGAGTGACTGGGTGAGGAGCTGAGTGCCCTGTTCTGGGCTAACGGACTACATCAATCAGCTTTTAACTGAATGCAGTAGCCTCTGTGATTTAGGAACAAGCACTTAGTGGAGCTCACCACCCCAGGCATTGTCATTGTATAAGTGGCTTAAGTGCAGCTGTGAAAATTTAAGGTATCTTTAGCTGGACAGCTCCTCCTGTCCTCCCTACCTAAAAACACGGAAGGAGAAAGTAATTAAGACTCAACCGGGCACTTTTTCTCTGGGAGGTGGACCCAAGGAGTTGGGTGGGGAGGCTAAAAACTTTCACCTCATAATCCCAAGGGTCGTGGGTAGGCGGTTTTGTTTTCACCAGTAAGTATGTCTATTACAAATAGCTTTTCAAAAATTATAGCCCACTGGCTATCATGCCTTCTTTTTATCTCCCTCTCTTCCCACCTTTTAGGCCACAAAGTCCCATTAACATGAGGTCTATCTCTCACCCTTAAACAAGGCTACACACCTACAAACATTTGAATATTCACCAACTAGCATGGTAGCACAGAGTTCTTTTAGGCCCAACCAGAACATTTAATGGGAAGGTAAAGAGACTTCAAAGTACCGTTTCTCTGCAAGTGACTCCTAAACTTCTGATGAAGCCCTAAATTTTCTCCAAAATCTGCCCTTGGACGATCCACTGTCAAGAACAAAAAACTTGTTTAACACCCTATTATCTTTCACCCAAAACACTGCTCCTAGTGTAACTGCTCTGTTAACACTGTCACCAAATCTTGTGTTTTCTTCCTTCCTGGCATCTCCCTAATGCCCCTTTCCTCCAGTTACCAGGCAAGCAACATACATAAGTGGGTGCTGTAGGCATGGTGTAGGGCAACAGGGATTGGTGGGAACTGCTGTTCCTCAGCTCCAGCCCCACGTTAATCAGGTGGGAATATGACGGCAGACCCTCCAACTCTCCACATAGGCCCGAAGTTCAGAAAGTTGGGAGAAACCTTCTGGTTTTTAAAATAGCACGTCAACCAAAGCAAACATGTGCAGGTCACACACTGGCCACCTCCAAGTTAACCAGTGTCTTCGATTCCGGCCCAGGCTCCCTCGGTCCATTCTACACATCACTGCCAGATGAATTTACCAAATACACTGCTCCTGAAGCTCGAAATACTACCGCGAAGTCCCAATCCTTAGGCTGTCATTCCACCTCCACAGAACAAACCACTCTCCACCGTCCTCAGCTCCCCTACACAAATCTTGCACTTGAGTCGGAGGTGTCTACTCCCCTCATCCCTCACCCCCCAACCAGCTGCATCCCTACCAAGATGGCCTCTTTTTTTACCTTCCTGCTCTAACCCATCAATGCCCACTCTCGAAGGAAGGAAGATATACGGGGAGTATACCTTCCATCACCTGCTGAAGACGTGAGTCAAGAGACTTCTCTGCTTAATTGAAAGCCACGGGATTCAACTTTCAAGAAAGGATTTAAATCTCCTAAGAAGCAAAGCCCATGGCCTTGTCTTGATAGCCGCCTCCCTGCCCAAATAACATTTTAAAGGAGAGGAGAGAGCCTCAGACGAACTCAGGGGAGTCTCCTGCCAAAGAAGGCTTTACGGGGTCTTGACGTCTCCACACCAGGAAGGCCTCGGGGAGGTGAGAGACTGGAGGGGGACCCCAACCAACCCTGCGAGGCAGGTGGCCGCGCGCAACCTCCCGCGCGCTCCCTCCTGCGCCCGGGAGATGCCACCCCCCCCAACCAGATCCCGGGGCCCGGACCTTCCGCCCCCTGATGCGCGCTCCGCCGGGGCCCCCACCCAAAGACCCTGGGCGCTACCCAGGCCCGGGGCCGCCGTGGGCCACGACAAAGAGTCAGAGAGCCAGACGACCCCCAGCGCGCCCCCCCGCCCCGCGAACCTGCGGGGGACGCCGCTGCCCATCCGCGCCCACTCCGACGCCGCCGCTACCTTGTCCTCTGGCGGTGCGTCCGGTTCGCGGACCGCTCTCTGCCTCAGCTCGGTCATGCTTGGAGACCCCGGCGCGACGCCGCAGCAGGCGAGCAGCGCAGCCGCCGGAGCGGGCAGCTCAGTGCGGGCGCGCGCGGACTCCGCTGGGCCGGCCCCGCCCCGCCTGAGCCGCTTGCAGGACCCACCACAGCCCTGCCGCCCGCCGTGGAACTCGGCCCCGCCCAGTGCTGCCGCCGCCCTTTCACCCAGGCGAAGCACGGTCAGCCTGCTCCACCACCCGCCCGCTAGCTCCTCTCGAGAGGGCGGCCCTGGAGCGAGCGCGCACGCGCACCGCCGCCATCACGGCCCCAGAGACCCACCAATGGCGTGAATCCGCCAGGGAGGCGGGGCGGTAGGGGCGGGGCCGAGAGGACCGGAGAGGAGCGGAGAGGCGTGCATTGGACTATCAACGTGAGGAAGCGGGAAAAGGCGTGTGTTTCCGAAGGAGACTAGCCAATGGCAGCTCGGGCCTGACCTTGGTCGACTGGCGCTGGCGCCCAGGATCCTAGAGGTAAAACTGGTAGCCGGGGGCTAGAGGTGGGAGCCTGGAGGTTCTTGTGTGGGTGGTGTTTTGCTGATCTTAGTTTCGCGTCCTCTGTAACCGGGGCGCGTCCCTCACACGTATAAGCAGATACTTGTTAGGCCCTGAGTGGAAAGGCCTGCGGAGCCCACCTGTGTAGGAGAGACTCACGTGATAAGGAAGTGAAACCCAAACTTAAGTCGGCTTTGCCTCTCCAAGCTGTCTCTAGTACTTATTGAGTGTTAATTATGCTAGGCACTGAACTAAGTAATCGCCTTATCTATCTCAATCTGCTTGGAAGTGGATATGATTTTCGTTTTATAGAGTTCTTACACGGCTTTTCAAACTTCTGTCTTCTGGACTGTTGAAAGACCTTTTCTTGGACGGGAATGTTGCCTTCTTCGTTCACAGTGCCATCCCCGAGGTACCTGACACATCCTTGGTACTTGAATGGATTTAAAAGTTCTCCTAGAGAAAAATGATTTAACCAAGGTCTCAACAGCTAGAAAGTGCCCACTAGGAATTAGAACATAGATCTATTTGTTACCAAAGTCCACGATAACCATTGTACATACTGCCTGCCTTCCTAAATTCATTCATACCTGTGTGGTTCAAACATTTCTTTCAGCGGTTCCTATTTTCTGCTTTGTAAGTGATGTAAAACAAGTATGAAATGGGATGCCTTCCCATAAATATACTGTAATTTAGCGAGAGAAACTTGCACACGTAGGAGTTGCAATTTCGTATTAGCAAATTTGACCTTAGTTTTGGATGAAGTAGCCAAAATTCTGAGAAAGGCGTTGTTTCCTTGATTTGTATAAGTATATTCCCAAGCTCCTGTTAACCGTGCTTGAGAGTGACAGTAAAATAGGTATGGAGGAATACTGAATCCGGGTGTGTTTTTTTTTTTTTTTTAATATTTATTTTTGAGAGACAGCATGAGCAGGGGAGAGGCAGAGAGAGACACAGAATCCGAAGCAGGCTCCAGGCTCTGAGCTGTCAGCACAGGGCCCAACTCGGGGCTCGAGCTCACCAACCACGAGGTCATGACCTGAGCTGAAGTTGGTCGCTTAACCGACTGAGCCACCCAGGCGCTCCTAGGTGTGTTTTGTTTTCTACCAACAATGTTGCACAAATACTTGGTGGGGTTTTTTTTGGGTGGGGGGGGGCGGGGAAGGGGAGAAACAAACCACTCCTTTTAAGCCATACTTTATTTATAGAAAGCTTTGCTTGGGGCGCCTGGGTGTCTCAGTCGGTTAAGCCTCCGACTTCAGCTCAGGTCATGATCTCACGGTCCGTGGGTTCGAGCCCCGTGTCAGACTCTCAGAGCCTGGAGCCTGCTTCAGATTCTGTGTCTCCCTCTCTCTCCGCCCCTCCCCTGCTCATACTCTGTCTCTCTGTCTCAAAAAAATAATAATAAATAAATAAAAACATTAAAAAAAACTTTGCTTTTGTATTTTGTCTTTTATTACTTATAAAAGTAAATAGCATACTAATGGTAATTTTAAAGCTCTTTTAATCTGTTGAGGACTGTGTGACCACCATTTTGACCAATGTCAGCGGTTACTTCTTCATCTAAACACCAGACACGTATTGAGTAAATTAACCAAGGTTTATTATCTAAAGGATGTAGAAGGATGTCAACACAGAGAGCCAACAAGGTCATCCTCTGAGACAGAAGGTGTTTGTATCCAGATCATTACTATTAGGGTACTTACATAATTGAAAGGTCACAACTGAGAAGTAAGCATCACAGCAGTCCTTCCAGCTCAGCTGTTGCCTTTCAAATCCAGCCTAATATAAAGGAGGCTGGAGAGCTGTGCATACAAATCAGAGTTTCAGAATGGACAGTATGATTACTAGGGTAGATAAGCCCCTACAATTTGGCCTGAACAAACTTCTCAGCCATTGCTCTCAGCCCTGCCGGGCTAACTGAGCTTAGACCAAGTACATTAATGAGATCAGTGCTGTAGAGAGCAGGGAACAGGTACTCAGACCTCTGAAAGTCATACTAATAGGCCTTTAGGCAAGCTTTAGGGTCTAGCTCTCTCTTAACTGTAGAAAGAAATTTTTAGGGGCACCTGGGTGGCTCAGTCGGTTGAGCGGCTGACTTCGGCTCAGGTCATGATCTCACGATCTGTGAGTTCGAGCCCCGCGTCGGGCTCTGTGCTGACAGCTCAGAGCCTGGATCCTGTTTCAGATTCTGTGTCTCCCTCTCTCTGACCCTCCCCTGTTCATGCTCTGTCTCTGTCTCAAAAATAAATAAACGTTAAAAAAAAAAAATTTTTTTTTAATTTAATTAAAAAAAAGAAAGAAATTTTTAAAAATCTCCCCTTATCTCCAGCCTGAAGAAAGATTTTGTTCCTTTACATTACCTTACACCTCCTCCTCTATTCCTGATTTTTCTTTTCTAATCCTCATAATAGCTCTTTCCCTAGGGTCATTTCTTCTGGGCTTGTAGCATATCTTGTTTACAGTGACTTTTTCATTGCATTCCTTCATTAGTTCCATTATTTTTAGATGTTACTTAGATTAGTTGAGGTAACTAACAAGAGATTCTTAAACCGCCCCCCCCCCGAATATTCAGGCTGACTGTGAACTCAGTGTAAGTGGACAGCTATTGCTATAATTATTATTCTACGATAAAAACACTTCCCCCCTTTCTGATATTTGAAAACTACATTGGTACAAGCAAGATAATTCTTCAGTTACCTGAAGAATTTTCTTCTATTACATCGGAAGAACTAATAATTCTTTAAACAGTAACTTCTTTTAAAAATTGTCATTAAACAAATACAGGCTTTATCTGCTTTTTACCTTGCCCTCCATATCGCCTTTCTAGTTCTTAGCCTGACGAGTGTTTTCAGGGAAACCTTACTCAGTATAATGAGGCAACATGCAAAATGGAATTACGAGTGCACTCTGCAGAATTGTCAAACTTCTTAAAGCTTCAAAAATGCAAATCCTGCCCTCCCACAAACTTAGTCAATCATTAGTCCATTTAAACTATAATGTCAGTTTCCTCTCGGCAAATTGTAGGTCTGATTTTTTTCAAACCAACAGTCTACATGGAGGAGCTTTAAGCAAATATTCATCTATTGATCACACATGGTGAGAGACAGTACTACTCAGGCCTCATTATTTATTAGAATTACCTGGAGAGCTTCTAAAAGATACTAATGGAGGGCCCACCCTGGACCAACTAAATAAGAATCTCTGAGATGGAGCCTAGAGGAAATAGGCTTTTTGGTTGTTGTTAAGCTCCCCAGGTGTTTCTAATGGGCAGCTAGAATCGAGAATCACTCACACATGATACCACCTTGTAAAGAAATTTGCCAGAAATTATATAAAATAGTTTACAGCATTTTTCTCTCCCAACATTCATTAACATTTTCTGATCAACAATACATATCTGATGAAGAATGCAGAAAAATAAAATGGAAAATGCAGAGACATATAATGGAAAACATTACAATCATTTATGGTATCACCAGCCACACATAATTGTTATTATTTACATTATTGCATTTTCATTCTATTTTCTGTGCACTTATACCTCGATATAACAATTTTAGAAAATTGGAATACTACTATTTATACCATTTCATAATCTGACTTTTCTCTTTATCATTATATGCCCTTTGAGAATGGTATTTCAAAGACCGTTTAGTATTCTTACAGATTTACCATAACAGCATTTTGTTACTTAACGGTATTTTGTTAGACCTCAAGGTTATTTCCACTTTCAGAGGAATTTTTTTTTTTTATAATTTGTTTTTAATGTTTGTTTATTTTTGAGCGTGAGTGAGCAGGGGACGGGCAGAAAGAGAGGGAGACAGAATCGGAAGCAGGCTCCCCATAGCGCAAAGCCAGATGTGGGGCTCAAACTCATCAATGTGATATCATGACCTGAGCCCACGTCTGATGTTCAACCTACTGAGCCACCCAGGCGCCCCTCAGAGGAATTTTTAATAATTATACAAGAAATAAACATGCTTCATCTTGGTAAGTACCCCCATTACTTCTTCAGGAAAAAATCCTGGAGTTTGAATTTGTGTGTCAAAGAATAAATAAAATTTGAAGGCTTTCTGTACACATTACCTAATTCCCACGAGAAAAAGTAAACCATTTATACTCCTATTTTCAACGCATGAAAGTGCCCACTTCCTTGGTTTCTTCCTATCAACAAATATTAACACAATTTTCATTAATTGGTAGGTTATAATTCTGTCTCCCTTTACTTTCCTTTGTTTATTAATGTGGGTAACCATTTTTTCCATACACTTACTAAGACTGAGCCTTGGACACTGGAAACTACCTACTTCGGCTTTTGTTTAGATTGATAAAGTCACCTTTTCTCTTGAAAAGTGAAAAGTTTGAATTAGGTTCTCTGCGTGAAAACCAACAGAGTGCTCTCACGCATATTGAAGTTTTAAAACTTATGTTTTAAAAAAACATTTTAAAAAATTTAAAAAAACCACATTAAAAACATTAAAAAATTTTTTTAAAAAGGGGGGCACCTGGGGGGCTCAGTTGGTTAAGCATCTGACTTCGGCTCAGGTCATGATCTCATGATCCATGAGTTCGAGCCCCGCATCGGGCTGTGTGCTGACAGCTCAGAGCCTGGGGCCTGCTTCAGATTTTGTGTCTCCCTCTCTCTCTCTGCCCCTCTCCCACTCATGCTCTGTCTCTCAAAAATAAATAAACATTAAAAAAATTGTTTTTAAATTTATGTAGCCATTTCTTATGTTTTATGAGGTTTTTCCTTTTATATCTAGAAACCCATAGCAGGATCTCATAATCACCAGAAGACTTCTACACATCTTTTTGGGTTTACATTTATTTGAAATTTTCTTTTTTTTTTTTTTTTTTTTTTAGATTTTATTTTTAAGTAATCTCTACACCCAATGTGGGGCTCAAACTTTACAACCCTGAGGTCAGGAGTCACATGCTGTACCAACTCACCAGACAGGCACCTCCATTCATTTGAATTTTAATTCTTTAATCTATTTATTTTGGAATCTATTTTGGTGAAGAGTTAATAGGAAGAGTCTATAGCTTTATTATTTCCTAGACATTTAATGAGTTTGATAATCAATACATTGTTTCTCTCGCTGATTGGAATAGCATCTTTACCAGATGTTGAAGTGATCCTCTAAAAACAAATTAGATCTTGTCGGTGACCTTCTGATAATTTTCCCTTGCACTTGCAAAGTCTCCAAGCTCTCATTTTTGCTTCCCTTTGCAGCTTCATCTTGTACCACACTCCCCTTTTCTCAATGTGTTCTAGACATATCAATCTTTGAGTTCTATTATATGTCAATTATATCTCAATAAAACTGGGGGAAATTGCCCATAAAAAAAAAAATCTTTGAATTCTAAAACAAACTACTATGTGAACATCTTCTAAGTATGCTGTCCTTTTTCAACATACTATTCTTTCAGCCTAGAATGCTTTTTTTTTTTAATGTTTATTTTTTGAGAGGCAGAGAGAGACAGAGTGTGTGTGAGTGGGGGAAGGGCAGAGAGAGAGGGAGACACAGAATCTGAAGCAAGCTCCAGGTTCTGAGCTGTCCGCACAGAGCCCAACGGGGGCCTCAAACCCACAAACCCCAAGATTATGACCTAAGCTGAAGTTGCTTAGCCACCCAGGTGCCCCAGCCGAATATACTTTCTTCCACTCTCCAAACAGCTAGATTTTGTGTAAAATTCTACTACCTTGGAGGGCCTTCTCTGACCACAGATCGTTGGTAGTCATTCATATGTCTTCATTTCAACTGATCAACCTGCACTGTGGGTGCGACATGGGTGGAATTTAATTGCCATTTAAAATGCCTTCAGGGGCGCCTGGGTGGCGCAGTCGGTTAAGCGGCCGACTTCAGCCAGGTCACGATCTCGCGTCTGTGAGTTCGAGCCCCGCATCGGGCTCTGTGCTGACAGCTCGGAGCCTGGAGCCTGTTTCCGATTCTGTGTCTCCCTCTCTCTCTGCCCCTCCCCCGTTCATGCTCTGTGTCTCTCTGTCCCAAAAATAAATAAAAAACATTGAAAAAAAAAAATTAAAAAAAAAATAAAATAAAATGCCTTCAAATCCATTACACTTAGATCTGGCATTAAACCAAATGTTATTATGTAAGCAAAAGGCAAAGAAACAGAGTAGCCGAGTTCCTGGAGGGAACACATTCCCCATTTTGCAAAGAATTCCCCATTTTGCAAACAGAATAAGAAAGGAAAATACAAATGAATGAAACTATTACGTTTTGATATTAAAATATATGCAAAAGAATAGTTGATCATACATAAAGCAAGAAGGTGCCAGTATCAAAATTTACAAATGCGAAACCATCAAAAAAATGAAAAGGCAACCTACTGAATGGGAGAAAATACTTGCAAATCATGTAACAGATAAGGGACTATCTTACACAACTCAATAGCAAAAAACAATCCAATTTAAAAATTGGCAGAAAATCTGAATAGACATTTTCCCAAAGAAGACATACAGATGGCCAACAGGCATATGAAAAGATGCTCAACATCATTAACCATCAGGGAAATGCAAATCAAAACTACAATGAGATATCATCTCACACCTATTATCAAAAAGAGAAAAAAATAACAAGTATTGGCAAGGATATGAATAAAAGGAACCCTTGCACAGTGTTGGAGAGAATGTAAATTGGTGCAGCCACAATGGAAAACAGTATGGGCGTTCCCCAAAAATGTTAAAAACAGAATTGCCAGGGGTACCTGGGTGGCTTAGTCGGTTAAGTGTCTGACTTTGGCATAGGTCATGATCTCATGGCTCGTAGGTTCAAGCTCCATCATCAGCTCAGAGCCTGGAGCCTGCTTCAGATTCTGTCTCCCTCTCTTCCTGCCCCTCCCCTGCTCGCACTATGTCTCTGTCTCTCTGTGTCTCTCTCTCAAAATATAAATATTAAAAAATAATAAAAAATATAAATAGAACTACCATATAATCTAGCAAGTTCACTTCTGGATATCAATCCAAAGAAAATGAAAATATTAACTTGAAAAGATGGAGACAACCTAAGTATTCATTGATGAATTTATATAGAAATTATGATACATATATATGTGTATTTACACAATGGAATATTATTCACCCATAGAAAAGAATGGAATCTTGCTGTTTGCAACAATATGGTTGGATCTTGAGGGCTTTTATACTAAGTGCATAAGTCAGACAGAGAAAGACAAATACCATATGATCTCTGCATGGAACCTAAAACAAAAACAAAACCAAGCTCACAAATAGAGAACAGATTGGTGGTTGCTAGAGGTCGGGGGTGGGGGTGGGAGAAATGGGTGAACTGTTTCCTTATTTGTTTTACTTTAAATAAATTGACTTAAACATTTTTATGGGGTGCCTGAGTGGCTCAGTTGGTTAAGCATCTGACTTTGGCTCAGGTCATGATCTTGTGGTTCTTGAGTTTGAGCCCCAAATCAAGCTCTCCACTATCAGCACAGAGCCTGCCTGGAATCCTCTGTCACCCTCTCTCTCTGCCCCTCTCCCACGCATGCTCACCTATGTGCGTGCTCTCTCAAAAATAAAGAAACATTAAAATATATATATATATTGGGGCACCTGGGTGGCTCAGTCGGTTGAGCACTGACTTTGGCTCAGGTCATGATCTCACAGCTGGTGAGTTCCAGCCCCACGTCCAGCTCTGTGCTGACAGCTAGGAGCCTGAGGCCTGCTTCAGATTCTGTGTCTTCCTCTCTCGGCCCCTAACCCACTTGCATTCTGTCTCTGTCTCTCTCAAAAATAAACATTGAAAAAAAAATTTAAATATATATATATTAAAAACTTAAAAAAATTTTTTCTTTAATTTACAAGCGGGTGGCAGAGACTTGGAAGAGATTCCAGAGACCAGAGAGTAGCACTCTTGAGAATGCCTGCATCATCAACACCTGTGATAACAGAGTATGCTAGCATATGGAAAAACAGCAGTATTAGCAACTGTCAGAAACTAAATGTGGAGAAATATTAAGAATGTCTTAATTTATTTTGTATTTTTATGTATACACGGAGTAATATACAACACAAATTTTTTTTTTTTTATTTAAAAAAAAAATTTTTTTTTTCAACATTTTTAATTTATTTTTGGGACAGAGAGAGACAGAGCATGAACGGGGGAGGGGCAGAGAGAGAGGGAGACACAGAATCGGAAACAGGCTCCAGGCTCCGAGCCATCAGCCCAGAGCCTGACGCGGGGCTCGAACTCACGGACCGCGAGATCGTGACCTGGCTGAAGTCGGACGCTTAACCGACTGCGCCACCCAGGCGCCCCCAACACAAATATTTTAAATAAACTAAAATTTCTTTCAACAATTGCAAAATAGAAATTCTAAATGATAAAGTATTGTGTGACCATTTAACATTTTATATTTTTTTCTTGTGCTACACAAAATAATGGTGCATTATACTTCGAGGTATCTTACTTTCCATGAAATAGATTCATCCAATAGAATTGCCAGAGGGAGAGAATAGTGTAGGGAAAGGCAATATGTGAAGCCCTAAGAGTTGAGAATATTCTAGATATGATGCAATACATAAATCTTCTGATTGAGGACACAAAACTCCCTGGACAGCATAAATAAAACTAAATCCACATCAAGATATGTAGTAGAAAAACATTCTACAGACCAAGATAGGATAGCAAACACAACTAAAGAGAAATGCTATAAGCAAAAGAAACATGACAAAATGGGGGAGAATATATGAAATGGGGAAATGATTAATATATAAAGTGGTCCCTATAATCAATAGGAAAAAAGAACTTATTTTTTAAAATATTTATTTATTTTTGAAAGAGAGAGAGAAAACAAGCAGGGGAGGGAGAGAGAGGGAGAGGCAGAATCTGCAACAGCTCCAGGCCCAGGCTCTGAGCGCTCAGCACGCGAGCCCAGGTGGGGCTCAAACCCACAAACTCTGACATTAGGACCTGAGCTAAAGTCAGACGCTTAACCCACTGAGCCACCCAGGTGCCCCAGGAAAAAGAGTTTAATAGAAAAGATATAAACATACAATGGTCAAGAAATATATATGAAAGATGTCCAATCTATAACAAATTTTTAATTTGGAAATTGGAATTTTCACAAAAATGAGCATACACTTTAAAACAAGATTGCTAATATCCACTGTTAGGAAAATATGGAGAAAAGAGCATGCTCACAGTCTTGGTTGGAAGGTAAAATGCAGTCTTTCAGGGGTCAATTTAGTAACATTTATCAAAACTTTAATGTGTATGCTACAAGGAGTCGATCTCATAAAAATCAGCTAAATGCTCAAAGGTGTTTGTAATTACAAGAAATTGGTAAATTAGGTTACATGCATAGGATATTATGCCATCTTTTTAAGAAATGCTGATATAAAGATGTTCGTGGCATAAAATTAAATATATCTTACCAAGTACATTGCAGAAGTTTCCTGTATAAATCCACTTTTGTTTTTTAAAAATGTGTATTTGTAGAGAAAAAAAAAGCCTAGAAAAGTTGTATACAGTAAATGACACGAGCTTGGTGTGCGTGTGTACGGGGCGGGGGGAGCGAGATGATTTTGTAGTCATAACTGTATACCTCTTTACTGACTTTTAGGAGCATATCACCTCGATAATAGCAAGAATAAAATGCACATTTAAAACAACTAATTCCTCAGGCTGCAAGGCGCCCTTTACTCCTGGTAGGCTGGATTTGTGTCTTGCTTTCACTTTCGCGGCTAAATTCTTTCTACTCCTGAAGCGGGAGATTGAGGAGGCAACATAAAACTAACTCAAAGCCCACCCCCCACCCCCGAATTGGGCCTGGCCTTCACAGAGGCCTACACTAGCCAAGCGCCCGGGTTTCCAGAACAGGGGAACAACGCAAGTGGTTCTAGAGGAGGTGGAGGCGCCGCGCTCCTGCCCCGACGCCGCACCCAATCCTCCAATGGGTGTCCGGGGAGGGCGGGCTACCTGCAGACTTGGGGCACTATTGGCCCTGGAGTCTCTCCGCCCGGGCAGTGGGCGGAGCAGCGTGGTGACGTGTCCATACGGGCGCCGAGGCGGAGAGCGCGCGCTCGCAGACGCGGCTGTATTAAACGGTTGCCGGCGCAGCAGGCTGGTTGTTATCTTCCTGGGTCTCCGGCTTTCGCTTGTGCGTTTGCAGGCTCGCTCTTACCTTGTGACGCCCAAGCAGGCTACAACTTCCTCCTTATTTTCACCTGTAGCCGCGTCGTTGCGACTCTGCCACCATGTTCGAGGCGCGCCTGGTCCAGGGCTCCATCCTGAAGAAGGTGCTGGAGGCACTTAAGGATCTCATCAACGAGGCCTGCTGGGACATAAGCTCGAGCGGCGTAAACCTGCAGAGCATGGACTCCTCCCATGTCTCCCTGGTGCAGCTCACCCTGCGTTCCGAGGGCTTCGACACATACCGCTGCGATCGCAACTTGGCCATGGGTGTGAACCTCACCAGGTGAGCCCTGGGGTTGCCGAGAGCCGGGCTCCGGTGCACCCCCATCTCCTGCTCTTGGCGGGAGCGCCTGCGTGAGCCGGGCCTTCATTGGCCCACATGGACCATCTGCGCCATCTCATTGGCCTGCGACACCGAGGGGCGGGATCTAGCAGAGCGCGCGGTTCGGAAAGCCCGCGCTGGCAGCAGCGCGAACCGGATCTTTCCGCGCCAAAGTCACAAAGCGGGTGGTGGCGGGAAAATGACGGCTTCTCTGCGGTGGCAGGAAGAGACTTGCACAGTTCTTTGGCCATTTGGTCCTGGCGGCCTTGGATGAGAAATCTATGGCTTGATTGACTTAGAGCGTGCCCTAGTTCTGTCACTCTACCTAGGGACAATCGGTTGGTTCCGGTCTTTTATTCTTACAAAGTTTCAGTGAGCACCCCAAGTTTCTGGACTTAAAATTTCTCCAGGGCAGTGGCTTGCAACTTTTTGGTCGCTACCTGTCTAGTACATAACCATGTTTAAATCTTAAGGCTTAGGAGAAATACCTGGACTACATGCAGTGTGTTTTAATGGGTATCTTAGATTTTTAATGATCGTAACGACCCAATAATTTGCTTCACCTACCAAAAGGATTTGCAGTTCATAAAATACTGCTCTTTTGTTTATGTCCAGAATTGAAATTGCTACTGGTAGGGTGTGTGCATGTTAAAGTATAAATACTGCCAAATTGCACTCCAAAATGGCTGGACGGCCTAATGGGTATAAATGGCAACTCCTTGTTTTAATTGCGTCAGAAATTAACGAGCTTGAGAACGTGGTGTCAGTTTTAAATCCTGTGTCTTCTGTGCTCTAGCATGTCCAAAATACTAAAATGTGCTGGCAATGAAGACATCATTACACTAAGGGCGGAAGATAATGCAGACACCCTGGCACTTGTATTCGAAGCTCCAAGTAAGTCATACTGTTCTACAAAGTTAGAGGAAATTTAAATGCAGTGTTAAGTATTTCTCAAAGTTGTGAGAAATTTAAGGTAATGTTTGTAAAACTTTACATCACTGCTATAAACTTACATGCTTTTCTTCAATCTGCTTTCTTTTGGTAGACCAAGAAAAGGTTTCAGACTATGAAATGAAGTTAATGGATTTAGATGTTGAACAACTTGGAATTCCAGTGAGTATGAAATTTTCTGAGTGTACTGTACACAAGTCATGATAGTTATATTTGTTAATACAATTTAAAGCCCAGTTCCCAACAACTATATGTCTGCTGATACATGTTCCAAAGTGGGGTTTTTAGTACTTAGTCATTTGTAATTTCATTAAACTACAGTACTCTAAAATGGATCATTTCATTCCCGCTAAATGAATATTTGCATTAACCTCCATGCTTTTTTTTTTTTTTTTTTTTTTTTTTTTAAGTTTATTTAATTTGAGAGAGAGAAAATGGGGGCGCGGGACAGAGAGGGAGAGAAAGAACCCCATGAGCCAAAGTTGGACACTTAACCAGCTGAGCCACCCAGGCACCTGTCCCCCTTTTTTTAAAGACTTTTTTTTTTTTTTAATATTTTATTTATTTTTTGAGAGAGAAAGCAGGGGAGGGGCGGGGTTGGGTAGAGGAACCGAAGTGGGCTCTGCGCTGACTGGCTGACCGCAGTGAGCTTGATGTGGGGCTCAAGCTCAGGAACCACAAGATTATGACCTGAGCTGAAGTCAGACGGTTACCAACTGGGTGATCCAGGTGCCCCTGCACCACCCCCCTTTTTTAAAGAGTATACTTTAGGGCTATACTAACAAATTCATTAAGGTTAGGTTTATCAAAATCAAAAGAGAGAAGAGATGTTGGGATGTTGAAAATGCTTAATATTTTTTGTCTTGTTTTGGAAAGTAGTTGGGCCTGCTTACAACATCCATCATTGTTTATATGTCATGGGCTAATGCCCTCTTGATTTAGCTTTGGAGGGTGATTAGGGGAGGCTCTTTTCCCTGGATAGCGCATTTATTATTACAGGTCTAAACTCTAATTTTAGTTTTCTTATGATTATTCTTACTATATACTTGTTTTATATCTGCATTTATTTTTTTGAGTGTTAGAGTGTGTTAAGAAATCACACAATGAGTGATATTTCAAAGTAATCAGGAAATCTTAAATTCTGAATTCTTGTCTACATGCTGAGTCTTCAGAAAGTGAGGACGCCAAATCTTTAATTTCCAGCAACTGACCTTTAAGTTTGTTTGTTTTTAATAGGAACAAGAGTATAGCTGTGTAGTAAAGATGCCTTCTGGTGAATTTGCACGTATATGCCGAGATCTCAGTCATATTGGAGATGCTGTTGTAATTTCCTGTGCAAAAGATGGAGTGAAGTTTTCTGCAAGTGGAGAACTAGGAAATGGAAATATTAAGTTGTCACAAACAAGTAATGTCGATAAAGAGGAGGAAGCTGTAAGTTTTTAAGTAAACAAGATACTTTGAAGAGAATTATAACCCTGCTTAACATTAGTCGGTTTGGGCTGCTATAGCAAATACATTGACAATGGCTTATAAACAACTGAAATTGATTTCTCACAGTTCTGGAGGCTGGGAAACTGGCAGATTCAATGTCTGGTGAGGACCTGCTTCTTGGTTCACGGAAGGGTCAGAGGAGCTGGCCTCTTTTATATAAGGGTACTAGCACAAAGCACCTCCCAAAGGCCCCACCTCCAAGTTCCAACACATTGGTGATTTGGTTTTAACATGAATGAGGGGGGGGGAGGCACACAAACATTCAGTCTATAACAAGGTAATTGTAAATCAACAGAAGTATCTACTTGGAGGTAAAAATCTACCTTTTAGGAGCTCTTTATGTGATCTTTATATTAACTTTCTGCATGGAAGGCCCAATAGGGGACCTAGAGAACTCCCCCCATTTAGCAATAACACTCTAATTACTAAATATCCTTAAATTAAGGTTTTCCTATAAATTGGGTGCTTTTTTAAGATCCTTAGAGTATTTATAAACTAATATTTTGTAATTTACTAAAAAAAACTTGCTAGCCTTTGAACCAAAGCATCAGTTAACTCTGTAAATGAAAGGACCATCGAAGGTTCTAGAAATCTCCATAGGATTATTAGGATTAAATACGGTAACGTATTCAAAGTGGTTAACACAGTGTCTGACAATGTAAGTTTATAGTAAATATTAGATATTATTTTCTAGTCCCTTGCATGAGTAGTCAACCTTCAGTTTAAATGAAGGTAAAACTCAAGTTTAAATGAAGACTTAAAACTATTACTAACAAAAGTCCAGGGGCTAATTCTGAATTAATAACTCCCCTGTCAATCTGGATTTTTTTTTTGTTTTAATCTCAAACATTAGTTCTTCTATAAATATGTTTTATATCTGAAGCATAAACATTTTATGACATTCTTTGATATTAAGGAATTTTTCAGTGTTTCCTATTTCCTTGATTATTTCAGGGTTTTTGTTTGTGTGTGTGTGAGTGTTTTTATGTTTATTTGAGAGTGCAAGCATGCCAGAGAGTGTGTGGTGTGGGGGAAGGGCGGGGGGGGGGGGGGAAATCCCAAGCAGGATCCATCCATGTTCAGTACATCAGCTCTATCTCTTGAACTGTGAGATCAAGCTGAAATCAAGAGTCGACCACTTAACCAATTGAGCCATCCAGGTGCCCCTAGAAGTTTGTTTGAATCAAGATTTTAATAGGCTGTACACATTATAGTTTGGTTGGTGGGCCCACAAATTTATTTTAATCTACTGGTTCTCCATTCAGTCTCTGTGCACCCCCCCCATTACAATTTGTTGAAGCAAGTCCTTTGTCATTGAGTTTTCCCAAACTCTGGATTTTGCCCATTGTATCCCTTATGTCAATTAATATGCTCCTCTAACCTGTATTTCCTATAAACTGGTAGTTCCAGCTCTAGAGGCTTGATACTCAGTGTTTGGGAGTAAGAATACTTTATAGATGGTGGTGTGCCTCCCTCTAGTAGGCATGAGGTGTCTAGATACATTGTTTTAGCAACCATAATAATTGTTTAGAATCCTTGTCATTAGGGTTGTAAAGTATTAACACATTCCATTCTTCATTTATTAGAAATATTCCCATGAAGAGCAGCTTTCTCTTAACACATAATTGGATTACCTGAGGTACAGTTAATATGAGAAAGGCAGACTAAATACTTGATTCTTTTGCTTTATTTATCAGTCTTCAAAATTAGTTTCATACCACTCTCCAAAGTAACCAATAAAAGTTTTGGTTTTGGGGGCACCTGGGTGGCTCAGTCGGTTGAGCATCCGACTTTGGCTCAGGTCATGATCTTGTGGGTTGTGAGTTCAAGCCCCGAGTCGGGCTCTGTGCTGACAGCTTAGAGCCTGGAGCCTGCTTCTGATTCTGTCTCCCTCTCTCTCTGCCCCTCCCCTGCTCATACTCACTCTCTCTCTCTCTCTCTCTCTCTCTCTCTCAAAAATAAATAAACATTAAAAAAAAAAAAAGTTTTGGGGGTGCCTGGTTGGCTCAGTCGGTTGGGCATCTGACTTCAGCTCAGGTCATGATCTCGCGGTCTGCAGGTTCGAGCCCTGCAACGGGCTCTGTGCTGACAGCTCAGAGCCTGGAGCTTGTTTCAGATTCTGTGTCTCCCTCTTTTTCTGACCCTCCCCTGTTCATGCTTTCTCTCTCTCTGTCTCAAAAATAAATAAACGTTAAAAAAAATTTTTTTTTTTAAGTTTTGGTTTTGGTTTGTTTTTAAATGTATATTCTAAACATGTGTGCAATTTTTCTTGATGTTTTTCAATAGATTAATCTTTTGTTTTCTCTTAGGTTACCATAGAGATGAATGAGCCTGTTCAGCTAACTTTTGCACTGAGATACCTGAACTTCTTTACAAAAGCCACTCCACTCTCTCCTACAGTAACACTCAGTATGTCTGCAGATGTACCCCTTGGTAAGATAAGTTTTTTTGTAGGTATAACAAGGTACCTTGTTTTGTAGGTAGTATATGTAGTCCTTCCCAATAATTAACTATGTTCCTGTCTTCTTTCAGTTGTAGAGTATAAAATTGCAGATATGGGACATTTAAAGTACTATTTGGCTCCCAAAATCGAGGATGAAGAAGGATCTTAGGCATTCTTAAAATCCAAGAAAATAAAATTAAGCTCTTCGAGAACTGCTTCTGAGATGCCAGCATGTACTTAAGTCTCTTCTGTCACCAAATCTGTACCTCTCAGTACATATGTAGATATTTTATGTAAATAACCTATTTTTTCCTCCATTCTTTACAATTTGTTTAAAGAATAAAGTCCAAAGTCAAATCTGGTCTTGTTAACCTAGAAATATCTCTGCCTTAACCTAGAAATACCCATGATTTTCATAACAAAAGGGTTTTGACTATAAATGCAGTTTTAATTTTTTCAATTTAAATAAACATTATTTGAATTTCAAACATCACAAGACAGTGCCTTCATTTGGACCATGACTGTTGCAGGTATCCTAGGGAATTCACTTCAAGCTACTGTTTTCTAGAAATGTGTTTATTTTTTCAGTCCAGGGGAGCCTGATAAATAATACATTGATACAGCAATAAAAGTATTCCAAGTACAGTAGCTGACAAGATATTTGGGGGGGAGAGGATTTATTTGCCAAAATTACTTTGGTATTCTTCTACCTTTAACTCAAGAAATGAACAGAAGTATAGACCAAATCCTATATATTTAGTTATTTTGCCAATTTTGTTAGCAAAACTAACACTTTAAGAAGCTTTATGAACCCAAAGCCGTGTGTGCTTTAGAAGACTAGCAGTGCTATAGGGCAGTGTTTCTTTAGCCTATGGAGCCTTTTGAAAGAATCTTGAAAGATTTAGTAGATACGAGGTAAGGCCCAAGGAGTGTGTTTGTGCAAAAATAATTTTTCTAGTGTAAGAAGCCTTTTTGGGGACTTAATCCCAGCACTTGTGAAACAGACTGTTGAAATGTACCTACTAATGGTGCCACAAGGCCACAAACTGGCTTTCTACATATTGAGAATTGTTTCACTAAAGTCCTTTTTCCCAGTGTATTTTGGGCTTGGCGGTTTAAATGACTGATTTCTTTGGTGTAATACCTGGAAGAACTCAATCCAGTAGGTTACTGTTCATTACCTTCTGTGTGCCTTCGGGGTGGGGAAGAAGACGGAAAAGGGGCCTGATGGGAGTTGGGAGTGATGTGACTAACTTATCTAGAATGTGGTGATGATTCCAAGCCTGTGCACTTGTCAAACTCCTCCAATTGTACTTTATTGTATGTAAATTATACTTTAATAAATCTGACCTTTGAAAAGCTTCATGTGCTGCAAAATGTCCCTTGTCGGCGGGCTTCTTACCTGGGCAAGACCTGATAGGCGAGGAGAGGGAAACTGAAGCACAAGAATGTGGGGGCACTCGAGTAGTGTTGGGGTATTGACTAGCAAGACCGCTGCGCGCCCTGAAGGAAGGCCCGCAGTCCTGGGCAGTGGATAGGAGACCAAACAGTTCCGGTTATCCGGTGCCTCACCGGCTCGGCTTTCGTCTCCCGGGGGGCGCCACCACCACCGCCCGAGGGATCACGGAAAGAAACACGTAGCCTGCTTACCCGGGTCTAACTGTGACCCAGGCGGCCGGTCACCCTAGGCACCCGCACAACCCTGTGGAGGTGGCCAGCAGCAAGCCCAGGCCGCAGCGACTGCCGCCAACCGACAGGGAGGTACTTGCCGCCGGAGAGTTCCGCCTGCAGCACACCCCCACTAGCGTAGAGCTAACGCGGGACATTCCCGAGCTTGGGATGAGAAGGCGACGCTCTCGGTGACGCAACTTCCGGCGCGCCGCCTCTCGACGCGCCACTTCCGCCGCCGAGCTGGACGGGAGGGGCGGGTGGCCGTTGGGTGAGGCGTGCCATGAGGCCTCGGGCGCCTCCGCTGCCAACCGTGAGCGAGCTGTCGGCGCGCGGGCGGCCTGGCGCGACGCTCCGGTAAGGCGTGCGTGCGGCGGGACGGGAGCAGAAAGCGCCCCCGCTCAGGCGCTCGGTGGGACCGAGACTGCGCTCCCCGCCGAAACCTAGCTTCGCGCCCTGGGTGTGCAGCGTTCGCCCGCCGCGGCCACGGCTGGCCTCTTTCCAGAAACCGGTTTTGTGTGTTCACCGTCTAAATTCGCGTCGGATTTTAGTTCTCTTCCCGCCTAGGTCTGGAGACGGGCAGGACGGTAGTGTCTTTGGATGTGCGTAGTGCCAGGCACTGCGCAAAGGGCTTTGCTGGTGCTTTTCAAGTCTCGCAGCCTTCGGATGCTGACGGAGGTTGGGGGTCTCGGTGCAGCCCGTTAAAAAGAGCCTGTTGGGAACTTGCACTGGTACTTTGAAAGCCTCGGGTTACGTTTTTCCTTCCTCTTACCCTTTGCATCAGTGAGCATTCGTGTCCCTCTTCCTCGCTTCCTGCTCTCTTTTATGTTTCGATGCAGGTGTATGAATAGGTATTGGCAAAGTACGTAAACTTTTTTCAAGAAGACAGTACAAATCAGAGGTGATTAAATGCCCTCAACCCCCACCCCCAAACCCGTAGTTTGGACTTTAAATTTCATAGAATTAAGTTTAGGTTATCGTGTAATCGGAATCGCAACACTTGAAACCTAGTATTTAATGCAGTGTGAGCTCATTTTAGAAAAGCATATAAATTAGCATACTTGATTCAGTACTTGATTTCTGCACTGGTATGTAATTGTTAAAAAGTGACATTTGCAGTTAGCGCAACCAATTCCATCATAATGCTGGTTGTTTTAGGTTGACTGTGGACCTCTTAAAACAGATCATCAATATTTGGGATTAAGTATATAGAAAGCACTTAGAATAGTACTTGGCACCTAACCAACACTGGGTGATTATTAATTGATATTATTATAATGATGATGGTTATTTGCAAAGTGTCATACCAGAGGAATGCAAAGTCTTTATGGTTTCTGGGGGTTTTTTGTTGTTGCCCTTATTGTGAAATACTTCGCTTTCTCTTTTTACAGATACATTTCCCCTTTAGAAATAGCTTCACAGTCAAAATAGATTTGCTTGTTTTATTCATATAAATTTTATTTTATGGAGGAAAAGCGCACAAATTAGAGACGTTTTCCAATTAAAGTGTCGTTGTTTTTAATCTTATCTGCTATCTCTTAAACTAGTGACAAAATAGTCATGATTTCATTACTGAAGTTGGTTTTGAATATTTTGGAAAAAACAAGTTTTTGTTTGTTTAAGGGAGCTAGAGAAGTAATTTGGGAAATGAAATCACTACTTTTAGTGCTAGGGGTGGGGCAGAAGGACAGGCAAATCAGAAGGCACTGGTACAGTGCTGATAACCAGAACCCATAGTGCTGATAGCCACATTTACAAGAAGCTCTACAGATCTTTGCATTAAAAGAATAATATCCGGGGCTCCTGGGTGGCCCATTGGGTTAAACATGGACTTCAGCTCAGGTCATGATCTCATGGTTTGTAAGTTCAGCTCCAAAGTCGGCTCTGTGCGGACAATGCGGAGCCTGCTTGGGAGTCTCTCTCTCTCTCCCTCCCTCTCTCTGCCCCTCCCTCACTTGTACATGCACTGTCTCCCCCTTCTCAATATAAATAAACTTAAAAAAAAAAGGAAAAGAATGATACCCATCAGGGGGAATCAGCAAAATGCTAATGTGAGTGTATTCCATATTCCACATTCCACCCTGTCTCCCTTCCTGGCAAATAGGAGTATCCCTAGAATATATGCTCCTCTTGCTTTTTCCTGAAGCAGGGACAGGGCCAGGCAGTACAACAGCAGAATGACTGAAAATGTGGACTTTGGTGTCAGATTTAGATTTAAGGCACCACTCTTCCACCTACTCTCTGTGAATTTGGAAAAATTAGGAGTCAGGAGGACATTGGTGACAAGGTAAACATGAGGTCTGCTTCTTGGTAAATGTCTTGGCTCTCATTCCACCAGGACAAACCAAAGTAGATGCATAATGAGAATGTTTTCACTTTGTCAAAGGAATATCAGATTTTAAGTGCAGTGGAGCAGAAATTGCCAGTTGCTTTGTGTGACATCACAGCCCCAAAGGCCAGTATATCCAGTATACGTAACACAGTGTTGTCATTTGCAGACAATAACCGTTTTCTTTGTTTTCAGACTGTAGCTGTGTCAGCGTGTTATGATGCCTTCTCGTACCAACCTGGCTACTGGAATCCCCAGTAGTAAAGTGAAATACTCAAGGCTCTCCAGCACAGACGATGGCTACATTGACCTTCAGGTAAATGCAGAAGGGAGCTGATCAGACCAGCTGGCTCTGTTTCTGTTGAGTTAGCAGGAAGGCCTTGCAGGTGGAGGTTTTGCTAAGCCCCTGGGGATTAGAAGGAGCAGCAAGAAAGAAACTAAGCCCTGAGATCCTTTCAGCCATAGTTTGCAGAAGGAAGGACCTTGGTAGAGCAGTTTCAAACCAATATAAATATTGTTCATTTCTAAGAATTTTTAGTTGTGACACATGACACCAGAGCCCAGTAGTTGCAAATTTTATCTAGTGTATCTGGAAAATACTCAGATTATGTTTTGTTAAGTAGAATTTTTCTTTTTTTTTTTTTTTTTTTTTTTTAAATTTTTTTTTTACCGTTTTATTTATTTTTGAGACAGAGAGAGACAGAGCATGAACAGGGGAGGGTCAGAGAGAGGGAGACACAGAATCTGAAACAGGCTCCAGGCTCTGAGCTGTCAGCACAGAGCCTGACGCGGGGCTCGAACTCACAGACCGCGAGATCATGACCTGAGCCGAAGTCGGCCGCTTAACCGACTGAGCCACCCAGGCGCCCCAAGTAGAATTTTTCTAAGGACTGTGTCATTGGTTCATTTACACTTTAGTCAAAGCCAGTTCATCTTTTAAGGGAGAAACTAACTGCTAAAGCCAGCAGATTGTGGGAATCTTCCTTCTTTCCTGATGTCATGAGATCCAATTTATTAAAGGTATTTTTTGTGGCAAACAGTAAGTAAAACAGAATATTTATTAAGTTTGTATCCTACCCTGATCGTTGTTTATAAAATACTTAATGGTGTAACATCTTCTTTTGTCCACTTCCCCTCAGAATACCTTAGGTGGTACCAGGGCCAAGGAGGAAGTAGCAGGAACCCATCCCTTTAAATATAAAAAAATCAATTATTCTTGGCATTCTTTGGACCCACACTTGAAGGAGAGAGATTTTGTCTTGTTTTGTTTTGTTTTGTTTTAAAGTGTACATCTGGGAAGCTTCCAGCCAGTTAGGTCAGATGAGGCACACCTTAGAAAGCTTGTCTCTGATCTTAACTTTGAATCAAACTTATTAAATACGAGTCAGGTTACTTCATGGGGTAGGCAAGTAATGCTTGAGAAAAAGCTGTTTTTAAAACCTGTTGACTATATGCTGACTTAACTTTGAATGCCAGACATTACTTTTTTTTTTTTTTTTTTTACTTCTCCAGAGCATGATGTTCACTCTCGAATCCCTGTGGATTAGTACAGCCTTCCATGTGCCAGGCATCTAATAAACCTATGTCTAATCAGTGAATGACCATGAAGTGTCTTTTGTTTTTGTAAGAAAATATTTTCTTACGGTACAGTGAATGGTACGTGGAACGAGATTAGAAGTAGAAAGAGTAACGTTTTGCCGGGATTCCTTTGAGTGACTGTTAGAGCAATAAGTGGAGCTTCACCTCCTGCTTGTCCCTTTCCTTTCTGTCCCAGAGCTGTACTGAGTAGTAGGACTTCCTTCAAGGCACACAAAGCATCCAGATGGGTTCTTATTATCTTCCCTGTTTTAAAGTGTCTGAGTCCTGGTGTTTTCATAATGCTCTGCCTTTTTTTGTTTCTCTTCCAGTTTAAGAAGAGCCCTCCTAAGATCCCATATAAGGCCATTGCACTTGCTACGGTGCTGTTTTTGATTGGCGCTTTTCTCATTATCATAGGCTCCCTCCTGTTGGCAGGCTATATCAGCAAAGGGGTAAGCAGAAGCATTTGTGGGAATGTGCCGTAAAATCTTTAAAGTGTGAGCCTGGGCTCTGTTTTATATTCATATCTAGTACAGCAGATTCCAGCAGTAAGAAGAAAACTATTTTCTTCTAGATTTTGTTCTCTGACCACAAAACACGTGTCTCTTTGTTTTGAGCAACAACAAGCTTGTCCCACGGTTTCTATGAGGTGGGTGGGAGCAGGTAGGCAAATTTTCCCTCTGAGATGTTGGGCAGTTTTCCGACTCATAATTTGGAACAGCAAAGCCAAGCCTGGCATTAAGGACTCCTGATGGATAAAGGCTGTAACTGGAGTAGAATGTGTTATTATAATTTTGCAGTGCCAGGGTTTGGGGAGAAGCAGTGAGGCTTGTATAGGTCTGGGGCCACTGACCAAGCCAGGACTTGAGACTCGTGAGTCTTATCCTTCTTACACTGGGTTTGGTTGGAGTTCCTGTTACGATTCAGTATTTTATCTTCAAAACCTAAAGTGATATTTGGTGTTTCTTTCTCTCAGGCTACATACAAACACTAATACAGAGTGTCCAGGTTGTTCTGAAGTAATGGTGATCATAAGTTACGTCTACTTTTTTTTTTAAGAATTTATTTATTTACTTTGAGAGAGTGTGTGTGAGAGTAGGGGAGGGGCAGAGAGCGAGGGGGAGAGAGAGAATTCCAAGCAGGCTCCGCACTGTCAATACAGAGCCTGTATTGACAGAGCCCGATGCAGGGCTTGAACTCACAAACCCCCGATCTGAGCTGAAACCAAGAGCCAGGTGCTCCAGATTATGTCTGTTCTTCATTTTTTTTTTTTTTTTTAACGTTTATTTATTTTTGAGACAGAGAGAGACAGAGCATGAATTGGGGAGGGGCAGAGAGAGAGGGAGACGCAGAATCGGAAGCAGGCTCCAGGCCCTGAGCCATCAGCCCAGAGCCCGATGCGGGGCTTGAACTCACGGACCGCGAGATTGTGACCTGAGCTGAAGTCGGACGCTTAACCGACTGAGCCACCCAGGCGCCCCTATGTCTGTTCTTCAACACGCACCAGGCCAGGGGATGATGGTCCTGTTACTCTGCAGAGGGAACACAGCCAAGAGCTGAAACCGTGGGCATTAGAGAAATGAGGAATAGCATGTTGCAATAAAGTGGCTACATGTGGCTTTTTTTTTTTTTTTTTTTTTTTTGGAGACAGAGCAAGGGGGAGGGGCAGAAGGAGACAGAATCTTAAGCCGGCTCCACACTCATACTCAGCACAGAGCCCGATTCAGGGCTTGATCCCATGATCCTGGGATCATGACCTGAGCCCCTGCATGTGGCTTTTAAAAAATGTATCTCGAGTGCCTGGGCGGCTCAGTTGGTTAAGCAGCTGACTCTTGATTTCACCTCAGATCATGGTCTCATGATTTGTGAGATCAAGCCCCAGTCAGGCTCTACAATGAGCATGGAGCCTGCTTAAGATATTCTCTCTCTCTCTCTCTCTCTCTCTCTCTCTCTCTCTCCTTCTCTCCTTCTCTGTCGCTCTCTCTCTCCCTCTCTCCCTCTCTCCCTCCTCTCCCTCTCTCCCTCCTCTCCCTCTCTCCCTCCTCTCCCTCTCTCCCTCCTCTCCCTCTCTCCCTCCTCTCCCTCTCTCCCTCCTCTCCCTCTCTCCCTCCTCTCCCTCCTCTCCCTCCTCTCCCTCCTCTCCCTCCTCTCCCTCCTCTCCCTCCTCTCCCTCTCTCCCTCTCTCCCTCTCTCCCTCTCTCCCTCTCTCCCTCTCTCCCTCTCTTCCTCCTCTCCCTCTCTCCCTCCTCTCCCTCTCTCCCTCCTCTCCCTCTCTCCCTCCCTCCTCTCCCTCTCTCCCTCCCTCCTCTCCCTCTCTCCCTCCTCTCCCTCCTCTCCCTCCTCTCCCTCCTCTCCCTCTCTCCCTCTCTCCCTCCTCTCCCTCTCTCCCTCCTCTCCCTCTCTCCCTCCTCTCCCTCCTCTCCCTCTCTCCCTCCTCTCCCTCTCTCCCTCCTCTCCCTCCTCTCCCTCCTCTCCCTCTCTCCCTCCTCTCCCTCTCTCCCTCTCTCCCTCCTCTCCCTCTCTCCCTCCTCTCCCTCTCTCCCTCCTCTCCCTCCCTCCTCTCCCTCCTCTCCCTCTCTCCCTCTCTCCCTCCTTCTCTCTCTCCCTCTCCCCCGCCTCTGCCCTTCTCCCTTCCTTGTGCGCTCTCTCTTTCTCTAAAATTAAAGAAAAATAAATGTATCTGATCTGCTTTTGGTTCTTAATCTATTTAAAATTATTAAATGGCCGCCAGATGCTTACTTGCTGCAATCTGCGTTTGAACACTTCACTTCAAGACTGTGCCTTCAGTTAACTTTCATTGCAACATGCAGTATCAGTTTAATTATAAAATTTGAGGTTGGAGGTGAGATCCACATGCAGCAAATATCATTTTACCTTGGATAATTTGTTTGCCTTGTGTAGTTTTTCAAAAGACTGCTTTATAAGTAAGGGTGAAAATGGGTTTGGTTTCTTTTTCAAGTTTGTTCATTTATTTCGAGAGAGGGAGAAAGTGGGGAAGGAGCGGATAGAGAGGAAAAGAGAGAGAATCCCAAGCAGGCTCCACACTGTCTGCACAGAGCCCGACCTGGGGCTCGATCTTGTGAATCATGAGATCATGACCTAAGCTGAAATCAAGAGTTGAAGTCTTAACTGACTGAGCCAACCAGGCACCCCACATTTTGCTGGTATTCCTGAGTGTGCGTCTTCAGTATACATCTGTAACAGTTTTTACGTAAATCCAAGGGCGCTATCTTATTATCTTTGACCTTGTTCTTCTTCATATTTTTGTTAGCTTTTGGGGTTTGTGTAGATTCGTGTTTAGTTTTGTTTGAGGAAGACTCTTTTGTAAGGAGGTGCTGTGTATTTACTATGGCAGATTGGTTCTGAAACTTCAGTATTAATCAGAATCAACTGGCAGACTTGTTAACACATGGGTTCCTTGGTTCCACTCCCAGAGATTCCAGTTCTGTAGGTAGGTTGTCAGAATCTGCATTTCTAACAAGTTCCCAGGGTTGCCGGTATTGCGTCGACCTCATTTTGAGAACCATTGCATCGCATTAGGAAGCACATAATGGTTATCCTGATTTTTAGTTGCTATTAAGATAAATTGGTGTGTTTGAATGTCTTCAGCCTAATTCATTTATTATAAACTTCTCTATCACCCTTTATACTAATGAATCCAGTTCGGTCATTTTCTGCATTTATCAGCTGAAATTCTGCTATAAAGAACTTTTCAAATCTATCTGATTACCCCAGAATATAATATGTGTAGTGAAGGTAGGAAGAATGTTTATTCCTCTTCCACAACTTTTATAAAAACATACCTTGCAACTTCAACAGGTGATCAAATGGTTAGAATCATTATAAACTCATGTTTTTTACATATTTGTCTCAGTCCTAGTCCATATTCTTTTTAATATCTAAGCTGTCCCGTATTTGGCCAGTAGGACTTCTGTGTGTTACTCTTGTGTCTTTTAAACCTGACCCACGTAGTCTTTGATAGCTTTTTTGCTTTCTGGCACAGCAGGTTATCCTAGGCCCATCTGTACATTGCCTGTCCCCCAACTAATAAACAACCAATTCTCTGAGGAGCCCTGGTTTCTTTATAGGAGGTAGATTTAGAGAGGTCACAAATTGGTCATTAATGGTACTCATGCTTTGGTTTTCATAGTTTCTGGGCCTTTTCAGTGACAGAATTAGGAAATCGATTTTTTAAAAAAATTTTTCAATGTTTATTTATTCTTTTTAATTATTATTATTTTTTTTAACATTCATTTATTTTTGAGACAGAGCATGAACAGGGGAGGGTCAGAGAAAGAGGGAGACACAGAATCTGAAACAGGCTCCAGGCTCTGAGCGGTCAGCACAGAGCCCAATGTGGGGCTTGAACCCACGAACCATGAGATCATGACCTGAGCCGAAGTTGGACGCTTAACCGACTGAGCCACCCAGGCGCCCCAATGTTTATTTTTGAGAGAGAGGCAGAATGCGAATGGGGCAGGGGCAGAGAGAGAGGCAGACACAGAATCTGAGGCAGGCTCCATACTCTGAGCTATCAGCACTGAGCCCAGTGTGGCTCAAACTCTGGAACTCAGGTCATGACCTGAGCTGAAATCGGATGCTTAATCGACTGAGCCACCCAGACACCGTGATACCTTTTTTTTTTCATGTTTATTTGTATTTGAGAGAGAGAGAGAGCGAGCCTGAGTACACATGGGAGAGGGGCAGAAGAGAGGGAGACTGAGGATCCCAAGCAGGCTCCACGCTGACAGCAGAGCCCGGCATAGGGCTTGAACTCAGGAACTGCAAGTTCCTGAGCCAAAGTCAGACACTTGACTGACTGAGCCACCCAGGCACCCCAGGAAATAGATATCTTTTAGACAACAATTTCAAGTGCAAATTTAAGATTAGAGTTGAACTCCGTTTCTTTGATTTTTATATGTATGCCTGTCCTGATGATCGCGATATCTTGCCTTCCTTACCTTAGTGTATGTTACACATATAATAGCTTTAAAATAAGTGTGAATGTTAATGCTAAGTATACAAAGGCTGAATGCGCTGTAAGTTTTCTTTGTAATTCTTTTAATCCTTAGGATATGTCCTTTTAGGGATGTACAGTCAATATCCTGCAAAAGATAAAAGAAGCAGGAAAAACAAGAAAACAAAAGTAGCACCAAGTATGTCAATTGTGAGAGTTGTAGACTTTATTGTTGTTGATGTTCACATAGTCCCATCTTTGGCCTGAGAGAGCCCCTTCAAGTTCTCTTTTCTTGTTTTGTTTTGTTTTGTTTTTTTCCTTCCTGGGTTTTAAGCTTGTTGAGTCATTGTGTGCAGCTGAGGCTGCTTGCCTTACATGTATTACCTCCTTTCGTTTTTCTGTAGCCATAGGAGGCAAATACTCCTGTTGCTGTTTTTGAATGAAGCAACCAAAATTATACTGAGTAGCTAACCTGTCAGTGTACATTGTGTAAGTAGCCCTGTTTAAATGAGATTTTTAGATTGGGTTTAAATCTTTAGATGAGGGAAAGCCTACAAATAATGGGAAAAATCACAAAAGAAAAAGAGGATAGGTTTAACTGTATAAACGTTTAAAACTGTACATAAAGACAAGACACAGAGCAGTTTTATAAAGGTGGATTCATTCAATACACTTGTATGTTGGGTGCAGCTGGGAATACAGGGATGAACAAAGTCTTTGCCTTCAGGGAACTCCCCAAATATTTGAAGCCCTGCTGATAAAGAGACTAAACGTCATTCCTTCCTCTTTGACCTGGGAATTGTGCTCATGGGAATATACACTAAAGAAATAATCTGAAAAATGCAGATGAAGTTTATTGTGGTATTCTGTGCAGTCCGGCCGTGTGTGTGTGTGTGTGTGTGTGTGAGAGAGAGAGAGAGAGAGAGAGAGAGAGAGAGAGAGAGAGAGAGAGGTGTGGTTGAGTAAAATTGCGGTGTATCCATTACAGTGGAATGATAGACACCATTAGTTGACATATAATGTATCAGCTTCAGGTGTACAACATGATTCAATATATGTATAGATTGGGAGATAATCATCACCACACATAGTTACAGGGTTTTTTTTGTGATAAGAACTTTTAAGATCTGTGTCAGCAACCTTCTGACATAAAACACAGTATTGTTAATTGTGGTCACATGCTGTACATTGCATCTCCAGAACTTATTTTGTAACTGGAAGTTCGTACCTTCTGACTGTTTTCACCGTTTTGCATATCTCCCAATGAAGAGCTTTTCATAATATTTTGGCAATTGCTTGTTAAAATAGGGCACAGGGTATGGCGTGTTTACAACTGAAAACTAGAATGGAGAAACTAGAAATAAGTTCTTTCTTTATAATATTTAGTGCTTCGCAGTTTTTCTACATTTTATAATAAGGAGGAAAAGAGATGTAAACCTGTTCCCTTTGGTATATTTGGGTATTCTACCCAAAGGAAATACCCTGAAGAGTAAAATACTGATATGTGGATTGAACCCATGGCTTTATTTAAAATTTACGATTTGTGTGGTGCTAATGTGTTTGCCTCCTTCTGCCACCAGGGGGCAGACCGGGCCGTTCCCGTCCTGATCATTGGCATCCTGGTGTTCCTGCCAGGATTTTACCACCTGCGCATCGCCTACTATGCCTCCAAAGGCTACCGGGGTTACTCCTACGATGACATTCCAGATTTTGATGACTAGCACCTGCCCTCAACCCTGAGGAGAAGAGTCACAGATGGGACTGAGACCAGCTTTAAGATACGGAGCAGAAACTGTGGTTAAGGGCTAAAGAATTTTGCAAGTTGCAGACATTCAACAAAAGAATGGCCAGATTTTATGGGTCCATCCTCAGGATGTCAACTGAGCTTACAGTTACCAATTAACTAATTAGAGCATGCTCTGTTTTTCGTCTCCTGGCCCTAGCAAAAGCTGACAAGTTTTTCCACACGAATATGTGTCTTGGAAGGGTAGCAGTGTTCGTGGTGTGGGAAAGCAGGAGGTTATTCTGTAGTGGGAAGTGTTACTGCTACCATCCTTTTTAGCTTTCAGCATTTCTTTTACATAGTCTTCGTTGTCGGTTTGTTCTGGCGGCAAATGGAAGAATTCAGTGTCTCAGACTTCCTGTTACTAGTAATTTATTTTGAAAACATTGAAGTATCTTATCCCTACACTCATCTCTAACTTTGTGTTCTAGTGGAAGATCTTGGCAAAATCAAGTGTCAGTGTGGGTGCAGTTTTACTTGGTTTCTTATGAGCAGCAGCCAGGACTTTTTAAAATCTCAGATCAAGTTTCCAAAAGGTAGACACTTGCTCTGTTCATCCATCCTTAGCTCTGATTTGGCCTACCAGTAAGCTGGCCAGCATATAATTTGGGTCATTCTGTTCTTTGTAGATCAAGGTGTTCTGTATACCATGCCTTTAAGGACTGAACTTTTGGCTGTTTCCTAAGGAAGAGGTACAGATAAGTGGTTATCATTTAGAGATTATAAGCCTGTTGTTAGCACCTTATATTATGATGTCATTCTGCTGAAGATCCCAAGACTCGACCTGGATCCCTAGAGGACTATAGACTGCCTTAGTTTGATTCTGTTTCCTAGCTTGGAAAAAGTGACATAATCAAAAGAAATTAAAATGCCAATATCTAAATCCTAGACTTAAAACGTGTTACTTTTAAGTGTGTTTCAGAAAACATTTAAAAAAGAATTGTTTTTAATGTTTATTTCCTGAGAGAGAGAGACAGTGCAAGCAGGGGAGGGGCAGAGAGAAAGGGAGACCCAGAATCCAAAGCAGGCTCCAGGCTCTAGGCTCTGAGCTGTCAGCACAGAGCCTGACACAGGGCTCAGACCCACAAGCCTTGAGATCATGACCTGAGCTGAAGTCTGACACCCAACTGACTGAGCCATCCAGGCACCCCTTACTTCAGAAAACAGTTTAATGATTGTATGTCCCCCTTTTTTCTTTCTTTCTTTCTTTCTTTCTTTCTTTCTTTCTTTCTTTCTTCCTTCCTTCCTTCCTTCCTTCCTTCCTTCCTTCCTTCCTTCCTTCCTTTCTTTCTTTCTTTCTTTCTTTCTTTCCTTCCTTCCTTCCTTCCACGTGTAAAATTTAGTGATTCATCAGTTATGTATAACAACCAGCATTCATCCCAGCAAGTGCCCTCCTTAATGGCCATCACCCATTTAGCCCATCCCCCCAACTACCTCCCCTCCAGCAACCCTCAGTTTGTTCTCTGTATTTAAGATTCTTTTATGGTTTGCCTCCCTGTCTGTTTTTATCTTATTTTCCCCTTCCCTTCCCCCATGTTTATCTGGTTTTTTTTCTTAAATCCTACATGAGTGAAATCATCTGATATTTGCCTTTCTCTGACTGACTGATTTTGCTTAGCATAATACCCTTTAGTTCAGTGATTATATATTTTTGATCCCAGTACCCAGGGCCATCTTCATTTTTAGATAACTGGCATTGTGGGTTGGACTGCTTCTCAGTTGTCCTTTTACCATAAGCTTATGGACGTGGGTGACTAGCAGCCTGGAAGTGCCATCAACTGAGATTTGGAGGGCTGTGGGTGGAACAGGTCTATTGGGGAAGATGAATTCAGTTTGGGATGTGTTCAATTTTACATGTGTACTCTCCATCCACATGGAACTGTTGAATAGGCAATTGCAAAGCATGGATCTGGAGTTCAGGAGGGAGACTAGGCCAGAGACAGAAAGTGGGTAGTCACTGTTGGAACAGTATCTAAAAGCTGGGTGATACTATCCACAGAGCAAAGTGCACATGGGGAAAAAGAAAAAAAAAAAACAAAAACCTAGGGCACAGAAAACGGACAAAGCAGGGGGTGGCCTGAAGCAGCCTCCAAAGTTAGATGCATTTGGTAATAGGAGAGGAGGCTGGGGAGCCCAGTACTCTAATTGAAGTTCCTGGGCCTTGACACTGGAGACTTTGAGATCTATTACACTTTATCCTGGGAACTGTTTGCAAAGCAAAGCTCAGACCAGAAGGTTTTGGGCAGACCAAATTATTTGGTCCTTTTAATAAGGGTAATGATGCTGCTAGTAAGGGGAAAACACTCAAAATGGAACAGAAGGGTATAAAATGAGAACTAAGCATTTTGTGGTAGAAGGTAAATATTGTTCCCCAGACTCAGTCTCTAAGGTTGTCTAATACACCTTTCCAGAAGTGTTCTAAGCACATGAACATACATATCCTTTTTTAAAACTCAAGTTCCCATTGTATAGGTCTATAATTTCCTTCCCCCCCCCCCCCCCCCCCCCCCGCCACTTACTTTGTTTGGCAGATATTTCCATATCCATGGAGATCAGCCATGCTCTTTTAAAAAATCTACACTAGGGGCGCCTGGGTGGCTCATTCAGTTCATGTCCGACTTTGGCTCAGGTCATGATCTTTGGCTCAGGTCAGGTTCATGAGATCGAGCCCCAAGTCAGGCTCTGTGCTGACAGCACGGAGCCTGTTTAGGATTCTCTCCCCTCGCTTGCACTCCCTCATTTGCGCGCTCACTCTCTCAAAAAAGAAAACATCGGGGCGCCTGGGTGGCTCAGTCGGTTGAGCGACCGACTTCGGCTCAGGTCATGATCTCACGGTTTGTGAGTTCGAGCCCCACATCCGGCTCTGTGCTGACAGCTCAGAGCCTGGAGCCTGCTTCAGATTCTGTGTCTCCCTCTCTCTCTGCCCCTCCCCCACTCATGCTGTCTCTGTCTCAGAAATAAACAAACAAGGGGCGCCTGGGTGGCGCAGTCGGTTAAGCGTCCGACTTCAGCCAGGTCACGATCTCGCGGTCCGTGAGTTCGAGCCCCGCGTCAGGCTCTGGGCTGATGGCTCGGAGCCTGGAGCCTGTTTCCGATTCTGTGTCTCCCTCTCTCTCTCTGCCCCTCCCCCGTTCATGCTCTGTCTCTCTCTATCCAAAAATAAAAATAAAAAAAAAATAAAAAAAGAAATAAACAAAAACTCATAAAAAAGAAAACATCTAAACCTTCATAATGTGAATGTTTCTTGAACAATTTGCCAGATGTTGTGCCAAGCACTGTTATTACATACTCTGTTTCATTTTAATCCTTGGAAAAAACACTTGCATTGGATAATGTTCTTAGCTAATAGGTTGGACATTTGGTACTCATATGAAGGCAAAGTCTGAATTCCCCTTACCAAGTATGAAAGCCAGATAGATGCCTTCAAGGCCTGGACAAGTAAAGAAGTGGGGTATGGGGGGTGGGCAGAGCTATAGACAGCAGCAGTGGGGACCAAGGTCAATTGTACACTTTACCTAAAAGCAGCCTTCCTCTCCCCATCTCCCCGCTTACAGTGCTGGCCAAACCATGCGCTCTAGCTTTATGAGGATTTTCTTATCTGCAATAACTGTTAGGCTTCTCTCTTTAGTCACTTCCAATGCTAAAAATCCTCCTCGATTGGATCAGCTGTTCTACGTCCAGTGCAGGTTCAGACCCATTGCCTCTGGATGAGCTTCACCTGGGCACGTGGCAGATGCATATTGACTGCTTGCTTTCTGCCAGGGTTTGTTAGATGCTGGAGGCAGCGGAGCAGAGGTTGCAAACTAGTGGCCGCAGGTGTTGGCCTGCATTTTGTTTTCAAAAATGGGAAGGTTCACACGATCTTGCTTTGGGGCTTTTCTTGAAAAATCAATAGATTGTCCTTCCTTATGAGAGGCCCCAACCAACTGAAGCAAGGTAGTAAAGCAGCTTCATGTGAGCAGCGTTCTCCAGTTCACCAAAGTCCCCACCGTTGCTTGGTTACCTTTATACCCAATCTGCTAATTTTCTTCACTAAAGGCTGAGAGTGTCTTAGGGACCCACAAAGTCCAGCCCAGTGTTTGTGGGCACTTTGGTTTGTTAAATGGAGAACCACAGGGCACCTGGGTGGCTCAGTCAGTTAAGCGTTTGACTTCAGCTTAGGTCATGATCTTACACTCCGTGAGTTCGAGCCCTGCGTCGGGCTCTGTGCTGACAGCTCAGAGCCTGGAGCCCACTTTGGATTCTGTGACTTCTCCCTCTGCCCTTCTGCCTCTCGTGCTCTGTCTCTCTCTCAAAAGTAAATAAACATTAAAAAAACATTAAAAAAATAAATGGAGAACCAACGTTGAGAGTGCATTTGCACGTCAGGATGCAATGTGCCGCTCCTCTGAGGTGTGGACAGTTGGGCTGGTACCGTTTGACTCAGACGTTCCCAAATGACTCTCCCATCGGCTGCCTGGCAGGCCAGCTGCTCTTCAGAAAGATTGGGTGCTGCCTGGTGAGCCGAGTCTCCGCCTGGCACCCTCTGCTCAGGCCATCGAACCCAGTTCCCAGGCATCCCGTAAGTTCCCTCCAGGGTCCTGCCATGTCCCCTGCCAGCTGGCACAGAAGAGCCTGCTGTTCCTGGTGCGATGAGGGAAGCTGGTAGGGGGACAATAACAGTTTTGACTTTCTGCTGACCTTCCAAGTGCCCTAAACTAAACTCACCTGGGTTGTCTTGTGTCCTCTAAACTCCTATCTTGAGGCCTCTCTCCTAGATAGAGTCCCACAGGCTCCTGGCCTCACATTATGGTTTAATGCCAAGGGTAGGAGGGGTAGACCGAATCCTGTTAGCTGGGAGCTATTGGACAAATTATGTCTCGAGCTTCAGTTTCCTTATCTAGTGGGGGATAAACCAAGTCCTGTCTCCTAGGGTAGTTGTGAAGATTAGGTTAATGTGGGAGGGGGCTTCAACCAGACCCTGGCACATAGTAAGCACTCAGTAAATGGAGGCTGCGGTCTGAGAAGGTGAAGACAATCACCCCTTCCGCTTCAGGGAGCGGTGCCTGGGGTGAGGCTCGGGAGGGGAGAAAGCCCATCCGTATCCCTGGGGCCAACCTGAAGAATCTTCTGTTCCGTGGCCGAACTGCCCTGGCGTTGGGCAGAGCTGGCGTGGTGGTCGGCCCCAGCTGAGGCAGGGCTCCCCTGACGGAACTGGAGGTGTGACGAGGTCTCCGGACCCTGGCCCCTCTCCAGCATGCAGCTGGGAGGCTGTGTGCTCCAGTCCCGTGGAGCGAGAGGGGAAGGGAAAGGACCAAAGCACCGCAGTGCGGCCAACGGAGGCCCTGCCCGGGAAGGCCCTGCAGAGAGGGCCCTGGAGACCAGAGGTGGTGCAGCTGTAGTGCTATCGGACCGTGTCACCCTGGAGCTTGGCCTTCCCTCGCCTTTCTTCCCGTGGTCCCTAGTTTCACCTCCCTCTCCACTGTCCCTCCTCAGTCTTGCCCCTTGCTATTCAAAGTGTGGCCTGTGGACCAGGAGTTAGATATGCAGAAGCTTGGGCCTGCCCCAGCCCTGCCAAATCCAAACCTGCATTTAAACAAGACGTTCAGGGGGTGCACTGCGTGTCAGTACCTGAGAAGCAATGATTTGGTGCCCTGTGCCTCCTAATCTGTTTCCTCCCTTTGGGGCTAGACCTCCCCTTAGCAGCACCAATGGCTGAGGGTGGGGGGGCACCCAGAATTTGTAGCTCCTCCTCCTTGATCCATCATTACTCTCCAGCTGAAACAGTAACTCCCAGTGTCTTGAGGAAGGTTCCTAGAAATGGCCTGGACACGACGCAAGAAGGTTTTGTGAAGATCCTTTGTGTGAGCAGTGAGAAATCAAAATGGAAGTCCCGCAGATGGGGAAGGGCCATGGCAGGAGGGGAAGCACACTCTAGTGTTCCGGAGGTAGTGTAATTTAGGACCCAGTGAGAGGCAGGATCTGTTTTCTGGCAGTTTCAATGGAAGCCAGGCCTGGTGGCTTAGTTTACCCTGAACACTGGAGGTGCTGGCTTTCCTCCCTGGCTGGGTGGGTCTCCAGTGCCTCCATTCTTTCATCCCTCTCACTAACTGGAGAAGAGCCAACTAGAAAATGCTCCAGTCCTGGCTCAAATGCTCCTCTTTTGAGAGGGTTTTCCCTGGGATTAGTATCCACAGAGTTTGCGCTTAGACCAGCACCCTCGGGACCAGTGTCCCCCCCTCCAACTGAAAAGGTGACAACGGTGGGATCACCAACACCGCTAGCAGGGTTTGTGGCCTGGCAGAATTGGGAAGGTGACTGGCACCGGGCAAGAGTTGTAACCATGAGGAGCTGGGGCTGAGTCACGTCTCTGGATATAACTGCAGGCTCCTGTCCCCTGAGCCGTGATGTGAGCCTTTTAAGACTTAAGAACATATTGACAGGGTACTTGCTGAGAGTTCCAAGTTTCCCCTTCTTGGGCATGTCAGAATAATGCCAAGTATTTCCCCATTTAATGGCGGAGGGCAGCCACAGTGACACCAAAAGAGCACGGAATGATGCTGGCCCAAGATCAAGGACTCCTGCTCATTCTGAACACTGACTCAAGATGGTCTTCCTCTGTATTGCTCTCCCGGTGTTTACGCCCCGCCTCCAGCAAGGGGCCGGGGAGTCTCTCTCCACCAGTCTTATCTCATCGATTGGCCCTAAAAGAAATTAACTTCTCAAAGCACAGAGATCGGGGTCTTGTAATGTAGAAGAACAAGGCAGGTACAAAGTCTCTAGAGTCGCATAGGTTTGGGGCAGAGCAGATTACATTTACTTTCCAAGGCCCAGGTCACCAAAACTTGAAACCTGAGAGTACATTGGGAGCAAAATATCTCCTTATTAAAACAAGTCAACTTGGAAACATTAACCAAAAAAGTAGACCACAAAGCTTAGAAGGCAGCTCTGTTTTCAGTCCCAGCCTTAATCTAATCTTATTTTATCTCCAGACTTTGTTTTAAATCTGTCTGTTAATTCACCTTGAATTCTACTTTTTTTAAAAGTTTATTTTGAGAGAGAGATAGAGGCGGGGGGGGGGGGGGCGGGCAGAGAGAGAGAGGGAGAAAGAGAGAATCCTGTGCAAGTTCAGCACTGTCAGCGCAGAGCCCAATGCAAGACTTGAACTCACGAACTGCAAGATCATGACCTGAGCTGAAATCAAGAGTCAGATGCTTAATCAAGTGAGCCACCCAGACACCCCCTGAGTACTTTTAAGTTGATTCATGGAATGTTTTTGGGCACCTACTGTAGACATTTGCCAGGCATCAAAAAAGAATCGTGGACTTCCTCCAGAAGTTTGCAACTTACTTAGGGAGAAGACATCCATACCTGAACTAGCTAACCAAATGTAGTAAGTAATATTAATACATGCTAATTTAGAAAAGTGTTGCTCTGCTAAGTGGATTAGAAAGGAAAGGAAGTTCAGCAGGCTCTGAAGGGCCTGGTGGAGACAGGACTTGAGCTAGACCCCGGGCAGGTGGGAAGGAACTTGGGCTGAACCCCAACTGGCAATGGGTGTGCTGTGTCCAGGCAGGGCATTGGAGAGTGGGGATTACGTTGCCTAGATTAAGTGGGACTAGGTTGTGACCAGCTAAGGAATGAGAAGCTATGAGAGTTTTCTTTTTAAATTTTGTTTTCTTTTTCTCAAAACGATCAGCGCACATATCTTACGAAGTTAAATAGTTACACCAGGCTCGTTATGAAAATCAGCAGTTCTTAGAAACCCCTTCTGCCTCGTCCTCCAAGGGACAAACCACCTTCCTTCTGTTCTTCCGCCTGAATCTCTTTGTATTGACTTTGAGAGTTCAACAAAAAGTGTTTATATTACCCCTTCGCAATTTTTCAGTACTAGCCTAATCAATTGAGTTTATCTGGTAGAAAATGGAGATTTTGCTCTGTTCCCTCCTTGTCTCCCATCATACTCACATCCTTGCAGTCGTCCCTTTCCTCCGCATAATGGCGTGACTCAGATCAGATCAACATTAAATGTTGACGTGACTAAGAATATATAAACCCTATTTGCAGCTTAGCCAGGACACGTATTATGACTTACTTCTCCCTTCTGGCACAACCTTTAGTTTTCCCTGGAGTTAACAATCCTGTTGTTTGTTTACTTTCTACGTAACTGTCACTAATTCAAGCCATTCGATCCCACCATTTCCATGTGCATCCCCTGGAATTCTCTCCGTGTCATCTTGAACTCTCTCTGGAGCCTGCTGCCCTGTTCTCTCCCTGCTTATTGTCCCCCAGAGGTGAGGATGTGACTGCAATGCCTTCAGCTTCCCATGTGACTTCTGTGGAGATGTCTGGTGCCCCTCCGATTCTCGGTTCTTCCTTTTGTTACTGTTTTTCTCCCTGGATGCCTGTAGGATGTCATTCAGTGTTCTGACATTTCACAATGACATGTCTTGTTGATGGCCTGTTTTTCTCCAGCACAGGCACTCTGGAAGCTCACATGTTTTAGTGTTAGGGGATTTTCTGAAATCAATTTCTTTGATAAGCTCCTTCACTCAAAGGCCTCTGTTTTCTGTTTCTGGGATTGTTTCTTTAGCCGTTGGTCCTTACCTTTTCTCTCCTATTTTTCACATTTTTGCCTTTTTTCCATAGTTTGTCTTTTTGATGTCCTTTATGGAAGGTTTACTTAGCTCTGTCTTCCAACTCTTCTGTCATACCTTCTGGTTTTTTGCTATCGTGGTTTTAATGTCCAAAGACTCTCTTCAGTGTTCTGGGTGTTCTTTTTATGGCAACAAAATTTTATTTTGTGGCCATAACATCTTTTCTTATCTTAATATATTATCAACATAAACATTCTGGACACCTGAATCAGGTGAATGAATCAGGGCACCTGGCTGACTTAGTCAGTAGAGCACGCAACTCTTGACCTTGGGGTTGTGAGTTCAAGCCCCACGTTGGGTATAGATCTTATTTAAGAAAAAAAAAAAAGACATAAAGATTCACTTATCAGCATGGCAGTCAGAATGGTCCTTTGAAAATATGTCCTATCATGTCATTCCTCTCAAAATACCTCGGTGGCTCTGCATCTGACTCACAGAAAAATCCTGTGTCCCTGTAGTGGCTGATGTGGTCTGACATGATCTCTCTTCCCCCTGGCCTCCCTGTCATGGGCTGTTCCACCTCCTGCTCACTCTGTTCCAGCCATACAGCCTCCTCAGTGTTCCCACATTGGCACCTTGGCCTTACCTATTCCTTCTGCCCAGAATCCCTCACTCCTTCAAGGTTTTGCCCAGATTGCATCTTCTCAGTAAGGCATGCCTTGGCCTCCATGATAATACTGCAACCTGCCCACACTCGCATCCCACCCCTGCCTACAGCATCAGCACTCCCGGTCTCCCTTCTCCTGCCCGACTCTATGCTACCCATAGCAATTGTCACTTTCTAGCTCACTATTTAATTTTACTTATTGTGTGTGTTCTTCATTGCTTTCTGTCCTGTTCCACTCCCTCACCCCATGCCACTGGGAAGGGCAAACACTCTGTTTTGTTCACTGATGTTCTCAGCACCTCTGAACCATGCTTGGCACAAGGGGCACTGGTAGTCTTTGTTGAGTGAAAAGATTTGTTGAATGAATGAATGAATGTCTTTGAGGATATTCATGGTTTGTTTTTGGAGTTTCCTTCTCCCTGCATGCCTTTCTTTTCTCTAGGTTGCTTTTTCTATTTCTTCACTTCAGTCTCTATCTCTCAGGTGATCCATGACTGTCAGCTCATGTTACAGAGTCAGGATACAAAACCTAGTGCAGCTTCTGTGCCTGGGGAAGGGCCTTGTTGACTATGGGATCTTCTGTAGGGACCATTCATTCAAAGTTACTCGTGGTCAGTAACTTTCGATCTTTCCTTGAGGCTGGTCTTTCCCAGACAGGGCTGGCCACCAGTGCCTGAGAACAAAGTTGGCAACAAGAGTTGGGAGTCTCGACATTCGGTCTGTAGACTTTTACTTACTTAACTCCCTGTTCTCAGTATGCTGCTCTCACCTCACCTGTAAATGGTATCTCCCAGCCTCTCGGTCAAAAACCCTGATTTCACAAACCCTCTGCAAAGAGCAAGCTTCCAGATTTCTGCAAGGGTATTGGAGTGATCTTTGCCCTGTTTCTTAGAGTTGGGGAGGAGAGGTCGGGTTTAACTCATTTTATTTTTCACTTTTTATTGAAGTATAGCATACATAAAAGTACACAAATCAAAAGCTTGTTGTATTTTCATAAACACATAAAGTCTAATTTTTAACTAGATGTTTTAGCCAATCCATTCATGTATGCTTGACCTCAACTCCACTTTTAGAGGCACTTGGCATCATCAACTCCCTGAGTTTGGCGGGGGGCGGGGGGGGGGGGGTCCTATTATAAACTCATGCTGCTTCTCTGCCTTTTCACTTTCTCTTCTGCAATCAGGATTCCTCATTCTCTAGCAAATGGGACGAAGGTCAGAGTGGGTCAGTCTGCACAGCCTACTTGTCCCTGAGAAGCTGAACCGCTCTCCTAGGACTGCCCGGGGTCCTAAGGTCTGTGTTAGCCCTGGGTGAAAGGAATCTAGCTGTTGGTGTCCCAGCAAAGCTACACACGAACGTTTTTTCTCTTTGCTCTCTGTGCCACAGATGAGAGGGAAAGTGAGCGATGATTTCAGTAACTGAGCCCTGATTTTCTTCCTCTTGCCTCCCCCTGTTCTTGTATGTGGGCCCGTTTTCTTATCCCCACCCCCTTCCTGCTCTCCTGCACGGATCCGTACCACGGGCTCTTTGCTCGTACCATGTTTCCTTCTTCCCCCAAACCCTTGCAGGGCCTGGATTCTGCTGTGTTCCCACCACCCACGCGCAGAGAAGCTTGTGTCATCAACATTATACTTGCTGCTTGGACCTCCAATCACCTGTGGCCTCTCTGTCATTCAACCCAGTTGCTAGGCCTTTGCTCACGCTTCTGCTGGCCTAGCCAAGTTAAAAGACATGGGCACCACTTCACTCATTAACTTATTTACCACAACTGCTCAATAAATATATGTTATGCCACTCTCAAAACAAGACTAGCTTCCTTCCTTTTCAATCTCTACCCTGGAAAGGACTCTTGTATCTTTTCTTTAAGGGAAATTGAACTAGAACTCATTGTGTTTGGGGCACCTAGGTAGCTCGGTTGAGCGTCTGGCTCTTGCTTTCGGCTCAGGTCATGATCTCACGGTTCAGGAGTTCAAGCCCTACGTTGGACTCTGTGCTGACAGTGCAGAGCCTGCTTGGAATTCTCTCTCTCCCTCTCTCTCTCTCTCTCTGCCCCTCCCCTGCTCACACTCTCTCCCTCTCTCTCTCTCTCTCCTTCAAAATAAATAAAAACTTAAAAAACAAATTTTTTTTAATGTTTGTTTATTTTTGAAGGAGAAAGAGCGAGTGAGCACAAGTGGGGGGAAGGGAAGAGAGAGAAGGAGGCACAGAATCTGAAGCAGGCTCCACACTCTGAGCTGTCAGCACAGAGCCTGACATGGGGCTTGAACCCACCAACGGTGAGATCATGATCTGAGGCGAAGTCAGACACTTAACTGACTGAGCCACCCAGGTGCCCCAATAGATAAAAACTTAAAAAAAAAAAAAAAGAATTCATTGTGTTTGAAGTTTTGTTTTATTTTGTTTTTTTAAAAACGTCCTGTTGCTCTTTGAGATCCTTAGAAAGCCTTGAAGAGCCAGATCTGGCAAAGATCAGGTCCTGAGGCCCAAAACCCTGATTGACAGTCTGCAATGAGGGTAGAAGGCAGCAGGTCAAAGGCGTGGTTGTCTGTGGTCCAGGAAGGGGACAGATGTGTGTTGAAATATCTCTGGACGCGGCCAAGACTGTGAGAGTGTCTCTGGTCATCTGGGATCAGCCTGGGGTTTCCCTGCTACCTGGTCATTTTCCAGACTTTGAAAAATCATAATTTATTTAAATATGGAACTGTATTAAAATTACCCACTCACCTCCAAAGCTAGTATACTCTTTCAGGAAAAAAAAAGTATAATATAAAAATATGTAGATTCTTTTTAAACCCTTTTCATTGTGAAATATAATACATATACAGAAAAGTGCACAAAACATAAATGTATAGCTTAAATAATTGTAAAGTGAAAACTCAAGGAAGCACCTGTCGAGTCAAGAAGCACCACAAGGGCGTCCCGGGCAGATGGGGCAGGGCTGACAAGAAGGTAAGAGGCGACAAAGCAGATGTGGCCTGAGAGCTGCCGGCTCCTTATTGCCAAGATATTCTAACGGGAGGGGCCTTGGAGAGAGCGCAGGCAGGTGAGATCTTGGAGAACCCTCTGTGCCATGGGGAAGAGGCTAGCCTCCCGTCCCCTACCCCAGCTGCGCGTCCAGCCCTTCTCTTCACTCTCAGCTCATCCTCTAAATCTGGCAAATAACCCAGAGAAAGTATGACTTTCCTTTGAGGCTAGAAGATTAGAACAGAAAATCCCAGTCTTTGATCAGCCCATGAAACTCCTGACACTGGATAAAAACAGACTCTTGTGGGTAAAGATGAAAAGAGTCACATGAAAAGATTCAGGAACACAAAAGAAAATGGAGCAGGAAATTAGAGGAGCGTTGCTTCCAGTAACAGGAAATGTGTCCCAAAAGGAGATTCATGTTTGTGGTGAGATTGGAGAGGACATTGGAGGGGCCACCTGGAGTCTGGGAATTCTGCTTTCAGATGAATACTGCTTTCTACTCAGGAGTAGATACTCAGAGAAGACAATGTTAGGTACAATTTTTTTCTTTCTTAATTTTATTTACTTAGTAATTATTTTTTAAGGTTTATTTATTTTGAGAGAGAGAGAGGGAGAGTGCACACAAGCAGGGGAGGGGCAGAGAGAGAGAGAGAGAAAGAGAGAGAGAGAGAGAGAGAGAGAGAATCCCAAGCAGGCTCTGCCATGTCAGTGCCAAGCCCAACATGGGGCTCGACCTCACCAACTGCGAGATCATGACCTGAGCCTAAATCAAGAGTCAGACGTTCAGCACACTGAGCCACCCAGGCGCCTCATAAATTTATTTTAGTAATCTCTATACCCAACATGGGGATTGAATTTGTGACCCCGAGATCAAGAGTTGCATGCTCCTCCAACTGAGCCAGCCAGGTGCCCCGAGAATGTTAAGCACAACTTGATGTGAGAGTTTAAAAATGAAAATGAAATGTACTTTTAGAATAAAATATAAATTCCTAAAATTGACTCAGTAAGAAATGGAAAACCCGAATAGACCCACTAACTCTAAGGGATAGGAAAGGGGTCGCCAAAGGTCTTATTCATCCAAATTTTGGACCCAGATGGACAATAGCATGGAAATTTTCTAGCAAATCTTCAAGAGAGGCTATCAATAATTGCTACATTCTAGAATCTTAAGCATGAGAAAATTTTATAAGCCTAGTATAACCCCTTATCAAATCTTGTCTAAATGAATTTTTTTAAAAAGTACACACAAAACTCACTTATAAATACTGTTTTTAAAATTGTAAGTAGGGGCTCAGTCGGTTAAGCATCTGACTTCAGCTCAGGTCATGATCTCATGGTTCATGGGTTTGGGCCCCACGTCAGGCTCTGTGCTGACAGCTCAGAGCCTGGAGCCTGCTTGGGATTCTGTGTCTCCCCCTCTTTCTGCCCCTCCCTGACCCGTGCTCTATCTTTCAAAAATAAATAAACATTAACAAAAAAATTTTTAATTGTAAATAAGCTATAAGCTCAAATTCAGCTATGAGTTAAAACAGGCAAAGTCGAAAGTGTATTAAAATCTTTTCTGTACTACTTTCCTTTAATAGGTTAGAAGACAAAAATCATATGACCCTCCTGATAGGTGCCAAAGGCATTAGACAAAATTCGACATCTATTCCTGATTTAATAACAAAACTCTCTAACCAGCTTCAAATAGATGAACCTTGACATCATAAAAGCATGAAGAATCAATGGCAAATGTCATACAGTAAAATACCAGATGCATTCCCATTAAAATCAGAAACAAGGTATGGCATCCTTTAGCACCTCTCATTCTGGTTACACAAAGCAAAAGTGGGCATGAATCTCATTTCATAGACTCAAGTTTGCAAGATGTATGGTGTTCGATTTTTTTCTGCCTTTTCAATAACTCCACTGAATTTCAACCACGGGTCACCATTCCACCAGGTGCCTGAAATTTACTCTTGGTCATTATGGGAGGGTCTCCTTGCCGCCAGGTTTGCCATCTTAGTGGCAGGAGGGGAGTGTCCAGTGGTGTCAAGGTCTTCGGGAGAGGAAGCATCTGGCCCTTGTGTTTCCACACTGTTATTTGCTGAGATGTCCTTTGTCTTGTCTAGACCTTAGGCATTGGTCCATACATGTACCCATGGTGTTGTCCCTTGTTCTCAGCTGCACATTTCCTTCCCCCCTCCCTCCCTACCTTCCACTTTCTCTCTCTCTTTCTCTCTTCCTTCCTTTTTCTTTCTTTCTTTCTTTCTTTCTTTCTTTCTTTCTTTCTTTCTTTCCCTCTCTCTCATCCTTCCTCCCTCCCTTCCTTCCTTCCTTCATTTCTTCCTTCCTTCCTTCCTTCCTTCCTTCCTTCCTTCCTTCCTTCCTTCCTTCATTTCTTCCTTCCTCCCTTCCTCCCTCCCTCCCTCCCTCCCTTCCTTCCTTCCTCCCTTCCAACTGAAGGATAGCTGACCCAATATTAAGCAAGTATATAAGGTATACATCATAGTGATTCAACAAGTCTATACAGTATGCTGTGCTCACCACGAAGTGTATCAACTGCACATTTCCCTAAAGTCTCTGCCCCTGAGCTCCTTCTGCACCCCAGCTGGGCACTCGAGGACATCAGGTGGCCCTTGGGCCTACATAGTGGGAGTTTCCAAGGTTCTTCACCGCCTTTGGGCTCCTTTTGGATACACAGCAAATTATTCTGCTGCTCCCAGCGGCATGCTGGGTGTGTGGGAAGTGTGTGGGCTGTCTCCAATCCAGCCGTCTAGCTCTGCCCAGGGCCTTTTCATCTCTCAAAGAAATGATCGAAACTTGCTGCTTCCCAGGCTCTACTTAGAGAAGGGCATGGGCCCCTTCCCATTCCAATTTCCCAGTCTGTCAAGGGTATCTGTTGTTCTCCGCTGGCAGCTCTCCTCTCCCATCCCCCGCCCTCCATTTACAGAGCATCTGGGGGCGGGGCCAGGACGCTGGGACACATTTGAGGTCTTGAACCCACTTGCTTCCTTCTAACTCTCCTCTTTTCTCTCAATCCAGAACCTTTTGGTTAATCTAAAGAAGTTAATCTAAAGATCAAACACGGTGGGGTGAAGAATCATTTTACTTCCGGTTGTCATGGATCAATATTTTTGGTTTATACACTGTTCCATGAAGCCAGTCGGCCATTCACGCGTCTGGATATTGTGGCAACATCGAATTGCTATAAAAGTTTCTAAATGATTCCTCTCCAGATATGTACCTAACTCATCATGGCCCAGTGACAAACAGCTCACGGGCCAGCAGTGGTCAGAGGCCACACTGAGTAACCCGGTATAAGGGCTCAGTCACCTCTTCATCTGTTCTTCTAAATGTGGTAAAGACATTCAAAAATAAAAATTCCAAGAACTTGACTTCCTTTCCCTGTGCATTTTGCTGTGTCACCCCTTCCCTAAGCCAGTAGGCACCGAACACCCTAGCTGCTGCCAGGCTGGAGAGCAGTGGTCATGAGATCACAGAAAATAGTGGAAATGAAAATCGCATCGGTTCACACAGCAAGTTTCACTCGTGCTGCAGAAATGAGAAGTAGAAGATGTTTTTTTTTTTTTTAATGGTGAAAGCGAGAGATTAATCATAATTTGTAAATAAGTAAATGTAAATCAATGTACAACCTACCAAACACTTGGGGTGCCTGTTTGGCTCGATCGGTTAAGCGTCAGACTCTTGATTTCCTCGGGTAATGACCCCAGGGTTGTAGGGCCCCCTCTGAGCATGGAGCCCTCTGAGATTGTCTCTCTCTCTTCCTCTGTCCCACCCTCCCTCCCTCTCTCACTCTCAAAAAAAGAAAAAAAAAATCTTAAAAAAAAAAGAAAACATCATTAATTTGGGGCACCTGGGTGGCTCAGTTGGTTAAGCAACGGACTCTGGATTTTGGCTCAGGTCATGATCTCAAGGTTTGTGAGATCTAGCCCCAAGTCAGCACAGAGCCTACGTGGCAGCCTACAAATCAGCTATCAGCACAGAGCCTACTTGGGATCATCTCTCTGTCTGTCTCTCTCTCTCTCTGCCCCTCCCCTGCCAAATAAATAAACTTTTTTTTTTTTTTAAAGAAAGTTCAGTAGGATAAATGGTTACAAAGAATATCAAGCTCAAGAGCGCTTCTCCTGTATTAGAATAATGCCTAGAAAACAATACAGTAAGGGTCTCGCTCACAGTAACTATGAAACAAAATATTTGGAGATCAAATGAGTAGGAAGTTACTGAATATATTTGGAGAAAATCATACCACCTGAGGGAAATACTCACAAAATTTTATTACTAGCAATTCTGTATTGTGAAGAGACGCAAATTTGTCTCCAATGCCATCCCCTTCTAATCAAAATCACACAAGATGGGGGAGAACACTTGACAAAGTAATTTTCAAATCAGTCTAGAGATCAAGGACGATAATAGGCAGAAAAATTTGTCAAAGAAGAATCTGGTAAAAGTACTTACCCTCTTTTTCTTTTTTTAATGTTTATTTTTGAGAGTGAATGCAAGTGGGGGAGGGGCAGAGAGAGAGAGGGAGACAGAGAATCCCAAGCAGGCATTGTGCTGTCAGCAAAGAGCCCCATGTGAGGCTTAAACTCACAAACCGTGAGATCATAACCTGAGCCAAGATCAAGAGTTGGATGTTTAATGGACTGAGCCACCCAGGAGCGATGGTCCTCTTTGATATTAAACAGCATTATAGAGGCACCTGGGTGGCTCAGTCGGTTGGGCGTCTGACTTCGGCTCAGGTCATGATCTTGCAGTTTGTGAGTTGGAACCCTGCGTCCAGCTCTGTGCTGACAGCTCAGAGCCTGGAGTCTGTTTCAGATGCTGTGTCTCCCTCTCTCTCTGCCCCTCCCGCACACACGCTCTGTCTTTCTCTATCAAAAATAAATAAATGTAAAAAAAAGATTAAATAACATTATAAAGCTCCAGAAATTAAAACAGTAACTCTGCATAGGCATCGAGATGGAAATCAATGGAGCAGAAAGATTATCCCAAAAAAGGCCTGAAGGTCAATAAAAATTTACTGTATGATAAAGGGACAATGAGAATTAAGAGAGAAAGATGGATTATTTACTAAAGGGTGTTAGAATAACGGATTAACAAATCTGCCCCGTCCTCCTGGGCCCCTGTTTGGATTATACTTCCACATTCCTTCAGGCTGGGTGTCACCACGTGATGGGCACTGGCCAGCAGAATGTGAGTCTGAGTGATGGGTGTCACGTCTGAGAAGAAGCTGGAAGAGCCATTACACAACTTCCCTCTGCCTCAGTCCCGGAGTGAGGACGATGCACAGCAGAATCCCCAGCTGACCCATGATGAGCACACAGCGTGAGAGGTTTTAAGCCACAGGACTTGGGGGGTTCTGTTATGCAGCCTACCCTGACTGGTACAATTGCTATGTCATAGCTCATACTTCACAGCTGTCAGAAGAAAAACAAGTCACACTCATGTATTAGAAATGCAAATCATTCTTGTTTACTGGGAGTATCTGTGCTTTTTTTTTTTTAACAATCTTAAAAAAATTTTTTTTTAACGTTTATTTATTTTTGAGACACAGATCATGAGCAGGGGAGGGGCAGAGAGAGAGGGAGACACAGAATCCGAAGCAGACCCTAGGCTCTGAGCTGTCCGCACAGAGCCTGACGCTCTGACGTGGGGCTCCAACCCACGAACCGTGAGATCGTGACCTGAGCTGAAGTCAGATGTTCAACCGACTGAGCCACCCAGGCACCCCATATCTATGCTTTCAAAGCGGGTATTGAGAGAAGGTACTGCCTATCCAAAAGAACAAAGTGCTGTATGCAGGACCGGCCACGGAATTGGTGGGCCCCATTGCAAAAGGAAAATACAGGTCCCGTGGGGCGCCTGGGAGGCTCAGTCGGCTCAGGTCATGATCTCACGGCTCATGAGTTCTAGCTCTGTGTGGGGCTCTGTGCTGACAGCCTGGAGCCTGCTTCAGGTTCTGTGTCTCCCTCTCTCTCTGCCCCTTCCCTGCTCCCACTCTGCCTCTCTCTCCCTCAAAATAAATTTTATTAAAAATTAAAAAAATAAATTAATAAAATACAGGTCCCTCGAGGGGCACCTGGCTGGCCCAGTCGGTGGAGCAAGTGACTCTTACTCTCAGGGTTGTGAGTTCGAGCCCCACATTGGGTGTGGAGATTACTTAAAAACAAAATCTTGGGACGCCTGGGTGGCTCTCAGTTAGGTTAGGCGTCTGACTCTTGATTTCAGCTCAGGTCATGAACTCGCGGTTTGTGAGTTCAAGCTCGGTGTCAGGCTCCGTGCTGACAGCGCAGAGCCTGCTTGGAATTCTCTCTCCCTCCCTGTCTCTCTGCCCCTTCCCCACTTGTGCGCTCGCTCGCTCTCTCTCGAAATAAATAAACTTAAAAAAAAAAAAAGCATTAAAAAAAAAAACCTGAAAGAAAGAAGGAACAGTTCCCGTATTTAAAAATGTCACCTTCTCAGTGATGCTAATCCCCATCCTCCATGTTCCTTACCCCTTATCCTGATTGATTTTTCTCTTTAATACTTATCACCATCCATCAGGGTTCACTCATTTATATTATTTATGTGTATCTCCTTTACTAGAATGGAATCCATGAGGGCACAGAGTTTTGTCAGTTTTTGGCCACCATTGTATCCTCAACATCTAAATGGATAGCACCTGTCATATCGTGACTGCTTAGTAAATATTTGTTGACCAAGTAAATGAATTAAGGGATATCAATAAGAGTGTATGTAACAGGCATTCACGCATTGGTGGGTCCATCCATTCAATGGTATTTAATGGTAGCCTCTCTGATCACTACGTCATATTATCTTCTGGGGGTGTGATAACAGTCAACCCACAGCACTCCCTGTCCAGTGATGGAGTTGGGTCCTTGAGTCATTGCTAGAGATCCTGATAAGAATCCTGTAAACTTACAGGATGTCATGAGGTTGGACCCCTGCAGGAAAAATATATATATATTTTTTAATCAATTTCACCAGGATATAATTTACAGGCAGAGCAGGCGTGAGCAGGATTGCTCTGAAAGCCAATGCCGATGCCGGATGGGCAGGCCCAGGCGGCCTGAGGGCAGGGCCGGAGAGGCCACACAAAGGAGTAAGCTGTAGGTATGGCCAAGGAACACCCCACAATGGGACCGGATAAGCATAGCTGTAGAAAGGAGAACAAAGTGTGGCGTTGAGGGGGCCAGTCCAAGAGTGAGGGGGACAAGCATACCCTTTTCCAGTTTCTCCCACAGGGGGGCGTCAATCCCCACCAACCCAAGCTTCACGTTGGCCTTGACTCACCTGGCTGTGAGCTGGCCGCCCGCTTGCGGGGGGGGGGGGGGGGGGGGGGGGGGGGGGTTGCCAACTGCTCCTCGCTGAGCCCCGGAGCTGCCCACTCAGCACAGTCAGTGGTGCCAGGCCTCGGCCTGAACTTGGTTCCATCTCTGTCCCTCAGGAGCACCTTGATAATGCCCGGGAGCCTGTGGCCTGAGCCAGTGAAGTCAAGACCCGGGGAAGGAAACACAAGGGCTCTCCAGGCTGGCTCCATGGGGGCTCTGGTGGCAGTTACCACCAGCACCTTGTCCAGACCCTCTGGCAGCCCTCTCACTGGTTAGGCACCCAACCCTGGGGACTCCCTGGTCTTCCTCAACCTGCATCTGTGACTTTCGAGAGAAGACTGCCCTGGGGTTCCTGGAGCTATTCCATAGGCACTGGGATTTTGCATCCCCCAGGGCAGCCCTTAATCAGTGAATGAGAGTTCAGGAGAGGACAGGTCCTGCTTTCCTGCCGAGGCAAGGATAGCCCTAGGGTATGATCTACACTCAGAGCTTCTTAAGGGACCAGGTGGGGCTCACACTTCACCTGAAATGCCACCGTGGCTCAGCTTCCTCCCTTTCCCCACCTCCTTCTTTTCCCCCACTCCCTTCCTGGCACCCCTAGAAACCCTCCTCAGTAATCTCTCGCACACAGACCATTTCACGGTCTGTTTCCGGGGAATCTGACCTACGTGACTATGCTGGTTGGCCCAGGTCTCTCAGACCATCAATCCCCACAGGAGCCCGGAACTAGATCCTTAGGAAGCTCCAGGCTCATATTCTTACAGCGTCATAACCGGCAAAGAGAAAAGCTCTTCCCCGTCAGCTCCGAATAGAAAAATCCCAGAGGGAGTTCTGCTTGGTCGACATGGATCACGTGTACACCCCTGCAACCATCACCACGGACAGGAAAATTGGGTCCTGAAGACTCCCCAAGAACTACACAATTAGAAAGTGGAGAAGCATGTCCTACATGGTAGGCCTACTATTCCAGTCAGACAAGATAATAAACGGTGATTGCATTTGTGACAATATAGGTTTGGTTGCTTGTGACAGAGATAAAAAACAATACCACCTTACACACGATAGAAATAGTTTTTTTTCCTCTCATAGAATGGGACACGGTGGTATGGCATCTCAGCTCTGTGATGTTGCCACTCGGGCTCCTTCTGTCTTGCTCTGCCCTTGTTGCTCTGTGTTGCTTTTAACTGCATGATTCAAGATGGCTCCCCACCCCTTTGCACTGCAGTCACTGTGGTGAAGGAAGGGGAGGAAGAAGAGGGGTGAGCATATTCCTTTGTGTGTGTGTGAATATAACCGAGAACCTATAGCCTTTCTCTCACGTTCCACAGACCAGCATTTCATCACATGGCCACATCTAGCCGCATGGGAGGCTGGGTAGAGCCAACTTTATTCTTGATAGCCACGTGCGCAACTAAAAAATTATTATTCTGGGACAAGGGGACAAGAATCTTTGGGAGACCACTGGTCTTCCAAGACTTCTTCCAAATACTATATTATGGGCATAGAGGGAAAAAATGATGAGATTTCAAAAAAGTCTCAGGCCACAGTGAAAAAGGAACAACTGCACGTAATTCTTCTCAGTCATATTCTACAAAATGCTTTTTCCAAGGGATGCTGATGGGTGGGGCAGAAAGTCAGGATTCCACAATCAACTGCATTTGGGACATGCTGGGCTAAACGCTAGTTTGTTCTTGGCTTTTGTTTGTTCTATTTTTTTTTTAATTTTTAAAAAAATTATTGTATTTATTTAGAGAGGGAGCAAGCATGCACACATGAGCGGGAAAGGGGAAGAGAGAGAATTCAAGCAGGCTCCCCCCTGGCAGTGCGGGGCTCCAACTCACAACCCGTGAGATCATGACCTGAGCCAAAGTCAAGAGTCAGACGCTTAATCCACTGAGCCACTGAGGCACCGAGGTGCCCCTGTTTGTTTGTTTTTAAATGACAGGACTTCTCAGAACTGTAAATGTGCTCATGTACACTAGGACCCTCCTGGGGAGGACACAGATTGCTTTCCCACTTCCTGACACTTCTGGGAGGGGTGTTTTCAGGGAACAGGTTGGAAATATGACCTTCAAAAGGGATTACGTTTTCCTCTAGCTCTCTCGATGGTATTCTTCTATTGTAACCCCTACATTTGCAAAGATGTCTACTATATATTTTGTCATTTTTCAGTTTGTTTCTACCAAGACTTCTGTTGTAGGACCCATGCTGGGTCAGCTCTGGGGAAGGAGAGGGACCTGTGTGCACACGGTCACAAAGGTCTGGAGGAATCTGTGTTCACCTCTATGGCGAGTCGACAAGGTTGATTGGACTGAAGTCAAGTGGCTAGAAAGCTGGTGATGACAGACTAGGAAAAGAAAGCTGACTATCCAGCAGGCACTGAGGAGTGAGTCCTTGAAGGTTTTTGAGAGAGGGGTGATATAATTAAATTTGCATTTGGGTCACCTGGGTGGCTCAGTCAGTTACGTGTCCAACTTCGGCTCAGGGCATGATCTCACAGTTCATGAGTTTGAGCCCCACATCGGGCTCTGAGCTGAGTCTGGAGCCTGCTTCGGATTTTATGTCTCCCTTACTCTCTGCCCCTCCCCTGTTCATTCTCTCTCTCTCTCTCTCTCTCTCTCTCTCTCTCTCTCTCTCTCAAAAATAAATGAACATTAAAAAATAAATAAGTAAAGTTTGCATTTTAGCAAGATTATTGTATGGTGGTAGGTATGACAAACTGGAGATCGCAAGAAGACATACAAAATCAACGATAGTCGTCTTAGCAGCCAACTAAGTCCCAGTGGTGCAGAGGCCAATGCTTCTCTGTACCTTCCAGCAGATTGGGCGGGCTAGGGGGGACCTTGGACTCAGGTGGCAGTGCAACTCAGCAGGTAGATCCATAGCACTTTAAGATCAGCCTCAGACGGTAAGCTTCTATCTTCTGCAATGAAGCAGACTTGGGGTGCCTGCAGTGTGGCACATCTCGGGACCGTTTCTCCCACTGTTCTTAGCCTCAGCTCCCCTTCACAGCTCTGTCTCTGTGGGTCCCCCTTGATTATTGACATCCCTGACCCTGACCCCTGGACCTTGGGTAAGGTTCACCTGCCCTTTGAGAGTATCACAGAGCTCCACAGGGATGGGTAGTCCAAGGGTATCCTGGGCATGTGGATGGTCCCAGCATAGACCACAGAGGGCCAAGGCTTCCCGGCTTTGCGCAGCCCAAACACGGGGGCTGTCAGGCCTCCTTAAACAAGGGAGCGAGAGCATGAATGAGTCCGTTCTTTCTCGTGTTTACTTTCTGGCCTGGTTTCCTACAGAAGGACTCAGAAATCCTCCACGTGGCCAGCGTCTGCCCATCAGGATGCGGAAGTTGTGCCAGTGAATTTAGAGGCCAATCCTAGTATCTGCTGGGTCTTGAGATGCCACAGAGATGGCATCGAGGCAGGCCACTGTCCCAGCTTGGGAGCCAGGTTTTAAACTCCATGGCTTAAGTTCCCCTCTCTTTTCTCCTCGACTTTTACTTTTCAAATGTTGTTATTGAGGGGCGGCTGGGTGGCTCAGTTGGTTGAGGGTCCAACTTCAGCTCAAGTCATGATCTCACAGTTCGTGAGTTCGGGCCCCGCATGGGGCCCTGACAGCTCGGAGCCTGGAGCCTGCTTCAAATTCCGTGTCTCCCTCTCTCTCTGCTCTTCCCCTCCTCATGCTCTGTCTCTCTCTCTCTCTCTCTCTCTCAAAAATAAATACACATTAAAAACAAATTTAGGGGCACCTGGGTGGCTCAGTCGGTTGAGTGTCCGACTTTGGCTCAGGTCATGATCTCACGATTCATGGGTTCGAGCCCCGCGTCAGGCTCTGGGCTGATGGCTCAGAGCCTGGAGCCTGTTTCAGATTCTGTGTCTCCCTCTCTCTCTGACCCTCCCCCATTCATGCTCTGTCTCTCTCTGTCTCAAAAATAAATAAAGGTTAAAAAAAAATTAAAACAAAAGGAGAGCATTTAAAAAAAAAAAAAGAATACAAAAAAAAAGAAAAAGAATACAAACATAACATTAAAACATTGTAAATAAAAGTAATCCCCGGCGATCCACTCCCTTAACATGACCCTCACACATATCATTCCAGTTTTTGTCATGTGAATGCATTTTGCATATAATTGTACACATGCTATTCTTTTTTATTTTTTTTATTTATTTATTTTTTTTTTTAATTTTTTTTTTTTTTTCAACGTTTTTTATTTATTTTTGGGACAGAGAGAGACAGAGCATGAGCGGGGGAGGGGCAGAGAGAGAGGGAGACACAGAATCGGAAACAGGCTCCAGGCTCTGAGTTGTCAGCACAGAGCCCGACGCGGGGCTCGAACTCACAGACCGCAAGATCGTGACCTGGCTGAAGTCGGACGCTTAACCGACTGCGCCACCCAGGCGCCCCAACACATGCTATTCTGTATACCAATTTTCAGACTTGCCAATAATGAATTTACCGGTTGTTTGACAGGCTTTATGACCCTAGTTTTTATGGAAAAGATAGCCTAACAACGATAAAGAAACTTACAGGAATACTTTACAAATTACCAGCCCTCAGGGCACGTGGGTGGCTCAGTCAGTTGAGCGTCTGATTTCGGCTCAGGTCATGATCCCAGGGTCATGGGATCGAGTCCCACGTTGGGCTGTGCACTGAGCTTACAGCCTGCTTAAGGTTCTCTTTCTCCCTCTGCCCCTCCCCCCATTCATGCTCTCGTTCTCTCTCTCTCTAAAAAACAAAAATAAAAACATAGGGACACCTGGTGGGTGGCTCAGTTGGTGGAGTATCCGACTTCGGCTCAGGTCATGATCTCACAGTTCATGAGTTCGAGCCCCGCGTCGGGCTCTGTGCTGACAGCTCGGAGCCTGGAGCCTTCTTCGGAGTCTGTGTCTCCCTCTTTCTCTGCCCCTCCCCTGCTTGCACTCTCTCAAAAATAAATAAACATTAAAATAAATAAATAAATAAATAACCAGCCCTCTTCGTATTCTGTCTCAGTCTTGTCTCACCAGGCTCAAGAATTTCTTCCCTAGAGTCAATTATTCCAGGGTTCAAATTCGGGATCCGCTGCTGAACTCTTTGTGTGAAGGTATGGAAATGACTTGACATCAGATGTAAAACTGGCATAAAATTACGGTTGTCGTGGGGGGGTGAGGTAGGGTAATGGACCTAAAAGAGCTGGCAAAGGCTTAGTCACAACAGGCTTTCAGAAATGCTAGCTCCTTTCCTTTCTCCTTCTTGGACCCATACATTTCTGCGTGGCAGCAGTCATGGAGTACTTCTGTGTTCCCACCGAGATCGTGTCGTACGTACGTTCTCTCTCTTGCGCTCTTCAGTTACTCTTTGAAAGTGGGAGGGCCAAGATTTGAAGCTTAGCAGTTCACCTTTTGCTGACCAGCGGGATTTGTCTCCCCCCTTGAGTTTTTTCCCCTCCATCCAGTAATTTGGAAGTTATATTTCTCATCTTGGTTCTATGTGTCACCTTTAAAATGTAGAGACCTTTGAATTCACCTTCCAGGCCAGACGTCACCAATGAAACAGACTCTATTGACTTCTATTTCGTAAGGTCGCGAAAGCCCAAGTTTTCTATCTTTCTCTTCTCTTGCCTTCCAGTTTCTATTTAAATCATTTGAACTTGTAGGTCTTATTATTTGTAACGAGTTATTTTTATTTTTATTAAGTTCATGTATTTAAGTCATCTCTATACCCCATGTGGGACTCGAGCTCATAACCCCAATATCAAGAGTTGCTTGCTCTTCTGACGGAGCCAGCCAGGCGCCCCTGTCATGAGTTACTTTAAAATTCTAATTCTTGGGGCGCCTGGGTGGCTCAGTTGGTTAAGCGTCTCCAACTCTTGATTTCAGCTCAGGTCATGATCTCACAGTTCATGAGATCTAGCCCTGTGTAGGGCTCAGCTATGCACTGGGATTCTCTCTCCAACCCCCCCCCCCCCCGCCCCTCCCTCTTTCTGTCTCTCTTTCAAAATAGGTGAATAAACATTTCAAAAAAATCCTAATTCTCGGGGACCCTGGATGGCTCAGTTAGTTGAGGAGGAGCTTTGGCTCAGGTCATCATCACATCGTTCATGAGTTCGAGCCCCACGTCGGGCTCTGTGCTGACAGCTCAGAGCCTGGAACCTGCTTTGGATTCTGTGTCTCCCTCTCTCTCTGCCCCTCCCCTGCTCTCTCTCTCTCTCTCTCTCTCTCTCTCTCTCCCAAAAATAAATAAATATTTTAAAAATTCCAATTCTTAAAAAATAATAAATTCTAATTCTTTTAATAACTGAATTATTTTAATTAAATAACTAAATCAATTCTGATTCTTTTAATAACACTAGTAATGTCTTCTAATACTATAAACAAGAATTACTTAGACTTAGTTTAAAAAATTTTTTTAAATGTTTATTCATTTTTGAGAGAGAGCCTGTGAGCAGGGGAGGGGCAGAGAGAGAGAGGGACACAGAATCTGAAGCAAGCTCCAGGCTCTGAGCTGTCAGCACAGAGCCCCAGGCAGGGCTAGAACTCCAGAACTGGGAGGTCATGACAGGAGCTGAAGCCTGACGTTTAACCGACTGAGCCCCCCAGGCACCCAGATCTTAACCATTTTGAAGTGTGCTGTTCAGTGGCATTGAGGACACTTACCCTGCTGCCATCCTCACGGTCCATCTCTAGAACCCTTCATCTTGCACAACAGAAACTGCACCCGCTAAGCAACTTCCCATCTCCCCCTCCCCTCCCCCCACCTCCCCTTCCCCGCCCGCCCCCCCCCCCCCCGCAGCCACTCTGCTTTCTGCCTCTAGTACTTCATATTAGAGGAACCAAACAATATTTGTTTTTCTGTGACTGGCTTATTTCGCTTAGCACACTGTCCTCAGGTGTTATAACACGTTGCAACAGGTGTCAGAACGTCCTTCCGTTTTAAGGCTGCATAATATCCATCGTACGTATATATCACATTTTGTTCATCCATATACAACGCTTTCTTAAGGTCTTTAAAAAAAATGTACCTGCTGAACTAACGGCAGACAAATACCTTACTTAAAATAATAATTAATACTTAAATGATACACAATATTTATAATTTATATTAATATTTAAATTATAATTATCATGTACATTTTTTAAATTTTTATTTATTTATTTATTTTGAGAAAGATAGAGCACGAGCCAGGGAGGGGCAGAGACAGAGGGAGAGAGGGAGAATTCCAAGCAGGCTCCGTGTGGTCGTGCGCAGAACCTGTTGTGGGCCTTGAACTCAGGAAAACTGTGAGATCGTGACCGGAGCAGAAATCAAGAGTCAGACGCCCAACGGGACTGAATCACCAGGAGCCCCATAACATACATTATTTTACATTTTAATACCACTTAACATTATCTTAATAAGTTCTGTATATGCTGAAAATGACACTTTGAGTTATTTTTTTTAAGTGGGGCATATGGTCCCTCTTATGCCTACATGGTCCATTTTATGCCTACAGTAGGCAGAATTCTAAAGATGGGATTCTCTCCACTCCACATTCTCATCCCCTAGTTAATCAAATAACCTCGACCCTGCTGTCAAGGGATTTTGCAATTGTAGTTAAAGTTCCCAATCCACAGATGTTAACACACAGAGGTTATCTGGGTAGGGCTGATCTAATCACAATGAGTCTTTTACAAAGCAGCAGCAGAAGGCAGAAGAAAAAGAGATTCGGAGCGTGAGAATGAATTGATATGTCATTCCTGGGTTGAAGATTGTGAGAACCACCTGGGAAGGTATGTGGGCAGCATTAAGGAACCGAGAGAGAGGCCCCCCATCGACGGTCAATGAGGAACGGGGTCCTCAGTCCTGCAGCAGGAAGGAACTGAATTTTGCCGATACCTAAAGGAGCTTGGAAGTGGATTCTGTCCCAGGAGAGCGTCCAGAGAGGAATGTATCCCTACCCAGGCTTTGATTTCAACCTTGTGAGACCCTGAACAGAAGACCCAGCCAATGGGGTGCCTGGGTGGCTCAGTCGGTTGAGCGTCCGTCTCTTGGTTTCGGCTCAGGTCATGATCTCATGGTTCGTGAGTTCAAGCCCTGCGTCGGGCTCTGTGCTGACACTGTGGAGCCTGCTTGGGATTCTCTCTCTCTCTCTCTCTCTCTCTCTCTCTCTCCTTCCCTCCCTCCCTCCCTTGCTGCCTTTACCCTGCTTGTGCTCTCTCTAAATAAATAAATAAGCAAATAAATAAATAAACAAAAATACTTTAAAATAAATAAATAAATAAATAAATAAATAAATACAGACCCAGCCAGGCCTGCCTGGATGTCTGATGTACAGAAGTGTGAGATAATAAATAGGTGTTGTTTTGTTTTGTTTTTAAAGTAAACTCTACCCCCAACATGGGGCTTGAACTCACAACCCCCCAGGTCAAGAGTCACATGCTCTACTGACTGAGCCAGCCAGGCACCCCTACATAGATGTGGTTTTAAGCTGCTAAGTTTATGATAATTTTTTTTAATGTTTATTTATTTTTTTGAGACAGAGAGAGACAGAGCATGAATGGGGAAGGGTCAGAGAGAGGGAGACACAGAATCCGAAATAGGCTCCAGGCTCTGAGCTGTCAGCACAGAGCCCGACGCGGGGCTCGAACTCACGGACCGCGAGATCCTGACCTGAGCCGAAGTCGGCCGCTTAACCGACTGAGCCACCCAGGCGCCCCAAGTTTATGATAATTTTTACACAGCAACAAACTAATACAATGCCTTTTCTAAACTATCTTAGTCCCCACTTATGGTTAGTGATAACTTTTGATGCTTCATATTTCAAATCCTCTCTCAAAGGATGAAAAGTTGTTTATAATCAAATGAGTCCATTTAATTATGGACCTGTTCGTTTGATTTATTTAAATGTGCCACAGACGTTGAGAGCAACATGCATGTAGAAAGCTGTTGGGATCAGGAATACCCACAAAGAATCGCTCCTGTCCTCCTAGAAAAGCTGGATTGCAAACTGGACATTCGTCGAAGACTGCTGCTTTTCAGGAGTCCACTATTTCACAGACAGAAACATAGCATGGTATGTTATTAGCTGTTTGGGACCATGTACATAGCTTCTCTTTTTTTTTCGGGGTAACCAATATTCCCTCCTCCCTGATGCAGAAAGTCCTCTATTTGCCTCAACACTAACTAGATAGGAGATTAATTCAAAGTGTCCGCCAGTCTGAAGCCTTTCCTACGAGCTGTTTTGTACTTTTTCTATATCTTCAATTTTTTTTTTTTTAAACCTTCTTTTTGGACAAATGATGCAAGTCCATTCTGGAAAAGCAGATTATAGTAGATAAGCATAAAGGGAAAACATCCAGGAGCTATCTCACCACACACAGGTGAATAAACTCTCCTCTGCATATGTGAACCTCTTTGTATATCTCTGTATATCTTTCTCTAAGTGCACATATTGGTGTCTACATTCACCTTGTTATATGTTTCACTGTAATTAAAGATCTGTATATCTTTATATGTACGTTAATTCCCCGTCTTTCTCCAGCTCCCCCCTCTCCACCCTCGTTTCTATCAGTGTATTTCTGTATTCTCGACTTCCCCAGCCCTGCGTTAAAGCCACACATAGCCCAGTGATGCGTATTTCCTGAGCCAAGGCATTCCCTAATGGCCGGAGTCAAATACATTCCCACTTCAAAGTTTTACTGTCATTTCTGGGGCTTCTACAGATATATGATCACCTGACTTTTGGGTACCTCCTGACAACCATCCCACTGTCATTCACCCAGAAACAGGGCATTGTCGGCTCCTAGCAAACAAAGAAAAGCGAACACAAATTTAAAAATCCCCAGCATCTTCTGAGAAGCCTGTTTTCTTTTTCTCCGCCACATTTGCTCCAGAGCAACCACTACCCCCAATCCTAACCAACCAACAAAACCTGCCGGGCTATTCGCCCAGGGTGAGCAAAAATCCTCTTACGCAAATATTTGTTGAGTTTTCTCCCACTCGATAATGAAATACTGCTTTGCACTTCCATCTGGATGAGTGGAATCACGGTGCTGTGCAAACGCCACCCGCCACCTGCCATAGCCCTCGGCTCACCTGGGACAAGACTGTGGCGGAGTGGGTGGACTGTGCTTCCTCACCGGTGACATTTCTGGGTGATCGAGACAACTTCTTCTGGCTTCTCTTCCTCGGATTTCCTTCCTTCCCTGTATCACTTCCCCACCTCTTCCTGGAATCATTTCCAAACTCCTCATAGCCAGAATGTACTTTTGTTGGAACTCAAGCCAAGACCAGCTGAAAGAGTAGCTTCATTTGAGGTCAATGGGAACACCCAGCGCCTGTAAATAGGGGCTCAGATCTGGACGGGTTGGTAGCTGGAGACCCGGCTGGGGTGGGGGGGGGGGTGGTGATATAAAGAAGTCAGTGGGGCAGATGAGCACACACATGTCTGCGAGCTGACCTGAGTGGGGAGGTTCTGTCTGATCCCAGAAACATTCCAGGCATAAATTCTGGGAATCACAGGTGTGACTAACACCGGAAGAAGGTTCTTCCGGTATGTTTGGGGTTTTGACAGATTTGGTTTACAAAGAAATGTTCCTTTCTCTGCTCCCCAGTCTTGCCCCTTCTCAGATGCCTTCAAAACTCTAGGAGGACAGAGAAACATTTCACATCCTCCATCAGGGAAGGCAGTGTCCTTCAAGGGAGAGTGACTCCACCCTGCCTGGCTGGCAAAATGGCCCAAGGCCAGTACCCGGGACTTGGCTGGCCAGTCCCAGCCCAGTCCAGGAGGCCTGCCAGTGTGGCAATGATGCGTCACCTCCTTGGTTTGCTGGCCATGACTGGTTTGACCATGACTGGGCAAGGCTGTGATGTTTCCCAGTCTGGGTCAGTGTGGGTGTGTGGGCAGAACCGAACAAGGGGTGAGGGCAGAGGCCAAAACTGTGACACTTTGCGGGCTCCTTCCACTGCGTGGCGGTCCCTCTCCCCCTTGCTCAGGGCAGTTCCTGATTCTCTGGTGCTCACAGGCATGGACATCGCCAATGCAGCCTACCTCCCATGCTGGGACTGCCCATCTCCACAATGGGACCCATAGTTGTGGTATCTGGCCTACTGGGGGCATGACCTGCGTCCCATGACCACCAGTGAGTCACAGCCTTTATGGTCCATTCTGTGGGCTGGTCACTTCCTGTCCTTCGTGTCAGAGCCCTGCCCCAGAGCACAGTCATTAGATGGGTCCTGACCTGACTTTAACCCAATTATTCCAGAGGCATCCCTACATGTATCCTGGGAACCTGGGAGGCTGGTAGTAGTGAGGGGCCTCTGCTCTGGCCTCCCGATCATACCCACCGCCTCTCTGCTGCCTACTAGTCCCTAAGAGATTGTCGGAGCAACTTTGCTCCCCATAACCAGGGCCACTGGCAAAAACAACAAACAGCTAAGGGAGGTGGATCACGGAAACCAAAGAAATGGAGAATTCTCTCTTTCCAGTCCCCCTTGACAGCACCAACTTCATTGCTCCTGACAACTGGTCAACCAGCATCTGAGCCTATGATACTCCCTGCCTAGAAGCATAGGTGATATCATTCACGGACCATTCTAATTTGTTAGGAAGTCATTGCATATGATGAAATCAAACCTGCTTTCCTATAATATTTTCCATCTTTGCATATGTCTCCTGGATATTTATATTTCCCTCACAAAAATCATAGCTTGTGTCTCAACTTTCAAATTTATTGCTACAAATTGTACCTGATATTTTCTATCTGTTCAAATATCTATGCTTTGTTGTTCTTATACTTACTGCCTCCTTTTTTTCTTTGATAGCACTTTCCAAAAATGTCTATTTTAGGGGCATCAGGGTGGCTCAGTCGGTTAAGCATCGGACTCTTGATTTTGGCTCAGGTCATGATCTCCAGGTTCATGAGTTCGAGGGCCGCATCAGGCTCTGCACTGCGGGCACGGAGCCTGCCTGGGATTCTGTCTCCCTCTCTCTCTGTCCCTCCCCTGTTTGCTCCCTATCTCTGTGGGAAAAAATTTTAAAAATAAACTTAATTAAAAAAAAAAAAGAGTGAATGTTCTTTTTTTTTTTTTAAGTTTATTTATTTATTTTGAGAGAGACAGAAAGAAGTGCAGGCAGGGAGGGGCAGAGAGAGAGGGGGATGGAGAATCCAAAGCAGACCCCACGCTGATAGCACAGAGCCCGATGTGGGGCTCGAACCCACGAACTGTGAGATCATGACCTGAGCTGAAGTCAGACTCTTAAATGACTGAGCCACCCAGGCGCCCCTGAATGTTCTTTAAAAAAAAAAAGTCTATTGTTTTTCTTTCAGTGAATTACCATCGGCTTTGATTGATCAAATGTACTATTGTGTTTAATTTGTTTTTCTTTTATTTATTTCTGCTTTTATCTTTAATGATTTCTGCTTCTACTTCCTTTGGATTGATTTTGCTCTTCGCCTGCCGGCTTCTTAGGTTGGAAACTTTGTTCACCTAATATCATCAGTCTTTCTTGTTTTGTTATCAATGCACCTGTGGGTATGCATTGTCCTAAGTACTGCTTTAGCCACACCGCCCAGGTTCTGACATGTAGCTCTCTAATTAGTGGTTATTTCTGAATAGTATGTAATTTGTTTTTTCAACTTCCTTTTGAAACCAAGACTCATTTAGAAAGCTTTTGTAAAATTTTTCACGTTAACCCATTTTGGGTTAAATTCTTCTTAATTTATAGTTCTATTGCCTAGGGATCCGAGGACACAGCTTGTCTGACTTTTTACTTTTCACTTTTCTGAAACTAATCCACCTGTCTCTGAACCGTTCTCTGGTCCCTCTCAAAGACATTTTGGTTCCTCTTTTCGCGGATGCTCCGGTAAAAATTTGATAGCGGTGACCTGGTGATACCTGTGGAGGGAGGGGATTCCCCCAGAGTCTTTTTCCTCTTCTGGGGTCTTCTTCAGCTATTCAGATGCCTGCCCTTCTGTCCCCCACCCCACCACACGTGTTGAGAGAGGAAAGGAAAGGAAAGGAAGCCCCGCGCCAGAGTTTCTCACACCGGGTTCCATGGAACACCAATTCTGTGGGTATTAATAGATGATATACAGAAAGGGGTCTGTTTGAGGACTGGTGGATTAAACAAAGAGAAAGGGTTCCTATGGCATCTCAGAGCCTCTGTATTTTCTGGTGGTTTAACTGACTTTATAACAGGAGGGAAAAGCATGGTTGTGTTTCCCAAGATCATCTGGAATGGAACCCTTCTGTGGGGCACAGGGATAATGCTCCGGAACAGGTACCGTAGGCCACGCTGCCCAAGGCCCTATTCTCAAATATACTCCTATGAACTCTCTTGTCTTGATCAAATCTTATTTAGACTAATGGTTAGAGTCAGTCCTTCACTTCGACTTCTCAGCGTGTTCGTGTCCTGATTCTGCAATCCAGTGTTTCTGCTGCCCCTCTGGGATTCTTACTGTCGGCAGATCAGAGCAGCCTGTCCCCCTGTTCTCCTGTCATGCACAGATAAGTGCTTGGGAAGGACGAAGGACAGAGCCTTGACGTGTGCCTCTGGACTAGGGAGGATGTACATCCTTCATCCAACGACTAGCAGAGGCTGTCTACACCTGCACTTCTTAGACTGCCTTATGCAGGCCACATGAGTTAACACCCCACCTAGGGACTGGAAACGTGAGGAGGGGCCTGCTGGAAAGGGCCTTGAAGGCCGTGCTAAGGAATATGGACTGTCTGCTGCAGGCAGAGAAGGGTGAGTGCTGGAGGGTGTTATCAGGAGCAGCTGGGTAGGTATTAAAAGGTTTTAAGCCACATCAAAGTTAATCCTAATAGTTTTACCGAAAGGCACTCTGAAGAAAATGTGGAGAAATTGAGGCAGGGAGCCTTGTTGTGAGCTATTGTCTAGGCAAGAGGTGATGATGCCCTGAGTTAGGATAGTGGTTGAAGGAATGAAGAGGAGGGGACAGATTCAAAGACCCTTTCAAAGATGGAGAAGACAAAATGCAGTGACAGAAACTTCCATTTTCCATTCTTAGATTCTAGGGTTAAAATTGGAGTAGTTCTAAAGAAGATCTAAGATAACACTGCCTTCAATCGGGTCCCCTGAAAGCAGAGCCTGAGGCAGGGATCCAGGTGTCTGTGACTCACTGGAGGAGTGCTCCCAGAGGGAGGGGAATGAGGGAAGCATAATGGCGCAGAGGAAGAGGCTAAGGAGGCTGTGGTTTCATGTGGAATCTGGCCTTACCGTGACCCCAAAGACAGCTCCGTAGCAGATAGCCCCAATGCGTTGGTCTCACCTTGAGGCAAGAGGGCCAGCCTTTTACACAATAGGGTAAGAGGAACCACTCGGGTAAGGGAACCCTGGTTGGCCCAGAACAAGTCTCTGGAGAAGGGGACAGCTGAAAGTCACTAGCAACAAGCACGCAATAGCGGGGAGAGGGTTGCCCCAGGCAGGTGTTAGGGGCTGAATTGTATTCCACCCCCAAATTCATATGCTGAAGCACTAACCCGCAGGCCCTCAGGAATGTGGCTATATTTAGACACAGGGCCTTTCCAGAGGTGATTAAATTAAAATGAAGCCGATTAGGGTGGACCCTAATCCAGTCTGACCGGTGTCCAAGAGGGGATTAGGACCCACAGAGAGACACCAGGGATGTGCACGTGCACAGAGACAAGGCCACCATCTGCAAACCAAGGGGAAAAGACCTCAGAAGAAACCAGTCCTGCTGACACCTTGATGTTGGACGTCCCAGCCTCCAGAACGGTGAGAAAACACATTTTCTGTCGGCGAAGCCACCGGGTCTTGGCTGCCCAAGCAACCTAATCAGCAGGTAAGCGGGACCCGGATGGCACCTGCAACATTCTCTCCATCTTCATTGAAGCTCTTCACCCAAACCATCTCTCCTTTCCTGCCCACCTCCCTGCCCGAAGCAGGTCATTTAAATCTGCCTTCCCCCTCCTCATGAAGAGCAGCAGCGCCAATTAGGAGAGGCAGTTCATTTCCTGGCTGGAATATCAGCTGCCCGCCCCAGACAGGAGCCAGCCGGCTCTCCCAGCCTACGTGCCGCAGTTGGAACATCTCGGCACTCGGAACAGTGCAGCCGGGCTACAGATGGACGGTCCTTCCGTTCCAATGAGCAATGGCCTGTCGCTGCGTTTCAGTCCTTCACCCACCGTCAATACCCGGTTCGGACGACGAAGGCCGATTTGTGTGGTCCTGCCGGGTCTACAAAGGGCCAAGGATTGTCCCCAACATCTCCATTGAAGAACGGACCAGAAAGGTGAGGAGGCAGAGTTGGCTAAGCGTTCCGAGATGAGACTTTAATTTATGTGACCACCGTGAAGGTTAATATTTATTTATTTACTTTTAATTTTTTTAAAAATTGAGGTTTACTTCCTTTTGAGGGAGAGAGAGAGAGTGTGTGTGTGAGCAGGGGAAGGGCAGAGAGAGAGGAAGACAGAGAATCCGAAGCGGGCTCCAGGCTCTCAGCTGACAGCACAGAGCCCAATGTGGGGCTTGAACCCGTGAACCGTGAGATCATGACCTGAGCCGAAGTCAGAGGCTTAACCGACTGAGCCACCCAGGTGCCCCTAAATGCTTATTTAGTTTTGAGAGAGAGAGAGAGAGAGAGAGAGAGCAAGTGGGAGAGGGGCAAAGAGAGAGGGAGACAGAGGATCCGAAGCAGGCTCTGTGCTGACAGCAGAGAGCCCAGTGCAGGACTCGAACTCACGAACCACAAGATATTGACCTGAGACCTTAACCAACTGAGCCACCCAGGCACCCAAGGTTAATACTTTTTGATGACTAATTTTCCTTCCTACTCTGGATTTTTCCTGCGGCAGCAGTAACCGTGTTGATCCCATTTTCATGTAACAATGGCAATTCTTCAGCCTTCCAACTTGCGCTAACGGTGAGTTTGCAAACAGTGGGCACCTAATCTGGTACATTTATCATTTAGGGCTTGGTAGGTTTGAGTACGAATCTTGGCTTTTTCTTGAGGTGGGATCAGGAGCCATTCTCCAGTGGTGTATTAGTTTGCTACAGGTACCATAACCAAGTACCGCAGATGGGGGAGCTTAAACAACAAAAATGTCTTTTCTCACATGGGGGCTGGAAGTCTGAGATCAAGGGGCGGACAGGTGGGTTTCTCCCAAGGCCTCTCTCCTTGGCTTGCGGGTGGGCGTCTGTCTTCTCTCTGTGACTTCACGTGGTCCTCCCTCTGTGCGTGTCTATGTCCGGATCCCCTCTTCTAAGGACACCAGTCATATTGGATTAGGGCCCGCCCTAATGACCAAATTTTAACTTAATTATGTCTTAAAGGCCCTGTCTCCAAATACAGTCACATTCTGAGGCACTGTGGGGGTTAGGGCTTCAACATAGGAATTTTGAGGGGATGCAATTCAGTCCGTAACAGAGGGTTTCGAACAGGAGAGAGATGGTATCTGATTGTTTTCAAGGATCCGGTATGGCTGTTGTGTGGAGAATAGAATAGACTATAGGAAACCAATGGTGGTGAGGGGCACCCATCAGGGGGCGCCTGCAATAATCCAGAGGACAGAAGATGGTTGTCTCCACTGAGGTGTGGTAGCCGTGGATTTGGTGAGGAGGGATCTGACTCTTGAGTGTGTTTCAAAGGGAGAGCTGAGAGGCTCCGCTGGTGGCCTGGAGGGTGACACAGAGAGAAATCCTTGAGAGTCCCTCCACGGGCTGGTGGAGCGGGGAGGCCTCTGTGTGGTCCAAGGATCTCCCACCTTGGTCTTTTTCAAATGTACCGGATGCAAGGTTTACCCAGATGATTCTTAAAAACACAGATTCCTGGGATCTACTCTGAACCTGGTGTTCCAAGTGGTAAAAAGGAAAAACCGCGGGGCCGAAGAAAAATAAAACTGAGGAAAAGGAATGGCTTTGGGGTGACTCAGCAGACGCGTGGCTGGAAACTGGGCACACCACACAAAGAAAACTGCAATTGTGTTACACATTGTTGTGCTTGCGAACTTAAAACAGCTTAAACGAGGAAAGGGGTCTTTCCTGGGCATCTGGCTTGATTCATTCATGACCACCGAGGGCCCCCAGGATTTCTCAATAGAGGAAGCTTAAGATTATTATACTGAGGACACCTGGCTGGCTCCGTGGGCGGAGCAAGCAACTCGATCTCGGGGTTGTGAGTTTGAGCCCCACGTTGGGTGTAAAGATCACTAAAAAATAAATCGAACTTGAAAAAAATTTGGTACTAATATTAAGTGCGATCGCATAAACCAAATTAAGACCGGGAATACATTTTTTAAAAAATTTCCTTATTTGTGGATGAAAATGACATTATGTCTGGCATTTCCTTTACAGTAATCCAGTGGGAGAAGAGTCTGTATATGAAGCAAAATGGACCAGGAGTTAGTAATTGTTGAAGGTAGATGATACATACATGGGGGTTCATTCAATCATCTTTCACTTGGGGCACCTGGGTGGCTCATTTGGTTAAGTGTCCAACTCTTAATATCAGCTCAGGTCGTGATCCCCGGATTGTGGAATAAAGCCCCTCCTCGGGCTCCGTGCTGAGCATGGAGCCTGCTTGAGATTCTCCCTCTCTCTTTCCCCCTCCCCCCATCTCTCTCCCCCCCCTCCCTCTCTCCCTCTGCCCCTCTCCCCCACTTTGATCTCTCTAATGTCTCACTTGAGAACAAAACCTCGTCACCATTGTTATCTTTTCACGCGAAACTGACAGCTCCTTCAAAGGAAAGGCTGGAATTTTGACAATGTAATTTGTAAATAATTTTGACTAAAATCAAGTGTAACCCACATTATAACCATCATTAAACACAACTGCAAAACATACGTAAATGACAAACCAGAAAACTCCAACCTCATTCTACGTTGCCCTCCCACACACCTCTGTACTTGAGTTGAAATCAAGAAGAATTCGTAAACAGAGAAGCTTAGTTAAATGCTACGTTTACAAACAATTCCATAATTCAATATCAAGCAGGCACATGATGAGGAAGCACCGGTGTTATGGTGAAACACTACACATGTCATATAGCACTTTGGGTCAAAGACACTTGGGGAAGTTTACACGTCGGGTGGCTAGCACTGTGACTCTAAATGTTAATTGATATAAATATTTTATCTTTTGTCATTGTATCCTAAAAGTCCTCAACATAGAATTCAGTGTATGAACAGCAAGGTTTTTTTTTTTTTTTTTTTTAATGTTTATTTATCTTTGAGAGAGAGAAACAGCACGATCAGGGGAGGGGCAGAAAAGAGGGAGACCCAGAATCCGAAGCAGGCTCCAGGCTCCGAGCTGCCAGCACAGAGCCGGATGTGGGGCTTGAACCCACAAACCGTGAGATCATGACCTGAGCCCAAGTCGGACGCTTAACTGACTGAGCCACCCAGATGCCCCGCATGAACAGCAAGTATTAATCTTAAACTGGTTTGGATTTACCAACTTGGTCTTAATAAAGTGTAAAAAAAAAACACAAGGAAAAAGAAGAATTTGTGATAAGGATATGAAGTACATCTTTATAATATAGAAATGCAGAATTGCATGAGGCTGAAGGAGTGACTGGAACCAAGCAGTTGGACAAGTCAGGAATGCACACCATGGTCCCCCAACCACTCTCTTCTTTGCCTTTCTTTGTATTCTTGCTTTGTTCTCATTCTTCTCTTCCTCCTTCTCTTTCCCCTCCTCCCGCCACCCCTTCCTCTCTCCCTCTGGTTCTGCCCACTGGCTTCCTCTGCTTCCTAGGCCTGTGGCAGAGCTTGGCTGCAGCCGTGCACTAGAGCTCGTTCTTATAGACTCTTGAAAGCCCGTTGTTATTTGCAGGAATTTTGTAGACTGGCTGTTAGGCATGCCTGTTATTAAAAACTAAATTATATAGGGGCGCCTGGGTGGCTCAGTTGGTTGAGCTTCCAACTTCAGCTCAGGTCATGATCTCACGGTTTGTGGGTTCGAGCCCCGCATCCGGCTCTGTGCTGGCAGCTTGGAGCCTGGAGCCTGCTTCGGATTCTGTGTCTCCTTCTCTCTCTTTCTGCTCCTCACCTGCTCACTCTATCAATCTCTCTCTCAAAAAATAAATAAACATTAAAAAAAATTTTTTTAATGCACCATAGCCTTTGCATTGGGAGTAACACAAAAATTTGAGCAAATATTCCAAAACTATTACCCTTTGCAGCAAAGAAGTCCTCCTATCACTAACAAGAAAAGTTTTGAAATAGGTCTTTGTTGTTTTATTTTTGCCTTCCTAAGATAACACAACATAAATGAGAATTTATGTTCATAACATTCATGTTGGAATTATCCTCATCCAACAATTATGACTAAAGTTTTGCTACAAATACAAGAATTCAGCAAAAATCAGTGAAAGCTCTCCATTAGAATCAATTGGCTATGTGGGATTTGCAATAGAGTATTATATATTTTATTATACATAAATTATATGCTATACATCAGTAAGCTTTGTTATATATATACTCATTTATTTTTCAAAAAGAGTTGGCTGTTAAACGTCTACCAGCATCCCACTGGATGCCTGCCTCATACTCCTGAAATAACATCTATTTCCAACCAGATTAAAATAGTCCTTTTAAATTCCAATTTTGTACTCCCAGGGGGAGATCATCTAATCTGATAGGATGAGTCAATTGACTGCCATTGGTCCACTCAGCTCAGTCTAAGGACGCAGGATAACATAGTATCAAAATGGTCCTCCTAATGCCCCCAAGCCTATTCCTCAAGGGGAGGGGAGGGTGATGGGCTGAGCAGGCATTCCACAGAAGTGTCCACTAGAACATGACATGGAGAAACTCTGGCTTCTGTGAGAAGCAAGCAAAAAGTCACACAGAGAGGGGCACCTGTGTGGCTCAGTTGGTTAAGCGGCCGACTCGCAGTCTGTGAGTTCGAGCCCCACGTCGGGCTCTGTGCTGACAGCTCAGAGCCTGGAGCCTGCTTCCGATTCTGTGTCTCCCTCTCTCTGTACCTCTCCCCCTAACTCATGCTCTGTCTCTCTCTCAAAAATAAATAAACATTAAAAATTAAAAAAAAAAAAGTCACACAGAAAAAAACCAAGATGAAAAGAGAGTAGGATAAGTTAGAAGGGGAAAGATGAGTGAGATCAGAAAATATTACAGGAAAACTAAAATCCAAGAACAGAATTAAAATCCATTTTGGAGGATGTCCTTTGAAAGTTCACCTAGAAGGGAGGGAAAAAGATCTGAGAAAATGATAGCTGCAAAAGATTAGAAGCCAGAGAACACATAGTTCTGCCAGAGACACAATAGAACTATCCACGTTCTCCTTTCCTGTACTGACATAATCCTAGTTTTGTTGGAGGTGGCATAAAAAAAACATTCACCAGGGGCACCTGGGTGGTTCAGTCAGTTAAGCATCTGACTTTGGCTCAGGTCATGATCTTGGGGTTCATGAGTTCGAGCCCCGCATCAGGCTCTGTGCTGACAGCTTGGAGCCTGAAGCCTGCAGCCTGCTTCAGATTCTGTGTCTCCCTTGCTCTCTGCCCCTCCACCCCCCGCAAAAGAAAAATAAATATTAAAAAAATTCTTCAAATGTGGATTTGTGACACAGTTCTGCCCAGGAGATAGTAAGCTAAACTCTGCTGAAGTTTGCCGGGACAGTTTTGCTTTTTTTTTTTTTTTGAAAGTAATCTCTACACCCAAGGTGGGACTCAAACTCACAGCCCTAAGATCAAGAGTCACATACTCTTTGAGCCTGTCAGGGGCCCCTTGGTTTCCTGATACAGGTACCATCCTTTCCTCCTCCTGGCTTCTTTCACCTTTCTTCTCACTGGATCAGGGATGTGATGGCTGGTGCTGGAGCAGCCATATTTTGACCATGAGGGAAAAGGTCAAGGGAATCAGGGCTTTAGATTCCAACATCCTTAAAATACTGAACCAAGACTAGCAACTGCTTATCCCTGGACTTTTCTTTATGTGAAAAAAATAAACCTCTATTTTATTTAAGCCATTGATAATCTGGTTTTCTGAAATAGGAACCCCCAAACCCTAGTATGATGTGCTAGTATGAATATGATTAGTATTTCTGAAGAGGAGAGCAGAACATGTGAATTAGACCTAATAATTGAAGTTATGTGAGAATAAAATTATCCTGAGATTTAAAAATATGCAGATAAAAGAGCTTACTGTCTTCGGAATAGAATCAACAAAAGATCTAAGGACATCCCATTAAAGTACCTAAACTTTGAGGAAAAAGATAGGATGCAGATAGAAAAGATGGAGATACCAACAAAGAAACAAACATCACCCTGGTGTTGATCACAGCATCTGCGAGGTTTTAAAGAGGAATACCCTGGGACCCAAGGATTTTACACGTATGAGGGGAAAAGAAGCTTATTCTCAGACACGCCAGAGCTCAAAAATACACCATACCTAACATACAGTGAAACACTATGCAATTATGTTCTTAAAAAGAACATGGAAGTTTTCTCAGGAGTGACATGGAAAGACTGTCAAGATCCATTGTTACACGAAAGAAGGAAATCGCCGAACTGTATTACAGTATGCTATCTTAGGGATTAAAATAGAAAAATAAGAATCTATATTAATATTGGCATGTTTATTCCTAAAGAAGTCTCGCTTCTGCAGAGGTGTCCCTGACGCTAAGATCCGCATCTTTGACCTGGGGCGCAAGAAGGCAAAAGGGGACGAGTTCCCGCCATGTGACCACGTGGTGTCAGATGAATATGAGCAGCTCCCCTCTGAAGCCCTGGAGGCTGCCCGCATTTGTGCCAACAAGTACACGGTGAAAGGTTGTGGCAAAGGTGGTTTTCACATGGGGGGTCGGCTCCACCCCTTCCACGTCATCCGTATCCACAAGACGTTTCTGTGCTGGAGCTGACAGGCTCCGGACAGGGACGCAGGTGCCTTGGAAAGTCCCAGGGCACAGTGGCCGGGGTCCACACTGGCCAAGTAAGTCATCGTGTCCATCCGTACCAAGTTGCAAAACAAGGAGCGGGTGACTGAGGCCCTACATAGGGCCAAGTTCAAGTTCCCTGGCCGTCCGAAGATCCACGTTTCCAAGAAGTGGGGCATTCCCGAGTTTAACGCCGATGAATTTGAAGACATGGTGACTGAAAAGCAACTCATCACAGACGGCTGTGGGGTCAAATAGATCCCTGATCGTGGCCCCTTGGACAAATGGCGGGCTCTGCACTCATGGGAACCTCAGCACTGCCCCTCTCTATTCATGCCCACTGATGAATCCTGCTTCCTCTCTAAAAAAAAATTTTTTTTTAGGGGTGCCTGGGTGGCTTAGTTCAGCGAGGTCCTCAAACCCCCCATCGGGCTCTGTGCTGACGGCTCAGAGTCTGGATCCTGCCTCAGATTCTGTGTCTCCCTCTCTCTCTGCCTCTCCCCCCACTCACTCTCTGTCTCTGTCTCTCTCTAAACTAAATAAACGTTAAAAATTAAAAAAAATAAAATAAAATTTTTATTTATTTTTTTAATTTATTTTTTTTTTTAATTTTTTTTTTTCAACGTTTTTTATTTATTTTTGGACAGAGAGAGACAGAGCATGAACGGGGGAGGGGCAGAGAGAGAGGGAGACACAGAATCGGAAACAGGCTCCAGGCTCGGAGCCATCAGCCCAGAGCCTGACGCGGGGCTCGAACTCACGGACCGCGAGATCGTGACCTGGCTGAAGTCGGACGCTTAACCGACTGCGCCACCCAGGCGCCCCAAAATAAAATTTTTAAAAATGAAGATTGTTAAACTAAAAACATGAATTATTTGAGGGGCACCTGGGTGGCTCATTGAGAAGAATGTGTGACTCTTCATCTCAGGGTGGTGAGTTTGAGCGCCACGTGGGGTGTTGAGATTACTAAAAACTGAATAAATAAACTTTAAAAAAAGAATTATTTGGGGGCGTCTGGGTGGCTTAGTCGGTTGAGCATCCGACTTCGGCTCAGGTCATATCGCGGTCCGTGAGTTCAAGCCCCTCGTTGGGCTCTGTGATGACAGCTCAGAGCCTGGAGCCTGTTTCAGATTCTGTGCCTCCCTCTCTCTCCGCCCCTCCCCCACTCACGGTCTGTCTCTGTCTCTCTCTCTCTCTCTCTCTCTCAAAAAGAAATAAACATTAAAAAATAATCATTTGAAAAGATTAATGGAACAGACAAGTCTCTGGCAGGTGTATCATTAAGGAACGATCACACAAATATCCAAGATTTTAAGCCTTAAAGGATTTTAAATACTGGGGGCTTATAAAAGAACCCACAGATTCACAGAATCTTTAAAAATTAAGGAAATAACACGTTCCACAAAATAACACAAAAGAACAGGGAAGAACTGTTCAGTAAATCATATTAGGATAACCGATTAGTAATTAGGAGGATATATTTAATTTCTCCTTTCACATAATTTACCAAAAATCAATTTTCAGCATATTACATGTTCTCTCTAGGGTTGATTGGTTAAAAATTGTGGAAAAAGTATACATAAAATTTACTAACTTACCATTTTAAGCGTATAGTTTACTAATGTTAAACACACTCACATTATTGTGTATCTAACCTCCAAAATTCTTTTTTTTTTTAATTTTCTTAACGTTTATTTATTTTTGAGACAGAGCATGAATGGGGAGGGTCAGAGAGAGAGGGAGACACAGAATGTGAAACAGGCTCCAGGCTCTGAGCCGTCAGCACAGAGCCGGACGCGGGGCTCAAACTCACGGACTGCGAGATCGTGACCTGAGCCGAAGTCGGACGCTCAACCGACTGAGCCACCCAGGTGCCCCTCCAAAATTCTTTTTATTTGACAAAACTGGAAGTCTATACCTGTTTAACAACAACTCCCCATTCCCTCCTCCCCTCAGACCCCGGCAACCACCATTCTATGATGAATTTGACTACCGTAGGCACCTCGAAAAAGTAGGAACGTACAGTATCTGTCCTGTCGTTGGCTTGTTTCTCTTAGCATAATGTCCTCAAGTTCATCTGTGTTCCAGCATGTCACAGAATTGGCTTCCTTTTTAAGGCTCAATAATATTCCATTTTTCCAGTCTGTTTATTCATCTCTTGGACCCTTGGGTGGCCTCTACTTCATTTCTGTTTTAGCTATTACGAATAATGCTGCTATGAACATGGGTGTGATATCTCTTCAAGACCCTGTTTTCAATTATTTTGGTTATACAGCCTGACATGAAATGGCTGGATCCTATGGTAATTTTATGTTTTAGTTTTCTGAGGAACCGATATAATGTTTTCTGTGACGGCTGCCCCATTTTACATGTCCATCAATAATGCACAGGGGTTCAAATTTCACCACATTCTCACCGACACTTGTTTTCTGTTTTGTTTTCTTTTTAAGTATAGCCATCCTAATGGGTGGGAAGTTGTATCTCACTGTGGTTTAATTTTCATTTCGCTAGTGCCTAGTGATGTGGAGGATCTTTTCATGTGCTTCACTTAACGCTCATTTGTATATTTTTCTTGGAGAAATGTCCGTTCGAGTCCCTTGTCTGTATTTGAATCATGGTTGTTTTTGTGTTGTAGAGTTGTTTGCTATACATTCTGGATATTAATCTTTTTCATATATGTGATTTTCAAATATTTTCTCCCATTCTGTGGGTTAACTTTTCCCTCTGTTGACAGTGTCCTATATTGCACAAAATTTAATTTTGATGAGGTCCAAATTTATCTATTTTTCCTTTTCCTGCCTGTGCCTTTGGTGTCATATCCAAGAAACCATTACCAAATCCAATATCATGACGCTTTCCTCCTATGTTTTCTATGAAGAATATTATAGTCTTAGCTCTTATATTTGGGTCTCCAATCCATTTTGAATTAATTTTTTGTACATGGTGTTAGGTAAGGGTCTAACTTCATTTTTTGGCATGTGACTATCCAATTTTCCTAGCACCATACTTAAAATTTTTTTTTTCACGTTTATTTCAGTTTGAGAGAGAGAGAGAGACAGAGCGTGAGTGGGGGAGAGGCAGAGAGAGAGGGAGACACAGAATCCAAAGCAGGTTCCAGGCTCTGAGCTGTCAGTACAAAGCCTGACATGGGGCTTGAACTCATGAACTGGGAGATCATGACCTGAGCTAAAGTCAGATGCTTAACCGACTAAGCCACCCAGGCACCCGATCCCAGCACCATATTTTAAAAAGACTCTCCTTTCCCCCATTTAATAGTCTTTGCACCTTTGTCAAAATTATTTGACTCTAGGGGTGCCTGGGTGGCTCACTTGGTTGAGTGTTCAACTCTTGGTTTCAGCTCAGGTCATGATCTCACAGGTCGTGAGTTCAAACCCTGCATTGAAAAGCCTGATTGGGATGCTCTCTCTTCCTCTCTCTGCCCCTCCTTCTCTCTTGCTCTCAAAATAAATAAATAAACTTAGGGAAAGAAAAAAACATTTGAGGGGTGCCTGAGTGGCTCAGTCGGTTGAGCGTCCGACTTCAGCTCAGGACATGATCTCACAGCTTGTGAGTTCCAGCCCCATGTCGGGCTCTGTGCCGACAGCTCAGAGTCTGGAGCCTGCTTCGGACTCTGTGTCTCCTTCTCTCTCTCTCTCTCTCTCTCTGCTCTTCTCCCACTTGTGCTCTGTCTCTCTGTCTCTCTCAACAATAAAACATTAAAAACAAAAACCAAAACCTTTGACTATATATGTGAGAGTTTATTTTCGGGCTCTGTCTTCTCAATGGGATCACCCTGGAGCTTTAAAATCCCCACCCAGGGATTCTGATGTAAGTGTGGCCTGAGCCTGGAGAGTTTTTAACCATCTGCAGGTGCTTTTAATGTGCCTCCGAGTTTGAGTAATGAAGAGCTAACATTGACTGAGTGCTTATACTGAGCCAGGCCCCATTCTACATCCTTGAAACCTCACATGGCAACCTGATGAGACTGATCTATCGCTTTCCCATATATAGAGGGGCCAATGAGTCACAAAGAGGTTAAGTACCTGCCAAGGACACACAGATCAAAAGTGATAGGGTCTCTACTTGAACTCCAGAGCAGGTGCCCCTTATCACGGTGCTGTGCTGCCAGGGATCACATACCATGTGACCTGCCATGATCCCTGCCTCAAGATTCCTCTGGGTGGAAAGATGGCCCATAATCTAAAAGGCGAGGCTGTGCCCACCCTTGCTAAACTGGTCCGGTCTGGCAGCCGAGGTTACAAAAGGGAACAAGGAGTCTGTTTTAAGCTCCTGAGGCCAGCTCCTCCATGGACCCTCCCAGGATGTGACCCCAAACCCCTGGCCTCCCTCCCAGAGACATCTGAGCTGAGGCCCCAAGCTGCCTGGCTCCTCTCCAGCCCATATGGACTCTTATCACCGGCCTCCCCAATCCAAGCCCATGATTTCATGACGTGTAGTTTTTCACATGATGCTTGTGGGGTAGAAGCCCCCAACACCGTTCTAGCAAAACAAATGTGTGTGTTGGGGTCTGTGGTCCTATGGAGAACTGAAGTGGTCATTTTTCCATCTTCTGAGAGACCTGAGAATCTTTCAGGGCTGTCGAGTTCGGGGAGCCACAGGGAAGCTGGGACTAAAGAAGTCTCTGTGCCTCAGTCTCTTCCAGTCATTGTGAAAGTAAGTCCTGAAAAGAAAAGGGGGTTCAAATCATGATGAAAGTTGAGGGATTACATAAATTTAAAAAAATGAATGGAATGAGAAAATTCGAAAGCTACGTGTATTGGTTATCTATTTTTTCTTTTTAATTTGTTTTTAACGTTTATTTATTTTTGAGACAGAGAGACAGAGCATGAACGGGGGAGGGGCAGAGAGAGGGAGACACAGAATCGGAAGCAGGTTCCAGGCTCTGGGCCATCAGCCCAGAGCCCGACGCGGGGCTCGAACTCACGGACTGCGAGATCGTGACCTGAGCTGAAGTCGGATGCTTAACCAACTGAGCCACCCAGGTGCCCCGGTTATCTATTAATACACAATAAATTACCTCAAAATTTAGCAGCTTAACACTACTATAAATATTATCTCGGGGAGCCTGGGTGGTTTAGTCGGTTAAGCATCTGACTTCAGCTTAGGTCATGATCTCGTGGTCCGTGGGTTCGAGTCCCGTGTGGCGCTCTGTGCTGACAGCTCAGAGCCTGGAGCCTACTTCGGATTCTGTCTCCCTCTCTCTCTGCCCCTCCCCCACTCATGCTCTGTCGTCTCTCAAGTCTCTGTCTCTCAAAAATGAATAAATGTTAAAAAACTTGAAAACAAAACATTCATTATCTCACATAGTTTCATGCGTGGGTTCAGGATTTGGGTTCAGCTTAGCTGGGCATTTCTGTCTCAGTCTCTCAGGGGTTGCGGCCCTCTGAAGTCTTAACAGAGCAGGAGAATCCATTTCATGGCTCACAGGGCCATTGGCACAAGGCCTCGTTCCCTCAGGACGTGGCAGCCAGCTTCCTCCAGAATGAGTGACACAAGATGTCCACGATGACATAAGCCAAGCCGCAGAAGCCGTCCACCCCCATTTCTATAATGTCCTATTTGTTACACAGCTCACTGCCCACTCCATTCGCTAGGAAGGGGACCACACAGGGAGTGGTATTCCCACACAGGGAATACCGGGAGTAAGGGTCATTGGGGACCATCTTGGAGGCTGAATACCATACTATATAAATGCGAATAGGCGGTAACATGTCTGTAAGTGTTTATCTTGAGTAAGGCACTGTCCTAATGTATTAACACGTTTCAATCTCCCTATAGCCCTAAAGGTAAGTGTGTTCTCAGTCTTATTTTGCGTATGAGGAAACAGGCACAGAGAAGTTCAGCTACTGGTCCAACACTTCGCGGCCACGGGGAGGGAGGCGGAGATTGAATTCAGGCTGTCACCAGCACACGGCACGGCCTCAGTGGGGCACCAGTTGGTGGGCATTAAAAAAAAAAAAAAAACGAGGATTAAATCAGAAGAGCTACAAAGAAAAGGGAAACTGAAAATTAGAACGGGAAAAATAAAGCTGGGAGTGGGCGATAGAGAGCCAGTGAAAATAAAGGGATAAAGTAGATCAAAGAAACAGTGATGGTTTAAAATGGAAGGCAAATTTAAGGCCAAGGAAGAAGACAAAGCAGGGTAAGACTACAGCTTAAAATCCTGCAAAGTAAGATTAGGAGTTTTAAAAAGAACAATCAAGGGAGAAACACAAAGCTAATGCACAATGAAAGGGGGGTTTACAAAGATGTAAAAGAAACTGAAGCCAAACCCGTGCATGAAAAAATAATCAGCAAGGAGGTTGAAAAGGAGGCAGTGTGGAAAAATCTCACTGGAGGCAGCTGTGGAGAGACTGAAAGAGGGTTTTTAGGACACATCAAGCTTCTAGCTCATCCTAAAATAGGCAGGAAGGCCTCAGGCACCCTCTGCATCTGCAGCCTCTGATCTCAGGGCTGGGCCCCTCGCTCCCACCTAGGGAGACCTGGAGCAGAATTTTCTAGAACACTGCTTCTCAAAGTGGGGCCCTTGACCAGCAACACCCCATTACCGGAGCTTGTTAGGAATGCAGAGCCTCAGGCCTCACCCCAGGCCCCGATGGTTCATCATCTGCATTTTAGCAGGATCCGGGGGAGGAGGATTTGTGCGCCCATGAAAGACTGAGCAGTCCTACTTTGCAAGAAATGTCACATTTCTTCCCTTGATTTTTAGTTTATGAAGTATTTTAAATCTCCAAAGAAGTATAAAAATAATGCAGCACTTAGGAATGTACAGCTCAGATATAACAAATGTTAGCGTTTTGACAAATTCGCTGCAGATCCTTTTTTTTTCTTCCTTTTTGTCCTTAACACAGAAAAGGTATAGTTTCTTCCTCCCACTTCGGTTCTCTTTTCTTTCCTGGGGCGAGCTGCTGCCATGAAGTTGGTGTTTCCTCCCCTGTATTCTATTTACGCCTTTATTACAAAGGTAGGAATGCACAAACACACAATCATTTCATGGACATTTGATTGTACACAAATGCTACCACACTCTACGTATCTTTCTGCAACTCGCCTCTGTAACTTAGCCCTGAGTCTCACAGGCTGATGCGTGTTGACTTACCACAGCTGAGTTCACTCGTTTTAATAGCTGTGTCGTGTTCCTTTGATGGCATATCGTGAAATGTATTTGTTAGTTCGCCCACCGAGTAACAATTAGGGTGTTTTCAATTTTTGGCTGTCACAAAAGAAAAGCTGAAATGAACATTTGCAGGTCTTTGTGCACAGGTGTGAGCATTTCACATCTTGCAAATACGGAGGAGAGGGTTTTCGGGGCCAACTGACGCTTTTGCCAAACACGTGTAAGTGTTCTTCGGTGTTCGAGTTCTCGCCACCTTTCATTGCGTTGGTGTTTTAGACACCATGGGCTGGCTGACCGGGTAACGTTCTAGCCCTTTCTGCATAGCTTATCTGTATCGCAGAGATGGATGGGACAACCAAATACCAACATTCTCGTCTCCCTTTCATCTGTGATAGCCATGGAACATAGCTCTGGACACTGTGCCTCCCGTGCTTTATTAATTTTTTTTTAACATTTATTTATTTTTGAGACAGAGACAGAGCATGAACAGGGGAGGGTCAGAGAGAGGGAGACACAGAATTGGAAGCAGGCTCCAGGCTCTGAGCCATCAGCCCAGAGCCTGACGCGGGGCTCGAACTCACAGACCGCGAGATCGTGACCTGAGCTGAAGTCGGACGCTCAACCGACTGAACCACCCAGGCGCCCCTCCCATGCTTTATTAAAGAAGAATAATTAGAAGCAAAATTGGCCAAATGTCAGCATTACGAATTGACTGCAGGCGCATAAGTGTTGTTACATCATTCTCGGTTCTCTTGTGGATGTTTGAAATACTTTATGTGGCAAAAGTTGGCTGGACGGATTTTAAAGCTTTTGCTTTTCTGACAAAGAGGATCAGTGATTTAGCTTTGGTCTTTCTTCTTTGATTCTGGCTTTAAAACTGGGTGAGATGCTGGGAGGCACACCAGCTACCTTACAATCGTGTGGTTGAGCTATGGAACTGGTGCCCACAGTTGGTCACCTCCAGACTTCCCCAGACTTCTTGTTATGCGAGGAAAAGAATCTCACCATTGTCTGAGTTGCTGTTAGATCTTCTGTTACTCGTAGCCTAATGTGTTCCTGATTAATATAGCCGGGTTTGTTAGTTTTTGCCAGTCTAAAGGATGTAAATGGTATCTCATTATGTTTTAATATGCATTTCCCTGTGTACTGAAGAAGCTGGGTGTTTCTCTTTAAATTTTTTTTTTTTGATGTTCATTTATTTTTGAGAGAGAGAGAAAGACAGAGCATGAGTAGGGGAGGGCAGAGAGAGAGGGAGACACAGAATCTGAAGCCGGCTCCACGCTGTGAGTTGTCAGCATAGAGCCCGACGTGGGGCTCGAACCCACAGCCACGAGATCATGATCTGAAAGGAAATTGGACGCTTAACCGACCGAGCCACCCAGGTGCCCCAGAAGCTGAGTGTTTTTCTGTTTAAATGTCTCACATGTTTATTGGTCATAGAAACCATTCCTTTGCCTGTTTACCTTTAGATTTTCGCCCTCATTATTTGTAGGTTAAAGAAATATCTGGGGTACCAATTCTTTCTCAATTATATACATTATGAGGATTATCTAAGTTTGTAGCTTTTCTTTTGCACCTTATTTATGGCTTTCCATGACTGTATGAGTTTTCAATATATCTGTACAAAAGCTTTACGTTTTAATGTAGTTAAATTTGACAATATTCAATCTTGTTAAGCATTCTTTCCTATCCAGAAGGCATAAAGATAATTCTCCAGAATTTTCTTCCACAAGTTTTACTTTTAATATTTAAGTCTTTAATCCCCTTGGAATTTATTTTGAGTGTGGTCTGAGCTAAGGATCTCACTGGTGCTTTTCTCTATGTGGGTAACCAATCCTCCCAGTCACGTTTAATAAAGAGCCCACCCCCTTTTCCATGTATTTGTAATTCCACTTCCTGTATGTACTGTGGCAGGGAGCCACTAAGATGACCCCCATGATCTCACCTCCTGCTACTCAGGTCCTTTTTAGTCCCTTCCCCTTGAGAGTGAGCTGGACATAGTGATGCACTAGGAATGAGTGGAATATGCCATTAATGAGGGTATGTTACTTTTTAGATGAGGTTATCATAAGACCATTGTGGCTGGGGCACCTGGGTGGTTTTGTCGGTTAAGCCTCTGACTCTTGGTTTTGGCTTAGGTCACGATCTCATGGTTTTGTGAATTCGAGCCCCACATCACAGTCTACGCTGACAGTGTGGAGTCTGCTTGAGACTCTCTCTCTCTCTCTCTCTCTCTCTCTCTCTCTCTCCCCCCCCCCCAACTTGTGCTGTCTCTCTCTGAAAATAAATTAATTTGAAGAAGAAGAAGAAGAAGAAGATGATGATTGTGGCTCCCATCTTGGCTTTTCTATCTTTCTCAGTTTCTCAAATCACTCACTGTGGAGGAAGCCAGCTGCCATGTTGTGTGAGCAGCCCTCTCTATGGAAAGACCCATATGGTGAAAATCAGAGCCTCTTGCCAGTAGCTGTGAATAAACTTGGAAGTGGATTTTCCTCCCTTCATATTAGCGCAGCCCTGGCCACGGACTTGCTTACAACCTCAGGAGAGACCCTGAGCCAGGACCACCCTATCACTTCTGGACTGCTAATCTTCAGGAAGTGTCTGAGATCATGAATGTTTGTGGTTTTAACCTACTAAAATTTGGGGCAACTTTTGACGACACAGCATTACTCGTATATAGCTGTAGATAGTGAAAGGTTTTTGTTTTCTTACCAGTTCTTTTACTTTTCTTCTTTTTCTTTGTCTTTTTTATTCTGAAAAAAAAAAAAAATGCTGATAGAGGACATCCTTGTCCTTGGTTCTGACTTTAAAGGGAATTTCTTTTCAAATCCAAGTTAGTTAACATATAGCATAATAATGATTTCAGGAATAGAATTTATTGATTCATCACTTACGTATAACACCCAGTGTTATATATCACTTACATATAACATCCCAACAAGTGCCCTCCTTAATACCCATCACCCATTTAGCCCATCCCCCTACCCAACAGCCCACCAGCAATCTTCAGTTTGTTCTCTGCATTTAAGAGTCTCTTACAGTGGGGTGCCTGGGTGGCTCAGTCGGTTGAGCGTCCGACTTCAGCTCAGGTCACGATCTCACGGTTCGTGAGTTCGAGCCCCACGTCGGGCTCTGGGCTGATGGCTCAGAGCCTGGAGCCTGCTTCCGATTCTGTGTCTCCCTCTCTCTCTGCCCCTCCCCCATTCATGCTCTGTCTCTCTCTGTCTCAAAAATAAATAAACATTAAAAAAAAAACATTTTAAAAGAGTCTCTTACGGTTTGTCTCTCTCTCTCTCTGTATTTATCTTATTTTTGCTTGCCTTTCCTTATGTTCATCTGTTTTGTTAAATTCCACGTATGGGTGAAATCATATGCTATTTGTCTTTCTCTGACTTATTTCGCTTAGCACAATACACTCTGGTTCCATCCACATTGTTGAAATAAAGGAAATTCTTCGAACATCTCACACTAAGAAGGATTTGTTTTTTTGTTTTGTTTGGTAAATTTCTTAACAGCAGAAAACAGATTTTTTTTCAAGTTTATTTTTTAGAGAGAGGGAGAGAGAGAGACAGAGTGCAAGCAGGGGAGGGGCAGAGAGAGAGGGAGACACAGAATCCAAAGCAGGCTCCAGGCTCTGAGCTGTCAGCACAGAGCCCGACATGGGGCTGATACTCGCACACCTCGAGATCATGACCTGGGTGGTAGTCGGACGTTTAACCGACTGAGCCACGCAGGTGCCACTACAACAGAAAACAGAGTAAAGTAATTCTCTTCTGTTTCTAGTGTGCTCAGTGTGCCCCCCGCCCCCCATCTTAGACCTTTCAGGTTGCCTGGGTCCACATTCAAATGCCAGAATCAGCTTCTCTGGGCCCGAGGCCTCCTCTGATCCTTCCCAAACCTAGGAAGGCCGCTTTGGCCTGGCAAAGGGAAAGCTGAACTTGCTGAGGACTCAAAGCTCCAGGGTCAGTTGTCAGCAATGACTTTCTCTTGGGAACTGGAGTATACATCCCCCAGCTCACTCACCCCTCTGCCCTCTGGTGGAATAATTACAAGGGTCTGTTTCCGGGGGTGGGGGTGGGGGGTCAGGAACCCAAGGGAAGACTACTTTCATAAAATAGTTGTTGGATTAACCACTTGTTTTTTCCTGAATCTATTGAGATGACCATATGGTTTTGCTTCTTTAAGCTGTGTATATTCTATTGCTATTTTCTAATGGTCGTGACATCCTTTCCTCTTGGGATAAATGCTACTTGGTAATGTTTTCCCCCACATTGCTGCATTTGATTAGCTAATGGGTGTTTCATAAAACTGTCACATCTAAATACATGAAATTGGACGGTCGGTTTCCTATTTCTGCCGTTCTTTCTGGCTTGGATCAGGGTTATACTAGCCATGGCTAGTGACTAGCCTTGTACAAATTGGTGAAGCTTGTTTTGGAACTCGAGTAAGGTAGAGATTTTTTTGTTCCTTGAGGGTAATAAAAGTGACTGTGAGGACATGTGGGCTTGGGGCAGTGTTTTGTAGAAATTTTTATTTGGATTCAAACTTTAATGTATAAGTGTATTTGGATTTTCTACTTTTTAAAAAAATTTTGTATATGTTTATTTATTTTTGAGAGAGAGAGCGTGTGAGCAGGGAGGGGCAGAGAGAGGGGGAGAATTCGAAGCAGCTCCAGGCTCTGGGCTGTCAGCACAGAGCCTGATGTGGGACTTGAACCCACGCACTGTGAGGTCATGACCTGAGTGGGAGTCGGATGCTTAACCGACTGAGCCACCCAGGGGCCCCTGGATTTTCTACTTTTTGAACAGTTTTGGTAAGTGATATCTTTCCAGGTAATTGTCCACTTTATCTCATTTTTTAAATGTGTAGTTTAACATTCAGAGTTTTAGGACAAATGCTGTCTCCTCCCAGCCCCACAGAATTGGGCAGACACGGACAGAAGCAAGGAAAAAGATGCTTTCGTTGGCCTCTGATGGCCCACATGCTTAAAAGAAATGAGGGAGGCGCTAATAATTTGTCTAAAGATTTCTCATTGTAATTCTTTAAAAACTCGTTAAATACCACAGTCGTTTTCAGTGGGGACCACAGGCTAGGCAGGAGCACCAAAGGTAATTTCAAGTGAAGGTGAGAACCACCTGGGCAGCGAGGAGGCTTTCCTGGGGTGGACACCAAGGTAAGGCCAGAGGTTTATCTGGCACAGAGGCCAAGGCCACGTGATGGAGACCTGGAAGCTAAGTCAAGAAGGGAGAGAGTGCAGGGGAGGGGTGGGGAACACAGACCTTTTTTTTTTTTTTTTTTTTTTTTTTACAATGTTTAAGCCCTTATTTTAATAGGCAGCTGGAGAGCTGAGAAGAGATAAGGTTGGGGAAAGCCTCGAGCATCAGGGTGGGGGCAACGCCCCCAGAAGAGCTGAGTCTCAGATGTGGCAAGGGCAGGAAAATCCTGCAATCAGGTGGGTTGATTTTGCCTCAGGTGGTGGGAGGAAAGGGTGTGAAAATGGCCTTGTAACAAGAAGGCACAGCGGGCTGGGAAAATCCAAGGCTTTGCAGCTGTGTGACCTCGGGCAAGTTACTTAACTCCTAAAGCCTTGGAATACTAGAAGAAGGTCTCTGATTTTCAACTGAGTTTCCTACAATTTTAAATTCCTGTGGCTTGGTTGTGGGGATCTGGAGATCCATGGGGTTGTGTGGGGGGTGGAAACTTCAGGGTCCTATTTCCCAAGGCCCCTTCTCCAGTCTCAGTAGCACCCCTATTCTACCTCACTGGTATATTATACACGGGATCAAGCAAGAGCTTTGTGCTGAGGAAGGCAAAAGATTCTGTGGTTTAAAAAACTGGGGCACCTGAGTGGCTCAGTCAGTTGAGCAGTCGACTTTGGCTCAGGGTCATGATCTCATGGTTTGTGAGTTCAAGCACCACTTCCAGGCTTACTGCTGTCAGTGCAGAGCCTGCTTCAGATCTTCTGTCCCTCTCTCTACCCCTTCCTCGACTTGTGCTTTCTCTCAAAAATAAATAGATCTTGAAAAAAATTATACAGTAAAAAGGAAACTGCCGTGGATATTCAACAAGCACTGGGATTTTTTTTTAACAGTGAAACATAGAGTTCAAAAAAATAACTGTACTGTGGTAGGTAGTCCTTAAGGTGATCCCCCAGTGATCTCGCCTCCTGGTACACAGGTCCTTCCTTACGAGTCCCCTCCTCTTGAGTGCGCACAATGATGTGCAAAATGGATTGGAGAGGGGCGAGGCTAGACCCTTGGTCCTCAAGGAATGGACTGTAGACCAGGAAACACCAGCATCACTTGGACACTTATAAGAAAGGCAACATCTCGAGCCCTGACTCAGATCTAGTGAATCAGAATTTGCCTTAAAAAAAAAAATTTTAATGTGTTTTTATTTATTTTTGAAGGAGAGAGAGAGAGAGACAGAGCATGAGCGAGGGAGGAGCAGAGAGAGAGGGAGACATAGAATCAGAAGCAGGCGCCAGGCTCTAAGCTGTCAGCACAGAGCCTGATGCAGGGCTCGAACCCACAAACTGTGAGATCATGACCTGAGCCGAAGCTGGACGCTCAACCGATGGAGCCACCCAGGTGCCCCCATAATTTGCATTTTAATTTTAGGTGCTTTAGAAATACTTCATGCCTGCATCACTGCAGGCCCAAGCAGGGGATTTCAGCCTCAGTCACCTGCTAGGACCAGAGAGGTCCCATAAATGAATAAGGAGCCCATTGTGTGGGACGGGCCAATGGCAGGAAGACCTCAACCCTTGCCCCCACGGGGGGGCGGGACCCTCAGGTGCAGCCCTGAAGACTGTGGTCACGCCAGAACAGAGACGTTGCCAGGAATTCCGGTTTCCGCGCAAGAATGAGGAAGGCTTCGCGCACGTGGTGAAACGGGACTACCTCCCTGTTACGTTCGTCAAGCCAAGCAGGCAATGGAACAGCGTGTATGGTATACCGTGGGTCTTGGTTTGGGTTTCTGCCAAGGAAAACTCTGAGACGAGGATGTGAGAGTAAACCGTTTATTTGGGAAGTGAGCTGGGGAAACATTAGGAAGGTAGAGTGGAGAAGGGAGATAGGGAAGGGCGGCCTGTGATGCGTGGCTTTTCCAACCAACAACTGATGTGGGCAAGTGGAGCTGAATCCTGCTGAGAAGTGGAGAACTCACAACTCACCCCCCCCTCCCCGCCCCCGCCCAGTTATCTCACTGGAAGACTCTTGGATGGGGGCACTCCTAGATGGAAGTAATTCCCCCAGGCACAGCCTGCTGCTGTGTCCCCTGTCTCGCTTTCCCTCTGAAGCTCAGGCACACAGCCATGCTCAGGCAGGTGGGTCAGTGAGCGGGAGCACCGTGAAAAAGATCAGGCGCAAGGCGCACAGCGGAGGGCTGAGAGCATCTGCTAGGCAGCTGTTTGGGTCAGGAAGTTCTTGCCTGGGCCCAAAAGTGTGTTTGTTACATATGTACAAGGAAGCAAGACCGGTTGCTGCGGGGCAGGAGGATGGCAGGGAGGCCAGGGAGACTTCCAGCAGGGACGTTTTTTACCTCTTGAGTTTAGAACCAGGTGAATGTATTCCTTATTTTTCATCAGTACAGTTCAAGCAAAGTAGCCTGCAGGGAAGGGAAAGAATAAAAATAGATTACAAAAATGACTTCCATGTGGCATCGGGCTGTGGGGAAAATAAGGGAGGAGGTGGCTGCGGAGAGGAAAGGAACACTTAGAGGGAAGACAGGTGTCAGAGGTGCACACACTGGGCAGCTCAGATACTTCTGAGCCCATGCTATTTTATACATTTTGAATAAATGAAGCATGGACAGCATATAGTGAAATGGGACGTAATGTCTTTATCTTTACCAGGCCATGCATTCTACTTCTTGGTACAGATATTAAAGTCACCAAACCCACGAGATGGGATTCGAGGCGGCCGGACACAGTTGCCAACATTCTTCTTAAAGTGCATAAGCATCAGCTATCATCTCTTCCATGATACCAAGTGGAATCTCCGGGAATCTTGTTTGAAAAGTCTCTGCCTTCCTTTGGCAGCCAAAACAATCCTGAAAAAGAACAAAGTTGGAGAACTTATACTTTCCAATTTCAAAATTTACTACAAAGCTATAGTAATCAAAATAGTGTGAGGGGTGTCTGGGTGGCTCAGTTGGTTAAGCGTCCGAATTCGGCTCAGGTCATGATCTCGCGGTTTGTGAGTTCGAGATCCGCATTGGGCTCCGTGCTGACAGCTCAGAGCCTGGAGCCTACTTCAGATTCTGTGTCTCCCCCTCTCTCTACCCCTCCCCTGCTCGTGCTCTGTGTCTCTCTGTCTCTCAATAATAAATAAACGTCAAAAAAAAATAGTGTGAAACTGGCATATAGTTAGACTACTGGTATAGACCAATGGAATAGGAGAGAGGCCTAGAAATACACTGTTATGTCTCCGGTCAACTGAATTTCAACAAAGGTGCCAAGACCATAGAATGGAGAAAGGACAGACTATTCAACAAATGGTGTTGGGAAATCTGGATATCCATGTGTAAAAGAATGAAGTTGGGCCTGACCTTATACCAGACACAAAAAAATTACTCAAGATGGATCAAAGGCCTAAACATATGACCTAAAACTATAAAAACAAACAGTAGAGAACATCGGGGAAAATCTTCACGAAATTGCTGCTGATAGCAACATTATTCACAGTAGCCAAAAAGTGGAAGCCACCCAAGGTGTCCATTGATGGATGAATAGATAAACAAAATGGTAAGTTTTATCAAAAAAAAAAAAAAAGCGATTGCCCTGCATCATCAATAATAGGACAAAATAGCAATGATGCTTCCTGATACAGTGCACTGAAAAGAATACAACATCCATGTGTGATTCTTGCCAAAAATGTTGAATCCAAATCTAAGCACGAGGAAACATCAACAAATCCAAATAGACACTCTACAGAATAAGTGACTTGAACTCTCCGAATGCATACACCCACATCATGAAAAATAAAAACAGGCAAAGAAACTCCACATGAAAAAGAGATTAAAGGGGCATGGCAACCAAATGCAACTTGTGATCCTTAATTGGACTCGGGATCAAAAAGAAAAAAATAAAGGATATCATTGGACAGCTGGGGACATTTGAATATAGACTGAATATTAAAAAGCAGTAGAGTAACAATGTTAGCTTTCCCAAGTGTGAAGTTGTGATTGTGTAGGAGAGTCTTTAGTCCCTGGGAGGTTTGCGGTGAAGGGTTCAGAGCTGAAATGTCATATAATGTCTGCAGTGACTCCCAAATGGTTCAGGGGCAAAAAAGGAGAGAGAGGGAGAGGAAGTGCAACGGAGAATGTAGGGGAAGCATTAGGGAGGGTTAATTGGATCTTTCTTGCAACTGTTCAGGAAATTCGAAACTTTCAAAATAAAAATGTTAGAAGTAAAAACAAATAAAACCAGACGTTGGGTGTTGGAAGGAACTGCCCTGTGGAGTTGCAAATGCACCTGGCTTGGGCTCAAGGACGTAGGCACCCTGCCTCTGGAGGTTCTGCAAGGGAGCGGAGGTGAGCAAAAAGGCCAGGCCTATTTGGTGTTGCCGTCCAGCCAGCAGGGAGTGAGCCAGAAGCCACGGGTGGAGCACTGAAATGGGCTGTGCCCGTGGCTGATGGACAGGGAGGTCGAGTCTAGGAAAGAAGCACAAGTGTGTGATTTGGGGGCTTGATGCTTGGCCGGGGTACCCTGCTCAAACACATCTGTGCCACCCCCTTCACGAAGCCAAAACGTCTACCGTAAGAGAGGTGTTGTTTTACTCGCCCAATAAACTCATACTGATTCAGGAACCAACTACTGGGCATCTACTACTGGGATATAAAAATGGGCAGGACTGATATGGTGCCTCTGCTTCCCAGAGCCCAGAGTCCAGTTTGGACCAGATGAGGGAATGGTGTGATGAGTGATTTGGAAAGGCCCCTGCCCCTATGCCCGTGGGGCAGGCAGCCCGCAGAGGAAGTGACCGGGGACACTGGGGAGTAAGACAAGTTGGCTGAGGGTTTGGGGAGATGAGGTTGTTAAAAGTGAAGAGAAGGAGAGCCGAGAGCTCACTAATTTCAGTGCACAGAATTTAGATTTCTTTGAATCTCGGATCCTCCCCTGAAATGCTGTACAGTATCGAGCAAGTTACTGAACACCTCTGAGCTCTGGTATCTCAGCGTCAACATGGAGAACATAATGCCTCCCTGCAGCGTGAGGGCGAGAAACATGCAGCACAAGACACCTGGCACCTGCTAGACACAAGTACATGTTAACTTGAACTTCAGTTTCACAGTTTTGCCTTAGGCCAGTACATCCATGTGGCAAAGGAGTACGTATCCAGAGTATCCAGGATAGATGAAGAATTCTTTTTTTTTCTCACCGTAATGAAATGCTCTTTATTACCATTGAAAGCCACTTATTACTTCTATAGGCACACGGCACACATTTCCATAAACTTTACCTGTTGGGTATTTCACATTAAAAAAATAGCTTTAGGGGTGCCTGGGTGGCTCAGTCGGTTGAGCGTCTGACTTTGGCTCAGGTCATGATCTCGCGGTTTGTCAGTTCGATCCCTGCATGGGGCTCTGTGCTGACAGCTCGGAGCCTGGAGCCTGCTTCAGATTCTGTGTCTCCGTCTCTGTCTGCCCCTCCCCCACTCAAGCTCTGTCTCTCTGTGTATCAAAAATAAATAAAATGTAAAAACAATTTTTTAAAAATAGCTTTATTGAGATATAACTCATCTACCATACACTTCGCTCTTCTGAAGTTTAAAATGTAATGGTTTTTAGTATTCCACAGAGTTGTGCAACCAACACCTGTCATTGTTTGCTCACTTTTATCACCCCCATTAGCAGCCACTCCCCATTTCCCTCCAACTCCTTCATCCCTGGGCCACCACTAATCTCATCAATAATCTTTTTTTTTTTTTTTTTTTTTTTTTTTTAATTAACTAAGCTTCATGCTCAGTGCGGAGCCCAACTCGGGGCTTGAACTCATGACCCTGAGATCAATACCTGAGATGAGATTAAGAGTCAGATGCTCAACCTACTGAGCTGCCCAGACGCCCCTCATCACCAATCTTGAGGAAAGCACTCGTTGTGGGACCTCAGGCAAGTTCCTTAATGTGTCTGAATTCTGTTGTCTTCATCCGTCACATGGGGACAATAATTGTGCCTACCTCATAGGGTTGTTAGGAGGGCTACCTAAGAGTTAGAATTGTAATATCTTTGGACAAGCAGTATCTTGATCGGAGTAAAACGTTCAATAAGTGTTATTACCACTACTCTCATTTTTTCACTGTTATTGTAATTGACCTAGAGAGGTTAAGCAACTCTTCTAAGCTCACAGAGCTGGGGCTTTCCAGCCTGGCTCTCCATGTGTGTCCCCATTGCCAAAACGCTCATCCATCACTTTTTATTATTTTTTAAAATTTTTTAATGTTTATTTATTTTTAAATTTATGTTTATTTTATTTTTGAGAGAGAGAGAGAGAGACAGAGCACAAGTGGGGGAGGGGCAGAGAGAGAAAGGGAGACACAGGATCTGAAGCAGGCTCCAGGCTCTGAGCTGTCCGCACAGAGCCGGACACGGGGCTGGAACTCATGGACTGTGAGATCATGACCTGAGCCAAAGTCGGCGCTCAATCGACTGAGCCACCCAGGCATCCCTGATGTTTATTTAATTTTAAGAGAGAGCAAGTGGGGAAGAGGCGGAGAGAAGGGGGGATCAGAAGCTGATAGCACAGAGCCCAAAGCGGGGTTGGAAATCACGAATTGTGAGACCATGACCTGAGCTGAAGTCAGACGCTTAACCGATTGAGCCACCCAGGTGCTCCTCATTCGTTACTTCCTATCCAGACTTTCATCACCTTCTAAGTGGCCTTCTTTCCACCCATCTCTTTGCCTACTTCCCCATTCTCCACATTTAGTGACAGTGAGCTTCTTAACAAATGTCTTAAACACCCACATGGGGTGTCGGTAGATGCTCTCAGTGGTCCACCCAGGAGCCCAAGGGTCCCATTGACCATTTCTGTAAGTCACTCACCTAGGCCTTCTCACTCGTGCAGTGGCCGATCTTGCACAACCTAGCCTTGGAAGTCGCACGCTATCATTTCTGCAACATCCTTGAGTTACACAGCTCAGCCCGATTCACTGTGGGAGAGAACTACCCTGTAAACCATTGACCTACCCATAAACCATTCCCAAACGTGTGAATAGCAGGAGGTAAGATCACTGGGGGCCGTCTGGGAGGGTGGCTATCACAATCCCCTTCCATTCTTCTCTCTCATCTACTCTTTCTCTCTTGTACTGCACACACTGCCTTTTGTAGGAGTTGGTACTGGTTGCGAACCCAACTGCCATTCCCTCTGTTAACAGAGCAGCAATTCATTCAAGTTTTATTATTCGGGATTCTTAGTGTCGGACAACACAATCTACTCTAGCAGAAAATGATGTGCACTGCCCCCAGAATCGTTGGCAGGGCTGAGGAAACATGATCTGTATCAACGATGGACAAATTATGGCCAGCAAGCTTGCTGCCAATTTTTATAAAGTTTTATCGGGACACAGCCACACCCACTTGTTTACATACTGTCTTATGGCTGCTTTCACACTATAATGCAGAGTAGTTGTGACAGAGACCTTATGCCCCACAGAGCTTAAAACACTTACTACCTGGCCCTTTAAGAAAAAGTCAGAATGGTGCAGCCATTCTGGAAAACAATATAGAAGTTCCTCAAAAACTTAAATATAGAATTAGCATATGATCCAACAATCCCACGTCTGGGTATATATTCAAAAGCATCCAAAGCAGGATCTCAAAGAGATTTTTACACACCCAGAACTGCAGCATTATCACAAGAGCCAAGATGTGCAAGCAACTTAAATGTCCGTCAACAGATAAAGGGATAAATAAAACGTGGTATATACACACAATGGAATATTATGCAGCCTTTAAAAAGAAGGGAATCCTGGGGCACCTGGGTGGCTCAGTCGGTTAAGCATCCGACTTCGGCTCAGGTCATGATCTCACGGTCCGTGAGTTCGAGCCCCACATCAGTCTCTGTGCTGACAGCTCAGAGCCTGGAGCCTGTTTCAGATTCTGTGTCTCCCTCTCTCTCTGACCCTCCCCCGTTCATGCTGTCTCTCCCTGTCTCAAAAATAAATAAACGTTAAAAAAAAAAAATAAATAAATAAATAAATAAATAAACGTTAAAAAAAATATATTTAAAAAAAAAAAAGAAGGGAATCCTGTTACAGGCTACAACATGGATGAACCTTGAAGACATTATGTTAAGTGAAATAAGCCAGCCACGAAAGGACAAATACTGTATGATTCCACGGAGGCCTCGAAAGCAGTCCAAAGCATAGAAACATAAGGTAGAAAGTTGGTTGCCAAGGGCTAGGGGAGGGAGGAGAAATTCGTGTTTAATGTGTAGAGTTTCCATTTTGCAAGATGAAAGAAGTTCTAGAGATCTGTTGTACAACCATGTGAATGTACATAACACGGCTGAACTGTACACTTAAAAATGGTTAAGATGTGGGGCACCTGGGTGGCTCAGTCAGTTGAGCATCTGACTTCGGCTCAGATCACGATCTCACGGTTTGTGAGTTTGAGCCCCGCTTCGGTCTCTGTGCTGACGGCTCACAGCCTGGAGCCTGCTTTGGATTCTGTGTCTCCCTCCCTCTCTGCCCCTCCCCTGCCCATGCTCTGTCTCCCTCTGTCTCAAAAAACAAAAAAACAAAACATTAAAAAAAAAATGGTTAAGGGGCGCCTGGGTGGCGCAGTCGGTTAAGCGTCCGACTTCAGCCAGGTCACGATCTCGCGGTCCGTGAGTTCGAGCCCCGCGTCAGGCTCTGGGCTGAAGGCTCGGAGCCTGGAGCCTGTTTCCGATTCTGTGTCTCCCTCTCTCTCTGCCCCTCCCCCGTTCATGCTCTGCCTCTCTCTGTCCCAAAAATAAATTAAAAAAAAAAAATGTTGAAAAAAAAATGGTTAAGATGAGGGCGCCTGGGTGGCTCAGGCGGTTAAGCATCTGACTCTTGGTTCCAGCTCAGGTCATGATCTTACGTTCGTGGGTCCCAGCCCTGCATCCGGCTCTGCACTGCTGGTGCAGAAGCTGCTTGGGATTCTCTCTCTCCCTCTTTTTCTGTCCCCCCCCCCCCCACTCGTACTCTCTCTCTCTCTCTCTCTCTCTCAAAATAAACTTGAAAAAAAAATTTTAATGGTGAAGATGGTAAATTTAATGTTATGTGTTTTTGTTGTTGTTGTTTTTTGGTTTTTGTTTTTACCACACACAGAAAAAAGAAGTCACAGAACGACTCCCCCAAGCCCCCAAGCACACGGAGAACTGGAATGCCAAGGGTCCTGTTGTCCCTGCCACAGGGGGCATGTTGCAAATAAGGAAGCTGCCACCACATCTGCCACCTGCAGAATCCCAACCCCTGGGCCAAGTTCACATGAGCAAGTCAACCTTCTCTGAGTCTTGCCTTTTCCTGAACGTGATTCAGCCTTCATGCAGAAACTCACGTTAGTATTTGGACAGGCAGAAATGCAGTTTTCGCTTCCATCCTTTCCAGTCCAGGACGATGTGCTAGAAAAGGAACCCAACATCAGCCATCAAAAGGCATCTCTTTTCAGGTAGTCCCAATTCAAGAGCAAATCCCGAAGAGTCTAGGTCAATGGCTTTCAAACATTATTATCACCTTAAGTGTTTGTTGAAACACAGATTCCTGGGTCCCACCGCCAGAGTTTCAGAGTTAGAACATACTGGGCTGGGGCCCAAGGGTTTGTATTTTTTAAAAATTCCCAGTTGGTGCTGATGGCATAAGGATTACCGAAACCACTGTCTCCAAACCCTTTGCACACCCTGCCCCATCTAGCTAAATGGATGCTGCCGCCTGGGAGGAGACAGGCTGTCCGAGGGCTCTGGGGACCAGTAGCTCGACCCACCTGTACACCACTCAGGGCACAAGCACACCTCATCAGTGATTGGTCCCGAGGGGGTGCGGGGGCTTCATGCCTTTCTGATCCGCTGAGCTGAGATGTGAGGTTCTGATAATGGTCATTGGAAAAGAGTTCCTTGCTCTTGGAAAGCTGCATAGGAGGGGCACCCGGGAGGCTGAGTCAGTTAAGCATCCAACTCTTGATCTCAGCTCAGGTCACGATCTCACAGTTCACGAGTTTGGGCTCTGTGTTGATAGTGCGGGATTCGTTCTCCCTCTCTCTCTGCCCCTACCCCACTCGTGCTCGGTCTCTCTCTCTCTAAACAAATTGAAAAAAACCAAAAAAACACAAAAGATGCATAGGAAAAAATAGTCCCTCTTCTTCAGACATTACGACAAATGCACGTTATACCTAGAACCATGGAGCCATCTTGCAACCCTGAGGGGAAGTAGGCAGATATGTTGATGAGATGGGATGGACAGATGAAAAGAACCTTGATGACATCATGATTTGAAGATGTCATCAAGCCACTAATCAGCCCAAACCCATCTTTACCTCTGGGCTTGTTATCAGGAAGAATATATTTTCCTTACTTCCGTATATTCATTATCTCTTACGCGTAAGTAGGACTCAGCATTCTTTGTGTTTTTCAGCCAAAAGCAATCTAATTTATATGCATTTTAATCTGCTTTTCACTTACATTCCATATTTGATATTTTTCAACATCATCAAAGAAAATGGTTGTATAACACTTGGGCTGTAATGTATTTAACACTTCCCTCTTGTTAGACATTCGGGGGGTTCCAGTTTTTGATTTACATTTTCTATAACCGGCATTTGTCATGATACAATTAAAGATAAAAAAAGTTGTGGGGCGCCTGGGTGGCGCAGTCGGTTAAGCGTCCGACTTCAGCCAGGTCACGATCTCGCGGTCCGTGAGTTCGAGCCCCGCGTCAGGCTCTGGGCTGATGGCTCGGAGCCTGGAGCCTGTTTCCGATTCTGTGTCTCCCTCTCTCTCTGCCCCTCCCCTGTTCATGCTCTGTCTCTCTCTGTCCCAAAAATAAATAAAAAAATAAAAAACGTTGAAAAAAAAATTAAAAAAAAAAAGATAAAAAAAGTTGTATGTTAATTATCTATATCACTTAAAATCTGTATTTAAAAAATCAAATTATTGGGGCGCCTGGGTGGCGCAGTCGGTTAAGCGGCCGACTTCAGCCAGGTCACGATCTCGCGGTCCGTGAGTTTGAGCCCCGCGTCAGGCTCTGGGCTGACGGCTCGGAGCCTGGAGCCTGTTTCCGATTCTGTGTCTCCCTCTCTCTCTGCCCCTCCCCCGTTCATGCTCTGTCTCTCTCTGTCCCAAAAATAAATTAAAAAACGTTGAAAAAAAAAATTTTAAAAATCAAATTATGGACTCTTTTTATGCCCTGAATAAGCTGTTTCCAAATAGCTTATTTTCTGTTTAAAGAAATCAGGTAGTATTTTCCGTTTAAAGAAATCAGGGGGCGCCTGGGTGGCTTGGTCGGTTAAACGTCCGACTTCGGCTCAGGTCATGATCTCACGGTCCGTGGGTTCGAGCCCCGCGTCGGGCTCTGTGCTGACAGCTCAGAGTCTGGAGCCTGTTTCGGATTCTGTGTCTCCCTCTCTCTCTGCTCCTCCCCTGTTCATGCTCTGTCTCTCTCTGTCTCAAAAATAAATAAACGTTACTGGGGCGCCTGGGTGGCGCAGTCGGTTAAGCGTCCGACTTCAGCCAGGTCACGATCTCGCGGTCCGGTCCGTGAGTTCGAGCCCCGCGTCAGGCTCTGGGCTGATGGCTCGGAGCCTGGAGCCTGTTTCCGATTCTGTGTCTCCCTCTCTCTCTGCCCCTCCCCCGTTCATGCTCTGTCTCTCTCTGTCCCAAAAATAAATAAAAAACGTTGAAAAAAAAATTAAAAAAAAAATAAATAAACGTTAAAAAAATAAAAATAAATTAAAAAAAAGAAATCAGGCAGGGGGGACATGACGGGGAGTAAATGGCAGGTGGCAGCTTGCATGTGGTAACAGGAGGTCGCTCGGCAGAGGCTGTCCTAAGAGGCTGTCCACTTGTCCAAAAATGTGTCTGCAGAACAGTGGTGAGGCAGCCCCAGGAGGCAAGCACCTGTAAACACTGGAAGAAGAAACAATCCATTTCAAAAGTAGATGTTGAGGCAGCCATCAACACTTTCCAACACAGAATTCCACACCTCTATATGTCGGAGCTCAGATTCTGGAATATGCTTGTTGTTCAAAGAAAATCAGAACACATGAAGACTGATCCCACCTCACCAGAGGATGACGAACATGGTGCTAAATGCCTCAGAAGGGTTTTTCTCTGTTGTTTTTAACCGAAGTACGTTTGACACCCAATGTTACGTGAGTTTCAGGTGTACAACACGGTGATTTGGCAAGTCTAGAGCTATGCTGTGCTCACCGCAAGCGTAGCTGCTGTGGGTCACCCTACAACGCTATTACCCTACCACTGGCTGTATTCCCTATGCTGTACCTTTCGTCCCCGTGACTCACTCATTCCGTAACTGGAAGCCTGCACCTCCCTCTCCCCTCCACCCATTTTGCCCATCCCCCACACCCCTCCCCTCCGACAACCACCAGGTTTTCTCTGTATTTATGAGTCTGCTTTGCTTGTTTTGTTCTTCAGATTCCACATATAAGTGAAATCACATGGCACTTATCGTTCTCTGACTCATTTCACTTAGCGTACCACCCTCGGTCCATCCACGTTGTCACAGTCGGGAAGATCTCATTCTTTCTCATGGCTGAGTAACAGTTACCTTCTTTATCCGTCCGTATCTTGGCTATGGTAAATAATGCTGCAGTCAACACAGGAGCGCGTGTACCTTTTTGAATTTTGAATTACTGTTTTTGTTTTCTCTGGGTAAATACCCAGGCGTCTTTTTTCCCACGGAGAGCTAGTTGGCATGAATTGACGAAGGAGAGACACATCCAGGTACATTCATGCTTGTTAAAAATATTTTATTGGGGCGCCTGGATGGCGCAGTCGGTTAAGCGTCCGACTTCAGCCAGGTCACGATCTCGCGGTCTGTGAGTTCGAGCCCCGCGTCGGGCTCTGGGCTGATGGCTCGGAGCCTGGAGCCTGTTTCCGATTCTGTGTCTCCCTCTCTCTCTGCCCCTCGCCCGTTCATGCTCTGTCTCTCTCTGTCCCAAAAATAAATAAAAAACGTTGAAAAAAAAAATTAAAAAAAAAAATATTTTATTAAAAACCTACCACGTGCAAAAATGAGGCCAGGTGTGATAGGGTTACCAGGTATAGCAAATAAAAATACAGATGCCCAGTTGAAAGTGACTTTCAGCTCTATAATAAATATTTTTTGGTATATGGATGTCCCAAACACATACGGCAACTCTAGCTGGGAGGATTGCCACCTGCGTCTTCTTTCTATCTCCTTGAGTTTTAACGAAACTCTGTTGGTACTTACGTGAAGCTGTTCTTAAAACCACATGAAAACTAGGGCCGCCTGGGTGGTTCAGTCGGTGAAGCATCTGGCTTTGGCTCAGGTTATGATCTCGTGGTTTGTGGGTTCGGGCCCCGCATTGGGCTCCGTGCTGACAGCTCAGAGCCTGGAGCAGGCCTCGGATTCTGTGTCTCCCTCTCTCTCTGCTCCTCCCTTGCTTGTGCTCTCTCTCTCTCAAAAATAAACTTAAAAAAAAAAAAAACCAAAAAAAACACCCACATGAAGACTTAAATATAAACCTGTTACAAGAGACTTGTGTAAAGATGTTCATAGCGTATGATATTCCTAACTGGGAACAATCCCAATGTCCATCCACAGCAGAATAAGTAAATAAATGGTGGTCTTCATGCAATGGAACTCTGTGCGGCAGTGAAACAAAATGAACTCTTGTCACTCGTAACAACACGAATGAATGTCAGACATTACGTTGAGTAAAACCAGCCGGACACAAAAGAGCACATGCTGGATGATTCTGTTTATACCAAGTTCAAAAATGAGCCAGTTGATGGTGATAGAATAGTGGTTTCATGGGAGAGATGGGTAATGACCAGGAGAGGGCCTAAAGGAACTTCTAGATTTCTGAAAAGAGCCTCAATTTTGATCTGGGTAGTACTTACACAGGTACACACATAGGTAAACATTCATCAACCAGCACATTAAGCTGTGTGTCTTATTTCAAGTATATTAGGTTTTAGTGTTTTTTGTTTTGTTTATTTTATTAAAAAACTTTTTTTTAATGTTTATTTATTTTTGAGAGAGAGACAGAGAGACACAGAGACAGAGTGTGAGCAAGGGAGGGGCAGACAGAGAGGGAGATACAGAATCCAAAGCAGGCTCTAGGCTCAGATCTGTCAGCACAGAGCCTGACAAGGGTCTCGAACTCACAAACTGTGAGATCATGACCCGAGCCAAAGTCAGAAACTTAACTGACTGAGCCACCCAGGCACCCCTGTTTTCATTTTGGTTTTTTTTGTTTTTTTTTTTAAAGGTCTAACCCCCTGCCCTGAGACCAAGATCTCTGGTTTTCTCTAGGCCAGTTTCAGGCATCAACCCATTTTCACACCATGATTTTCCTCTCTACTCCCTCCATCTGGGCTGAGTACAATTTTTTTTTAAAGTTTGTTTATTTTTGAGAGAGAGAGAGAGAGCTAGTGGGGGAAAGGCAGAGAGAGAGAATCCCAAGAAGGCTCTGCACTGTCAGTACAGAGCCTGATGTGGGAGCTCAAAGTCATGAACCATGAGATCATGACCCGAGTGAAACCAAGAGTCAGATGCTTAACCGACTGAGCCACCCAGGTGCCCCTTGAGTGCAAATTTTTAAGGGATGTGTTATGGCTGGAGGGTCCCATCAACTAAGAGTGGATGCTCTGTGTCCCCTTCACCCACTGTCCTCTCTTGCTTAGATGCAGTCTCCTATGCTGGAAGAGCCCCCGGACCCCGTTCCTGGGCCTTTGCTCCTCTCCCTCTATGCTTTCTCCCTCCATGGTTCTACTGAATCCACTGGCTTTAAATATCACATCGCACTGGTGGCTCCCATGTGTACAGCTCCAGCCTGTCCTCCTCCCTGAGCCCATGTAAGGGAGTCTGGAAGCAGGTATGCAATTGTTTCCTCTGGGGATGTCACAGAAAGAAGTCTCCCCACCCCAAACCCACCTCTGTCCATCCCCCATCGACAGAGTGGCCACTCATCTCCCAGCTGCCCGAGCTCCCAAACCAGAAGCTACCCTGATTCCCCTCTTTCCTCTATGCTCCACATGCATTGGCAAAGCCCTGTCACTTTATCTCCATAGTATTTGGAATCTGCCCCTTATCTCCATCTCCACTGCTCTCATCCCAGGCCAAGCCACTGTCTTCCACATGAACTGCTTTAACTCTTCCCTGTTCGATTTGCTCTATCCTTGGCCCGCCCATCCGTTCTCCACAGGGCGGCAGAGTGATCTTAAAACCGAAATGAGGCCATGTCACTCCCTTGCTGGAAGCCTCTGATGACTTCCTATCAGAACGCCATCTAGCCCCCCATGACCTCCTCTTCAGTCTTATCTCATTTCATTCTTCCTCCTACCGGCCACATCCCAATCATACCAACCACTTTTCAGCTTCTCAAATGTGATAAGTTCTTTCCTGCCGTAGGACCTTTGTACTTGCTATCCCCTCTTTCTGAAATGGCCTTTTTCCCAGCTCTTTGCATGATTGAATTCTTCAAGGCTCAGTAATAACGTTCCTTCTTTTTCTTTTTTTCAAATATTTTCATTTAATTTTGAGAGAGTGCAGGCAGGGGAGGGGCAGAGAGAGTGGAAGACAGAGGATCCAAAGCATGCTCTGCCCTGACAGCAGAGAGCCCAATGTGGGGCTTGAACCCGTGAACCACAAGATCATGACCTAAGGGGAAGTTGGATGCTCAATCAACTGGGCCACCCAGGTGCCCCAATCATGTCCCCTCTTTAGTGTTTCTTTACTACCTTACCTGTGATGCCCACCCCTTCCCCAAACTGGATCATAGTCAGCCCTTTTTATGATATCTTTTTCAGCACTTACCACAGACATAATTCCTTTTTAGTTGCTTATGGTTTATGTCTTAGAAAAAGTCCACCGAGCACCAGAAACCCAGCCAGACACTGAGTAAGCAACGATTTCTCACGTTCTAGTACACAGGCTCACTTGGGGCAGGTGAGGTGAACTTATCTATCGTTTTGTCAATGGTGTGTAGCCCCATGCCTGCCAGGGACCATGTGATCAGCGAAGAGTGGCTGTACTAACTTGTATCAGATGAGTGAGTGGTGCAGCCAACAGTCTGGGCACAAAGAACCTGAATTCCAAGTGAGCTTACATAACTGGAGACCTTATCAAAAACAAAGAGAATGAAATTTCATATGAATGAAGTGTAAACATAGTCTAGGGAAAGACTGTGTGATTATGGCTCAAAACCAATTGTGGACTCAGTCCTACGACTAGATTAGGCCTCTTATACTAATACTTTGTATCTGTAAAGGGCTATAGAAAACATTCGCAGAAAACATTTTCACAGCAATTGTATCATTTAATGCTTACACCAGCCTAGGTGGTAGATGGAGCAGACAGAATTATCTCGAGTTTGCATATTGGGAGACCTACATGTAGGTTGGTAAAATGATTTCCCCAAGGTCATCCAGCAAGGCAGAGGTGAGGCAGGGACCCTGTGCCTTTTCCCCAAGGCTGCTTGCGGTGTATGACACATTTGTTCTAAGACCAAACGAATATTCTAAATTAAACTTTCACATCTTGCGATATATAAGCACATATAAACACTGTTGCCTAAGATGCACATTCCCGGAGACAATAGCTTGGACCAGGTCACCTCCCTGGGCCTGACTTTCTGCCTCAGGACTCATTCTAGGTAGGCTTCATCTCCATTTTCTTCTGGAGATGGGCCATGTGATTTAAAACAGGGACCACCCAATTTCCTGAATATAAATCTGTTAACCAAATTTTTTTCCAAGTCTAGTGGCATTTACTTAATAAAAATGTTTTTTTGTTTGCTTAAAATTTTTTTAAATTTTTATTTTTTTTAACATTTATTTATTTTTGAGACAGAGAGAGACAGAGCGTGAACAGGGGAGGGGCAGAGAGAGAAGGAGACACAGAATCTGAAACAGGCTCCAGGCTCCGAGCTGTCGGCACAGAGCCCGACGCGGGACTCGAACTCACGGACCGTGAGATCATGACCTGAGCTGAAGTCGGACGCTCAATTGGCTGAGCCACCCAGGCGCCCCTGCTTAAAATTTTTTTTAATGTTTATTTATTTTTGAGAGAGAAAGAGAGCACCAGCCGGGGAGGGGCAGAGAGAGCGGGAGACATAGAACCCCAAGCAGGCTCCAGGCTGTCAGCACAGAGCCTGACACGGGGCTCGAACTCACAAACCGTGAGATCATGACCTGAGCTGAAGTCGGATGCTTAACCGACCGGGCCACCTAGGCTCCCCAGCTTTGTAGCTTTCATACAGAAAAACGTACGTATCATCAGCTTGCAGCCTGATGAAATCTCACAAAGTGAACATGCCTGCATGCCTAGCACCCAGATCAAATCATAGAACATGACCAGCTCCTCAGAAGACCCCATGGCCTCTCCTTAGTCCCTATCCCCCCCAACAGGGTGACAGCACCCTGAATTCCAACAGCTTGGATTGATTTTACCTCTTTTCTACTTGAAATAATTACTGATGGATTTTGGCCCTTCCCCCACTCCCCCCCCGCCCCCCCCCCCCCAAGACTAAGACCATGAAGTTCTAGGCTCAAACGACTCCTTGACTGAATAAAAAAAAAGCATTTGCTGGCATTTGAGGCCTTTTGTGTTTTGCCTCTGATGTATGTTTCCCTCTTGGCTTCCAGTTCTGCAGGAACCTGGGAGTTGATCCTGAGTCTTCCTCTCCCTTCATACGGGACCTTCCATCAGTGCTTGGGCCCTGGAGTGGTTCAGTCCAACAGCTGAGATCCTTGACTACTTTCTGAGCATCCACTGTGTGGCAGGCGTCATGTGACCAGTCAGCACACAGAGTTACATAAATCAAGATCTCTGCCCTGGAGGAGCTGACAGTTTGTGAGGCAGAGGAAAAAGAAAAACAAATTGTTTCAATATAATTTCATTCTGATTTTTTTTTTTATTTTTATTTTTGAGAGAGAGAGAGAGCAGGCGAGTACCAGCAGGGGAGGGGCAGAGAGAGAGGGAGACACAGGACCCAAAGTGGCCTCTGTACTGACAGCAGAGCTCCCAACGCGGGGCTCAAACTCACAAACCATGAGATCACGACCTGAGCCAAAGTCGGCCGCTTAACCGACTGAATCGCCCAGGCGCCCTTCAATATCATTTTATTAAAAAATCCTGGGAAGCACGCAGGGCTACGCTTACACCAGCCTAGGGGTTTAGGGGAGGTTTCCAGGAGAGACCAAGGGAGGACTTAAACTATGAGTCACAATGATCCAGAGGAAAGGTTAAGATGATCCAGGCAGAAGGAACAGCGAAGCCCTTAAAGGATTTTTGAGGGGAAAATAGGAATGGACACACTAGCCCCACCCCCAACACCAGTGTTTGAAGGGACAGAAGGAATAGGAATCTGAGAAGGAGATGGCAAAAACATGGTCAGAGACATAGAAGAACCAATGGAAAATGCAGTCACAGAGCCCAAAGGAGAGATTTTCCTGAGAGAACACAGCACCAGCTGTGCCAAGCACCTCCAGAAAGTTCCAGTAAGGTGCACACAGAAAAGATCCCTAGATTGTGCAATTTATTTTTTTTATTTATTATTTATTTATTTATTTATTTTTTAATTTTTTTTTCCAACGTTTTTTATTTATTTTTGGGACAGAGAGAGACAGAGCATGAACGGGGGAGGGGCAGAGAGAGAGGGAGACACAGAATCGGAAACAGGCTCCAGGCTCCGAGCCATCAGCCCAGAGCCTGACGCGGGGCTCGAACTCACGGACCGCGAGATCGTGACCTGGCTGAAGTCGGACGCTTAACCGACTGCGCCACCCAGGCGCCCCTAGATTGTGCAATTTAGAGGAAATGGCCAATTTACCTAGGTGGCTTCAGAGGGAAACAGGGACAGAAGCCAGATTGCCAGGGGGAGAAGGGAGGACGATGCCTGAATGGAGACAGAGGCTGGAGATGGCTCTTTCCAGAAGCTGAGTTGAAAAGGGGAGAGAGGGGCAAGAAGTGGGGAGGATACAGGATTTAGAAGGGGGTGGTGAGTGTGGAGATGCAGAGAAAGAGGATACCTGAGGGCAGGTGGTCTCCGGAGAGACCCCCAGAGAGGCTGGGAGGGGGGAGGGGTCCCCCATGGACAGGTGGGACTGAGGAAGCATCTCTCAGAAATGGTCTCCCAGGAGGGAAGCAGGAAGCTGAAAGTCGGGGAAATGGTTAGGTAGGGGATTTGAGGTTATTTGCAGGGTAGGAGAGTGCGGGCAGGAGAGGTCACTTGGGAAAGACAGATAAAGGGCAAAGAAGGGCTGTTCAGGGGGGAGGCCTCATGGTACAGGCTTCCATGGCTGATGGGGGCTGGGCTTCAAATGGACCAGGTGGGCATGGGGCTCAGGTAGAGCACAGGGAGAGGGCAGGGGAGCCAGGGCCAGGAGGCCAGCAGTGGGGGGAGGGGGGTGGAGGGAGGGGAGGGGGTGTGGAAGAGGCCAAAGGGGCAGGGAATGTTGCTTCCTTGAGCACCCTGTGCATAAATCCCTCCGGTGTGGGCTTGTGTCAGATAGATTCCCAGAATCGGCATTCTGGGTTAAGGGTGTGTACATTTTACATGGATATTTTAACAGATACAGGCCATGCATAGAAACATTGCAATCAATATTGCCAAATTATATTCCCAAAAGGCAGACCAATTCGGACTCCTTCCCACCGATTTTGGGAAAGCCTATTTCCCTGTGCTTTTACCATCCTTGGATGTTGTTAATCTTTGCCAATCAGATAGGAGGAAAGATGATACATGGATGACTACATTTCTGCCTCTTTTTGGGGAGGAGGGGCCCCAGCTCTCAGAGAAGGGCTGGGTGGCATTCTCTAGTCCTCAACCACTGAGCCCAAGTCCCTCCCACGCCTCAGGCCAGCTCTGCCCAGCCTGCTCGGCAGGCTGACCCCCTGTGCTGTCACGACCCCTCCTGCAGGGTGCCCTTGACTGCTCATCTCACCTTCCTCCTTGAAGATTTTCTCCCTACCCCTGCACTCCCAGCCACTGCTGGGACCCTTGGGACACTGTGTCCCCGATGGGGGTACTTACAGCTAGGTCTCTCCTGGCGGTCAGCCCTGGTGGTCAAGGTGGCATTTTATGGTATCATCATACAACAGAATATTTTTCTTCCTTAAAAAGGTAGGGGATTCTGAGACAACAGGACAATCCTTGAAAACATTATTCTTTTTTTTTTTTTTTAATTTTTTTTTCAACGTTTTTTATTTATTTTTGGGACAGAGAGAGACAGAGCATGAACGGGGGAGGGGCAGAGAGAGAGGGAGACACAGAATCGGAAACAGGCTCCAGGCTCCCAGCCGTCAGCCCAGAGCCCGACGCGGGGCTCGAACTCACGGACCGCGAGATCGTGACCTGGCTGAAGTCGGACGCTTAACCGACTGCGCCACCCAGGCGCCCCTGAAAACATTATTCTAAGTGAAAGAAATTGGACACAAAAAGACAAATATTGTACGATTCCACTTATGTGAGTAGGCAAATTCATAGAGACGGAAGTAGAATAGTAGTTACCAGGGGGCCACGGGGAGTTAGTGTTCAACGGGGACAGTTTCAGTTTGGGATAAGGAAAACATTCTGGAGGATGGCGACAAAACAGTGTGAATGCACTTAATGCCACTGAACTCTATACTTCAATGGGTAAAATGGTAAATTTTATGTTGTAGATACTTTACCACAATTAAAAAAAGAAATGAAAGAAATGAAATACTGACACCTGTTACGACATGGATGAATTGTGAAAACTTTGTTTTAAAAATAATTTTTTTTGAATGTTTATTTTTGAGAGAGAGACAGAGCATGAGCGGGGGAGAGGCAGAGAGAGAGGGAGACACAGAATCCGAAGCAGGCTCCAGGCTCTGAGCTGTCAGCACGGAGCCCAAAGCCTGGCTCAAACTCATGAACGAGGAGATCATGACCTGAGCTGAAGTCGGATGCTCAACTGACTGAGCCACCCAGGCGCCCCTGTGAAAACTTCGTTTTAAGGGAAACGAGCCAGTCACAAAGGACCACATGTGATACGATTTTATTTATATTAACTGTTTAGAAAAGGCAAATCCGGGGGTGCCTGGGTGGCTCAGTCGGTTAAGTGTCCGACTTGGGCTAGGGTCATGATCTCACGGTTTGTGAGTTCAAGCACCACGTCGGGCTCTGTGCTGACAGCTTGGAGCCTGCTTCGGATTCTGTGTCTCCCCTTCTCTCTGCTCCTCCCTTGATCATGCTCTGTCTCTCTCTCCTACAAAAATAAATAAGCGTTTATAAAAAAATAGAAAAGGCAGGGGCGCCTGGGTGGCTCAGTCGGTTAAACGCCCGACTTCGGCTCAGGTCATGATCTCGCGGTCCGTGAGTTCGAGCCCCGTGTCGGGCTCTGTGCTGACAGCTCAGAGCCTGGAGCCTGTTTCCGATTCTGTGTCTCCCTCTCTCTGACCCTCCCCCGTTCATGCTCTGTCTCTCTCTGTCTCAAAAATAAATAAACGTTAAAAAAATTGAAAAAAAAATAGAAAAGGCAAATCCATAGAAATAGAGTGTAGATTAGTGGTTGCCAGGGGCTGGAGGGAGGGGGACATAGGGGGCAACTGTTAATAATAAGTACAGGGTTTCTTTTTGGGGTGATGAGATGTTTTGAAATTACATCGTGGTAATGGCTGCAGCTTTGCCAATTTACTAAAAACCACTGTACTGTATGCTTTATTTTTTTTTAAGTTTATTTATTTTGAGAGAGAGCACGAGTGGGGGAGGGACAGAGAGAGAGAGAGAGAGAGAAAGAGAGAGAATCCCAAGCAGGCTCTGCACTGCCAGCACAGAGTCTGATACAGGGCTCAATCTCACAGACTGAGATCATGACCTGAGCTGATATCAAGAGTCAGACGCTCAACTGACTGAGACACCCAGGCACCCCTGAACTGAACACTTTAAATGGTGAATACTATGTTATGTGAATTGTATCTCAATTTTAAAAAGAGAGCATGGGGCTGGGGGTGGTGAGAGGGCTATATGGTATTCCATACAGTGCTTATTCCACAGTTCATTCTGCCATCTCCCAGTTGATGGACATTCGGGTTATCTTGCAGTTTGTTTTTTTTTTTTTTTTTTTTTCTATTTGAAATAATGCTGCAATGAACATCATTGAACATGTTTAAAAAACAGAAAGAGGGGCGCCTGGGTGGCTTAGTCAGTTAAGTGTCTGACTTCGGCTCAGGTCATGATCTTGCAGTCCGTGAGTTTGAGCCCTGCATCGGGCTCTGTGCTGACAGCTCAGAGCCTGGAGCCTATTTCAGATTCTGTGTCTCCCTCTCTCTCTCACCCTCCCCTGTTCATGCTCTGTCTCTCTCTGTCTCAAAAATAAATAAAAACGTTAAAAAAAATTAAAAAAAAAACAAACAGAAAGAGAGAGAGAGAGATTATTGAGGCAGGTCTTGGGCTCCCCCATGCTGCCTCATATCTGGGCATGTCCCAATATGAGCCTGATTTAGAAAGTGTCCATTACGCTAACAACAAGAGATGGTGTTTGGATGAGGCGTTCACCCTCTGACTTTCTCAGAGTTAGAAGAAAAGTCCTTGAAATGACCGTCATTTTCCTTTCTTCTATCATTGAAGATCTACTATAAATTATATTGGCCTGGGGCATCTGGGTGGCTCAGTTGGTGAAGAGTCCAACTCTCGATTTCCGCTCAGGTCATGATCTCACGGTTCCTGGGATGGAGCCCTGCGTCCGTCTCTGTGCTGACAGCACGGAGCCTGCTTGGGATTCTCCCCTGATCTCTCGCTCTCTAAGTAAATAAACATTAAAAAAAAAAATTATATTGGCCCTACACTACCCTGAGGAGACAACCCAAAGTGAGGGGAGTTATGGATTAGGTGAAGGGTCAGCAAACTACACCACAAGGCTGGTTTTTGTATCAGCTATGAATGGTTTTTACAGATGCACATTTGTGACTGATTTGATGATAGGAGACGCTAACTTTGAACTCAAATTAAGCAAAATCTTATTCCCCTCGGCCCCCCAAATTCCATTCTTCTCATTAGTAGGACTGCACTATAAAAAGCTTATACTCAATGACTAGTGTCATATTGTGAATTTCATCAATAAAAAATTTGTGCAAATTCATTTTCTCTCATTTTATAACCACCTATATAATATCCCTGATTTTGCCTCTTGGCCCACAAAGCTTGAAACATTCGCTATCGGGCCCTTTGTGGAAAGTTTGCCAATCTCAGTTCTAGACTCCGGAGAGTTATCGGAAATAAATATTGTAAAGAAAAGCACTGCATAAAGATGGAATAGCCCCAAGCTACAATTACCTCTCAAAAATAACACAGCCTGGAAATGACAGAAATTTCAATCAAATTATCCAGGTCACAAAACGTTCTGCTGATTTAGTTTAGAGAAGTTAAGGAGGAAGAAAAAACCCTGTTTGTATCTGCTGTAATAGGAAAGGAAAATGAATAGGAAATAGGAAAATGAAACGAATATGAAATTATTCATGTATTTTTTGAATTGATGAGGATAAAAATAGTTATATAAAAATAAGGACATGGATACATATTGATATGTAAGCTACACTTATGAGAAATTCAAGCACTGAATAAGCATTTTATATAAATGATCTCATTATATCCTCACAAGAACCCTACAAGGTTGAAGTCAAGGTCATCCTGATACCAACTCCCGTCTGCTAGCTTCAAAAAGTGGTACTTTGTCCAGAAAAAAAGAAGCAGCTGGAGACTAGCTGGCAAAAGGCCTTGAATGCTGTCCTGGGAAATATTCTGTTTCTTTTTACCAGGTTATTCTGTAGACCAGGAGGCCCTCAAGAATTTCCAGAAGGGGTGTGAAGTAGTCAATTCTGTGTTTTGGGATGATAACAAGGATGGCTTTGGGAGATAACTCTTGAGGCCAAAAGTCCAGAGAGAAGCTTTTTCAACAGTCCAAGGAAGAGTCAGCGAGGGTCTGGGAAGGTACATGCAAAGAAGAGAATTCCAGATACACTTCCTTGTTCCAATAGGCCAGAGGTTGACAAAATGGAAATGGGGGCTGAGGGGCAGGCAGTCAAAGTCAACTTCAAAGTTTCTGGTGGCAAAATGAGAGAACCCAGATAAGAGATAAGTTTGTGGGAGGAGAATAAGGAGTAGGGAGATGCCATATTCTAAATTCCTGGGTAATATCCAGGGAGATTGTCTAGGGGTCAATTGGAAATGTGGGTCTAGAAGTTCAGAAAGACATCTGTCTGGGCAGGAGAGAGAGATTTAGGAACCATGAGGAAATGGCTGTCTTTCAGAGAGATTCGAGAAGGAGAGGGAAAGGGAAAAGATGGGAGAGAAAGGAAATGTTAGTGAAAACTAACCTTTCTAGGAGTGAGCACGGGGCAACTCTGACGTCATGGAAAGGGAAGTGGGGAGACTGTAGCACATACCGGACCCAGGAGTATTATCCCTGAAAAAGTTTCCAGGTGGGGGGAGAAGCCAATGGAAGGTTACAGAGCCATCTCTGTAGAAAGGCAGGGCTCCAAACAGGCAATTGGATTTGGCCATTAGAAGGTCACTGGTGACGTCTGAGGCAGCAGGCAGTGACAGTGCCTGAGAAGCGATGGGGAGGAGGGGAAAGAAGAGAGGCTGGGAAAGTGGAAGTTTTTCTAGGATAGAGAAAAATCTTTGAGAGAGAAAGAGACACTGGAGATGTAACAGCTCTCTTTTTTCAATCCCAGATCTCACATCCGTGGCTGAGCAGAATACCTAGGACTCCTCACCCCCTAAAAACAAGGTTGGCTGTAAAACGCGCTCACTGGTGTAGAAGGATGCTGGGGATGTTACATGGAGAGGGAACGTGAATTTTTCTCTAGCTGCTGGTCACAGAATCTCCTTGCCTTATTTCCTCCATCTTCAATGAGGATCAGAACACCTGATATTTTTTTGTAAAAAAAAAATTTTTTTTTACTCAAGTATAGTAAACATACAATAGAATGTGTACAGAATTTTACCAGCCAACTGTTGTATTTTAAACATACAAGTTATTAGAGAAGTAAATATGATGACACACTGATTCTCGAAAACACAGACTACACCCCTGTATTTTATGAAATTCCCCGTGGCTGGTCAGACCCCTCCCCCCTCATTAATATGTATGATACCTACAACATGGAGTTCCCCAAACTGTGTGAAACAGAAAATTCCGATGATAAAATCTCCTCCTCCCCATGTCAGGTCAGACACAGTCCACGGTTCTTCAGCTCTCTCGAGAGTTGCTTGGGGGAACTAGTCAGTTATTCGGTGGAAACAGCAACCACCACAGTGGTTTCAAGATGGAAGGTGCTCTGAGAGTGCTAATTACTAGTGTTTTTTGTTTGTTTCTGGCCATGTATTTAGACAGTCTTCAGCATTGGCTCGCTAAGTGTGGACCTCAGACAGCAGCAGCAGCATCACTCACTCCAGACCTCCGGCCTCAGCAGCCCGGGGGGGTGGGGCCCAACCACGTGCGTCTTACCCAAACGCTCAAGGTGGGGCTGCTTTGCGCTAAATTTTACCTGCAGCCTTTCCGCACAGCGGCCCTGACCCAGCGGTTTCACCTGGGGGCTTTTTACACAAATGCAGAATCTCGGGTTTCGTCCCAGACCCGCTGAATCACCACCCGCAGTTAAACACGATCCCCAGGGTAGTCGAGTGTGAGAAATGTCGGTCTGTATTACCGTGTCTGCCTCATGTAATGAGGACCTCTCCTCCAGTTAAGTTAAAAAACCTGACCCGAGAAACGGCGAAATTGGCTTGAAACCTCCGGCTCCCTGAGCCCAATGCACCGCGCAAACTGCACGATTATCTTCCCGCAGCGATGACAGGGCTCAGTGTCAGGCCGGGTAAATGGGGGGCGCCAAGAGGGGGAGACTCCGGGCGAGCGCTCTGCCTTCCAGGTGGGCCCCAGGAGCAGGTGTGGCGGGAAGGCGCGAGAAGGGGGGCGATTTTCACGCAGGGGAAGGAGCTATAAGGGACCTGGGGGGGGGGGGCGCAGGGAACGCCGCGGGGGGCGGCTGCAGGGAGCCGGCTGCCCCGCCCGGGGCCCCGCGAGAGAGGGGGGCGGCCCCTCCCCTGGGGGGAGGACGGCAGGCGGGGGTCTGGGGCGGAGAGGGAGGTGGGTCCCGGGCCGGCGCGGGGGCGGGCGGCTCCGCGGCTCCCCGCCCCCGGCCCGCCCCTCCGCGGCGCCATTTTGCAGGCGGCTGTCGCGGGGACCGGAGGCGGCGGCGGGCACTGCGGCGCCGAGGCGCGGCGGCAGGACGGGAGCCCAGCGAGCTGCAGCCAGGTGAGAGTCGGGCCGTCGCGCCCCCTGCCCGGCCGGCGAACCGCACCTGCCGGGCCCGGCCGCGAGGTGCCCGCCGCGCCCACGAGGCCGGCCTGGCACGGCCCCCGAGCGCTGTCACCGGCCCCGCGGCGCGGCCTGCGCCCCCCCAGCCTCGGCCCTTCCCCCGGGTCCCCGCACCCGCGGGCCAGCCTGGCCTCGGGGCCCGTGGATGCCCGGCGACCCCCAGTCCCCGCCGCCCCACCGGACCCGGCCCGGCCCCCGGGCGCTCACCCTGCCCGCCGCGCGAGCCTCAGCGCGCTCGGGCCCTCAGGCCGCGCCGCGGGGAGGCAAGTGGGTCCCCGGGGACCGGACTGGCCGTTGCCGCCGCTTCCTGCCGGGCCCTCGGCCCGCGCGTCCTGGGGTCGCTCGCCCCTTCATCCCTCCGCGGGAGGTGCGGCTGGCATCCCCGCGCCCCCCGGAATTCAGGGCCATCAAGAGGGCGGCGGGGGGTGCCTTGCACATTTTTTGCTTTCTTCCCTCCTACAAAGGCTGCGCCAAGTAATTTTAGAAGCTTCTGCCCCGACCCCAGGGCCTTTCTCCCCGGCCTGTTTCCCGGGGGGTCGCGGATTCCCCTTGTTGGCTGCCTTGCTGGAAGGAGGAATTGAGCTTTTCCAGTGTGACTACTTTAAGGGCTCAGAATTTTCTCCTTCCTTTGACTCTTGATGTACCCTTGAATGGATAGCTGACAGGAACTCGGCCTACAGGCTGGGGGTTTTAAACATGACTGATGAGAAATTCTTGATTGTCAGGGCAAAGGGTAAATGAGGGCAACTGCAGGTGGAAGAAAGTCACCCATAAGGGATTTGTGGGTCTGGGGCTTCAGCTGGAGCTGTTACTTTTATTCTTGCAATGCTGGAAGATGGGAGGGGGAAGATGCTGTCCCTGCTGACATCTGGGTGTGCTGAGAAGGCTGGTGATGTGCGAGGACAGGAGACCGGGAGTCCCGAGGCAGTCTGGTTTGAGCTGTCATTAATTGGCCATGTGACTTCTCCCGGCCAGTTCTTCCTCTCTCAGGCCTGAGACAAGAATCAAGGGTAGCTGGAGCTTTTTTATTTCTGTTTTTTGTAATTGAATTCTGTTGGGCAGGGGCCTCCCCATTTCCAGTTGTGTCCACCTGCCTTTTCACCTTTGCACAGGACTTTCCCTGGATGGCCCTGAAGGTGTTTGAATCTGGTGAGATTTAGAAAGGGCCTTTCAGCTCAGAAATTCTGAATTCTGGAAGGGGTTATGGTTGACTCTGTCAGGATCATTGCACTTGTCCAAAATGTCGTGGCTTTTGGGCACCAGCCTTTTAATGGTTAGCAGTGGGTGTGCCGTGTAAGTCCTCGTGGCACACCTGTTAGTTAAAGGAGATGAGCAGGTGTGTCCAGCCAGCTACCTGTTTCACCTGACGGCCTGAACATGAGCTATCTGCTTTCTAGACCATTTCCTTTGTCAAAATGGCGACTGGCTCCTTTCTTTGAAATCCAGGGCATTTCTCTTGGTTTCTTTGCTCCGAGTGGGGGGTGATTTTTTTTTTTTTTTTAATTTTTTTTTTTAACCTTTGTTTATTTTTGAGAGACAGACAGAGCATGAATGGGGGAGGGTCAGAGAGAGGGAGATACAGAATCTGAAACAGGCTCCAGGCTCCGAGCTGTCAGCACGGAGCCCGACGCGGGGCTCGAACTCACGGACCGCGAGATCATGACCTGAGCCGAAGTCAGACGCTTAACCAACTGAGCCACCCAGGCGCCCCCCCCTTTTTTTTTTTTTTAAAGAAAAGAGGTATTTCAAAAACTTTACATATTGTCTCCCCCCCCCCCCCCCCCACACGGTTGCATAGTAGTCGTGTTTTTTGACTGTGGCAAAGTTAATTAAGCTGAGTTTTAATGTCTGGATGTTTCAGAAATGTTTATGAAAGCACCTGGCTAGAATATTGTAGGAGGTTTTGCTACGTTTCATGCCACACTGCCTGTGGCGTTTGTGTAGCAAAGGCCAGAGGTCTTAGCGTTGCAGAAATTAGGTTATCTCAGGAGCAGCCTCCCATAGCCTTCCATTAGCCCAGCTGCTAATTTGGTGCCAGGTGCTGTTTGAACAAATCATTGTTGAATGAAACCCAGTCTTTTGCCCTCAAGGAGCCTAAGGTCTGGGATATTGGAAATCCTGATTTGGCCATTGCCATCCTATTCAGTGTCTCTAAAGACAAATCTGGGATCCTTTTGGGGACTCCTTTCTGGCACCACTGGTAGCTTGAGGAATTTTCCCATTTTGCTTAAGGGAATTAAAAGTCAGCAGTCATAATTTGCAATTACATAGTGCTTTGTACTTGTAAATGAAAGCTTTTTAAAAACTTATTTTTGTTTAATCCTCTTAGGCTTTTTTAATTTAAACATTTTATAGTCCTTCCCTGACCTGTTTCCAGGCCTTGCCTATAAAATTCCCAACACGCCAGTCGGTTCCCAATACCAGATAACCTCATTAATTCATTTTTACTCCCTGCTGTTCTTGTAGTTACTCTCTTCTCAGAGGGCTGCCTGTCTGGGCTTTTTATTTTGCTGGGGAACATTTCCTGCTCCAGGTTAGGCTGTGTGTTACTGACGCGGGATTTAAATGAGCCCTGTGTGTGCTTTATGGCACTGTCTTCGATTTTCTCCCTGGCTTTCTATTTCTAGCCTGTTATTTTGTCACAGGGTCTAGATTGTTGACTCTCGAATGACTGAGGTTTGCTTCCATCTTATACTTTTCATAGGACTTGCACATAATTAATACATTTATTGAGAGCCTGCTGTGTGCCAGGCAATGTTTTTGGTGTTTTGGATGGTTCGTTGGAGATTCTCTGCCCACATGGAGCTCACACACTGGTGAGGAGGCAGACCATGAGATCTGGTGCCCGAAGAAGAATCTGGCAGGATTGAGGGCATTAAGACTTAGGGTGGGAGCTGAAACTTTGGAAGGATAGACAGGAAAGGCCTGAGTCACCTTTGAGTGAAGACAGGAGGAAGTGAGTCATATGATATCTGGGGGAGGAGCATTCCCAGTGGAGGCAACAGCAGATGCAAAGGCCCTGAGGCAGGAGGAGAGCATTTGGTTTTGAGGTCAAAGAGATCTTGGGAGTTGGATCTTGTAAGGCCATGTGACACTTAGTGAGGTCTGTGGACTTTACCTTGAGGGGAATGGAAACCTTTGGAGGGTTTTGAGTAGAGGGGACATGGGCTGACATAGCTTTTAATGGGGACATGCTGGTTGTTGCTGTTTGAGAATCAACTAGAAGCAAGGAGGGCAGGGCAGCTGTGTGACCTGCTAGTGCAGGGCTGAGGGTGGTGGTCAGACTAGGGTAGCCAGAGGGTATTCAAAAATGAAGGGATTCTGAGGTGGGGCCCAGGAAATTGCCGATAGGCCAGAAAGAAAGTTGGGGGCAATGCCCAGGGTCTGGCCTGAGCACTTAGAATGAAAGGGACCGAGATGTCGGTGATGGCTGAGGAGCTGGTATAGCTCCTTCTCAGGTTAAGTTGTCACACTAAACTGACAAACCCAAATGCAGTCATAAAGGGAGAGGGTGCATGCTTTGGGGGGGCTCCTCCATGGAAATGTAAATCTTCTTGAGAACTCCTCATTACCTTTCGTTTTAATTCTCTCCTGTGACCTCAGCAAGTCTTCAGGTGTAGGTGGCCTCTAATGCCCTCTGAACGTTTACTTACGAAGGAGAGTTCCATCTTATTTATTCAAGAGCCATTTCTTGCGCTGCTTCAGTGGGGTTACATGTTATGCAGGCCTAGCATCTAAAGATAGCACAAAAAGCAAAGATCTGGATTCATAAAAAATGACCTTTGAAAATTCCTGTATCCCAGGGAGTGTGGCAGGCACGATCTGCACATACGCTCTGTAGGGAAACCTCTGAGTGTTTACATGTAGTGAACACAGTCGTGGACAGTGTATAATTTCACAGAGGATCATATTTGCGATTTAAATCAAGTGTTCTCATGGTCACGAACTATTGAGTAGCTTTAGGTTGCAGCCCAAAGCCACTTTCTGTTGGCCATTGTCTGGACTCCCAGTTCTTATTGATGCATAATACTCTCTGTGCAGCCTCCGGGAGTCTGTCCCTCTGTAAGGACATCAGAGTGGCCTTGGGCCTTTGCTTGCCTGGCTGCCCCAAACCATGGTTTTCTCTAGTCAGGAAAGCCTTCTTCATATACAGTTCTTCTCATAGGTTTTGCCCGAAGTGGCACCCTGGTGTCAGTTGTCCTAGGGCATCTTAGTGAGTTTCTGGTGGAGACTCACCCTTCTGGACGGCCACCTCTCAGTTCACTCTCAGTGTGAATCTTACACAGCCAAATCCCCCCATCTTCTCAGTCGAGTGTGAGCTCAGTTTAATAAAATGCACTTCCCCTCTAGGAGCCTCTCCAGGTGGTAGAGAAGACCCAACAAAGACTAGACGGTGGGCCCCGTGAGATAGGGCCAGTGCAGTAACGACAGCGCCAGTATGCATCGGTTAGGTGCTGAGCACTTGAGGTCATTATCGTTAGTCCCAGCAACTGGCAGGCGGAGTGCTTCTGTCCGGGCTTCGTTTTATTGATGAAGAAACTGGAGTTTGGTTAATTTACCAGAATAAACTCTTGGGTCTCGGTTTCTGCTCTTAAGCTCCAGTTATCCGTGGGGCCCTCTGAGATATTATGCCATTCCCTGGTCTTGTCTGAAGCTCTGGGTTTTCAAGTTCCTGTTGGCCTAGAAGAGGGCAAAGAAGCTGGTGGTGGGTGCCAGGTGCTCCGCCTAGCACCTCCTGTGTTCACTAATGCCCTTTTATCACAGCAGCCCTATGAACTAGGTATTAACTCGTTTCTGCTTTACAGCTGAGGATGCCAAGATCTGGATCCTTCTTCCTTTTTCCTGCCTTCCTCTTACCTGGCCTGTTTTTCATTCCTGGCTATGGTATTTTCCTCTGTGTACCCCAGCTTGGGTCCTTCGCTCCTTCTATTCCTTCATCATTTCCTGTAGGAATTTTCCATAGCCCCCCTCCCCCAACACATGCACCTTGCTTTTACATGGTCTCTCTTTGAGGCAGTAGCCCTTTGCCACCAGCTTCATTTTATTAAACTTGCATTAGCTTTTTCATCCCGGAGCATCACTTCATCAAGGAGGTCTTCGTATTAGGACTCTGGATGGTCTTCTCCACCTTCTTTTCTTTAAAAAAATTTTTTTAAATGTTTATTTCTGAGAGAGAGAGAGAGAGAGAGCGCGAGCGAGCACAAATGGGGGAGGGTCAGAGAGAGAGGGAGACACAGAATCCGAAGCAGGCTGTCAGCTGCTGAGCTGTCAGCACAGAGCCTGACGTGGGGCTCAAACTCATGAACTGTGAGATCATGACCTGAGCCGAAGTCGGATGCCCAACCCACTGAGCCACCAGACACCCCATCTCCCCCCCTCCCCCCTTCTGATGGAGAGCACTGCTGGAAATGCTGTTTCTCATACATTGCTACTGTAGTTGGAATTTCAGCCTCCCGTTGCTTTGGCTTTCTTGTTCCCTATTCGGTGCCGGCTAAATCATTTGTTGTCACCAAAGGCAAATTAACTGGCTGGGGGTGCAATCTCTTCCCTGTCTAACATGTTGAACTCAAACCGGAGAGTTTCTCATTCAGAAGGTCTGGAGGTGGGGCCCAGTAATTTGCATTTCTAACCAGTTCCCAGTGATGAGGATGCTGCTGGTGGGAGAACCACTGGCCCCTGTGCAAATCAAGTTTTATTGAAACACAGCCATGTGCGTTCAAGACCCCATATGACCTGCAGGCCTAAAATAATTGTTGTCTGGCCCTTTATAGAAAAAGTTTGATTACCTCTGCTTCACAGTATGGATGTATGAGATCAGCGCTGAATATTTTCTATTGAATTCATATTTTATCAAGAGCTCTTCATATATTAAGACATTGATTCGCAAATTATTCCACAAAAGTATGGTATGGGGAATATATGCATATTTTGAAGTGTTAGGGAGTATAACATGCATGACGCTTCTTTTAAGTCTTCTGTTTTATCTAAAAATAACGTGAATTTTTTATTCTATTCCAGAAACATCAGTGCTTGGTTTAATATGAAACATTTTTTGTCCTTAATCTTTGAGTAAAGTTGATGCTACTGGATATGTTATTTTAATCCTGCTTCACTCTGTTTGAGAAATAAGCCATTAAGATTTGCATTTTTTTGTCATAAAGTTGCAAATATTTGTCTATGCTTTGAATTCAGATCTGTCAGTCTTTTTCTTTCTTGTGCCTTCTCTATCCTGAGATTTTAATATTCCTTTATATGTGTCTTCATTCTTTTGAAAAATATGTGGCTATAATTTAATAACTATTGGAGTGTGGCATGGAGTAAGGATTATTTTTTCTCTACATTTTTCCTAGCACCATTTATTCATTAATTCATCCTTATTAAGTTAAAATGACACCTTAATCATATGCTGAATCTGGAGATCTGTTGTGGGACTTACTTTTTTGTTCCATTTATCTGTCTATTCCTTTGCCATGACCTAGCTATTTTCATCGTTATAATTACTTAATAGTAGGCTTTGCTGTCTGATAGTGCCTATACTCAATTTTTTTCCCTGTATTTTTCAGTTTAGGGTTTCAAAATAATGGGACATTTTATTAAATGTATGTAAATTAATTTGGGGAGACTTGTCATCTTTATAATAGTGAATTGTTCTGACCAACCACCTGTATTAACTCAGAGTGGTTATGCTATGTGTGTTCTATATGTGCTATATGTATTCTAACAAAGTAAAGTTATTTCTTAAATTTTTTGGGGTTGTTTTCCTCAAGTGTGGCGAGTTAAGGATCTAGGCTCCTTCCATCTTACTGCTGACTTCATAATGTGGCCTCTAAGTTTGCTGTGGAATTCTGTGCGTGGAAGATTGTTTCACAGGCTAGGCTTGGAAGTAGCAGTATTTGCTTCCCACAGTCTGTTGGCCTGTCCCAGAGGCACGGGGGACAGACGCATGTCCTTCTGTGTATCTGTGACGAAAATGAAATGGCAATGGGTCTGCTGTTGTACTTAACCAAACTCTGTTGTTATTTTTCAGTTGATTCTTGAGTTTCTTAGGCAATAATATGGTCATTTGGATTTTTTTTTCTTACACATTTTTCTTAATAAATTGTAGAGTACTTACAGATTTTTAAAAAAATGTTTATTTTTGAGAGAGAGCCAGAGTGCGAGCCGGGGAAGGGGCAGAGAGAGGGAGACACAGAATCTGAAGGTTTCAGGCGCTCAGCACAGAGCCTGATGCCGTGTTCGAACTCGTGAACCGCAAGATCCTGACCTAAGCCGAAGTCGGACTGTTAACCAACTGAGCCACCAAGGCGCACCTAGAACATGTTTTAATGTAACAGTCCTTTTAGTCAATTTTTACTGGAATGCGTTGTTGTATATAGTCTTTAATGATATTAAAGAAGTGTCCTATTTTAAAGGTCTTTTTCACTAAATTGCAGTATTTATACATAATGGTTTTGAATGAACAGTTTGTCACCTTGACATTGACCCTGGAATTTTGTACACCACAAAAATCCTCAGTCGTCTCTGTCCCTGTTATTGTGGTAATTCTCCAAAGAAGTTCAGTTTCCCTGCTGATTTGAGGATGACCTCAAATTTCTTGCCAGGAGAAATTATATGAGTTATATCTTTCCTTCAGGTTCATCCCAAGGGCTTCTATTTTCTAACCATGCTGTCGTATTGTGCAGCTGTTGGCATCTTTTGTGTCTGGGATTCTGACCCACAGGCTTTGAAAATGTGCTCTCCCTTCGAGAAGTATTTGTGGGTTCTTGTTTCCCTTCCTTTACTCTTTCATCCTTGTGAAGATACACTGAATACTCTAGCAATGTCGATTTGCCTCTTCTGTTGAAGTTCTGCCTTTTGCACCTGCCTCCTGACACCCACTGTGAGTTCAGGCCCATGTCTAGGCTGCCCATCCTGCAGCCTGTGTGTGCTGCGCCCTCCCCCCCCCCCCCCCCCCCCCGCCTTCTTAAATGATGGGTTTGCACCCTCACCCCTTGCGCTCCCTGTGGGTCTGCTGTGGACTCCCCTACCAGTGGTCCCAGATGCTGCTCTGAACCCCTTGAGAGGCCCTGGCAGGTGGGTGGGGTAGGGTCTTATTACTTGGGCAGTAAAAGCAGACGGGGTCCAACTCTTTTTCTAGCATTTAGTTCAGTGCCTAGGGTGCTGCTCCAAAATGGCTTCAACTTTTTCTTCACTTTCTGTTTTCAACTCTAAGATCTCCTGTTTTTTTGTTTTTTTGAATTGGTGTCAGGTGTCAGTCAACTCCTGTTTTCCAGACAGCTTTGACTCCTTTTCATTGATAAGTATATATACATCAAGTATGCTTGTGTGCATCTCAAAGTTTCACAAAAAAACACGCATAACCTTGTATGCTGTGTATTCTGAAATTTTGTATTCCTATTTCATGAAAAAATTCGTTGTGGTGCTCTACATTGATTTTGTGATCTGGTCGTGAAATCTGTACATGGCTCTGCTTGTGAGTTTGAGAGGTTATTTATCCATACTGTGTTATGGTAAGGAGCGAATGATGGGGAGGAAACTCTTGACACAGAGGAACCTTAAAAAAAAAAAAGTTTTATTGAATTATTCCGTAAAACTCACCTGTTTAAAGGATATGGTTCTGTTGTGTTAGTATATTCACTGAGTTGTATGTAACCCACTGCTCTCTCAGAACGTTTTTATCCTCCCATGAAGGAACTGCGTGCCTATTTCAGTGGTGGCTCCCCATGCTTCTCTCCCCTCAGCCTCTGGCAACCACTAACCTACACTATTTCTATGGATTTGCTTTATCTGGATACTTCATATAAATGGAATCCTACCTATGTGTCCTTTGTGATTATTTTTTAGCATGTTTTTATGGTTTATCCATGTTGTGGCATGTATCACTGCTGTATTGTTTACTAGTTGATGGACATCTGGGGTGTTCCTGCATTGTAGCTGTTATGAATAATGCTTCTGTGAATGTTCCTGTACAGGTTTTTGTGTGATCATGTTTCAGTTCTTTTGGATAAATATCAAAGGGTGGAAGTACCGGGTCGTACGGTGATTCTGTGTTCAACATCTTCAGGAACTAACAAACTTTTCCGAAGTAGGTGGGTCGGCAGTCTGACAGTTGTCATTTCTCCACATCCTCACCAACACTTGTCATTGTCTCTTTGATTATACTCATTCTATTGGGTTTGAAGTGTTACCTCATTGTGGATCTTATTTGCATTTCCCTAATAACTAATGAGGTGGAGCATCTTTTCATGTGCTTATTGGCCATTTATATGTCCTCTGTAGAGAAATGTCTGTCAAATCCTTTGCCCACTTTTTAATTGGGTCATTGTCGTTTTATTAATAGGTTTTAGGTACCAGTCTCTTACCTGATATATAATTTGTAAATTTCCCCCATTTTATGGATTGTCCTTTTACTTTGTATTTCTGTCCTTTTGAAACACAAAAGTTTTTTGTTTTTTTTTTAATGTTTATTTTTGAGAGAGAGAGAGAGAGAGAGAGACAGAGTATGAGCAGAGGAGAGGCAGAGAGGCTGAGCAGACAGAATCGGAAGCAGGCTCCAGGCTCTGAGCTTTCAGCGCAGAGCCCAACGCGGGGCTCGAACCCACAAACTGAGATCATGACCTGAGCTGAAATCAGATGCTTAACCGACTGAGCCACCCAGGTGCCCTGAAACACAAAAGTTTTTAATTCTGGTTGGAGTCTCACTTATTTTTTTTGTTCTTTTTAAAAATTTTTTTAATATGTCATATCTAAGAAACCATTGCCTAACCCCAAATCACAAAGTCACAAAGATTTACCATTTCTTGTATGTTACCCCTATATTTTCTAAGAGTTTTATTTAATTAATTAATTTATTTAAAGTTACCTCTACACCTGATGTGGGTTTTGAACTCAGGAACCTGAAATCAAGAGTCACATGCCCTTCTGACTGAGCCAGCCAGGTGCCCCTAAGAGCTTTATCTTTTATTATTATTTTTAATGTTTGTTTATTTTTTTTTTTTCCAACTTTTTTTTTTTTTTTTTTTTTTTTTTTTTTATTTTTGGGACAGAGAGAGACAGAGCATGAACGGGGGAGGGGCAGAGAGAGGGACACACAGAATCGGAAACAGGCTCCAGGCTCCGAGCCATCAGCCCAGAGCCTGACGCGGGGCTCGAACTCACGGACCAGCGAGATCGTGACCTGGCTGAAGTCGGACGCTTAACCGACTGCGCCACCCAGGCGCCCCAATGTTTGTTTATTTTTGAAAGCAAGCAGGGGAGGGGCAAAAAGAGAGGGAGACAGAGGGTATGAAGCGGGCTCTGCATTGACAGCATAGAGCCCGATGCAGGACTCAACTCCTGAACTGTGAAATCATGACCTGAGCTAAAGTTGGATGCTTAACTGACTGAGCCGCCCAGGTGCCCCAAGAGTTTATCTTCTGGATTTAGATCTTTGATCACTTTTGAGTTAATTTTTGTATATGGTGTGAGGTAGGGGTCCAACTTCATTCACTTGTGGTGATTTCCAGTTCTCTCAGCACCATTTGTTGAAAAGACCATTCTTTCCTCATTGAATTGTCCTGGCACCGTTGAAAATCACCTGACCATGAATGTTAAGGTTTATTCTGTATTCTCCATTCTACCCCCATAGATCTGTCTGTCCATCCTTCTACCAGCATGTCTTAATTAGTATAGGTTTGTATTTAGTTTTGAAATTAGAAAACGCGAGTCCTCCAGTTTTGTTCTTTTTCAAGACTGTTTTGGCTATTCTGAGTCGTTTGCATTTTTATTTGAATTTTAGGATTCGTTTGTCAATTTTTGCCAGAAAGGCAGATGGGATTTTGATAAGTGATTGCATTGAATCTGTAGATCAGTCTGGGTAGTATTGCCAAGAACTACATATTTTTAACAGAAAAATTTCATGAGATAATATCTATTTGCACTAGGAGCATGTATCCAGATATTCTAGCCTATCTAGTCCATTCCATTTTTTAATTTTGTTCATGGGTTTATTATCTATTATTTGAAAAACCTGCTTCAAGTCAATGGTTCTCAACCTTGACAGCAAATTGGAATCATCCAGAGTACTTTATATCCACGTGGTCTCATCCCAGAGGCTGAGGTGCCCTTGATCAGGAGTCCAGCCTGAGTGTTGAGATTAAGAGAAAAAATTCTCCCAGGTGATTCCAGTGTGCAGCCAGGGTTGAGAACCATTGCAGTAAGAGAACTGAAGTGCATATAGATCCCCCTTTTAAAGCCTGTGCATAGTTGGCTGAACATATTACGGTATGGGAATGTGCATACTATAGCTGCAGAGCCACATGCGTGAAACATTTGGTCACTTAGGTGAGGAATGTGTTAGGTCTGTGTACTTTTTCTTAATCTGCTCGCTAACATTGTCCTCTGGAGAAATGAAATCATTTTGCTTTGGACTTCTGGGTGTGGGTGGTTGTCTCTGGTCTGTATAGAGAGCAAGAATAGAGCAGTCCCTGGAGAGGGTCATTTCTCAGGAATTTTTGTGTCTTTTGCCTTTGGAAATGGACTGATCTGAGAAGAATATGGAGGAAATGCACAGCTATTTTAGGGATTGTCCCTTAAAGAACACTGAAGCTCTTGGCTAGAATTACTTCTTGGTTGGAAGTGTATAAAGCTATGGTCAGAATTACTGAAACGCCATCTGAAGTGGAACTGGTGTCCTGTCTTAGAATATTAAGGGAAATTAGGACTGTGGTGAAAACACTTACACACTTATTTTACTCATTTGAATTTTTTTCTGGTTTATTTTGTGTACTTATAAGCGCACATGCATATTTGTATTTTAAAGTAGAGATACGGGGCCTTTTTAAACCAATTTCTTTTTTTATTTAGCAATGTACTTTAGGCATATGACTAAATCATTAAATAGCCCTTTAAAACATGGCTTTTAACAGCTCATTTGTGCTGAATGCATCATGTTTTATTTGACAAATCCTTCTATTGTTGGGCATTTAGCTTATGAGCCGTTTTTTGCTGTGGGGAACATAATACAATAGTGAACAGCCTTGTATGGAAATCTGTGTGCATTTTTCAGATTATTTCTTTAGACTACTTTTTGGAAGGGACATCATTTGCATTTTTTAAGGCTTTGTTACATACATAAGATGCATCCAGGTTAACGGACTGGGAATTATTGCCATAGTTGAACATTCCTGTTCTCTTTCCTTTTCTTTTTTCTTTCTTACCAATTTGGCCGGAGAATAGAATCATTGTTTATTCTGCTTTTCTTTGATAACTTGGAGTTTGAACACTTCTTCGTTAGGTTTTGGGCCATTTGTATTTTGTTCGGCTTATTTATTTCCTTTACCAATTTTTCTAGTTTTGTGTTCATCTTTTTCCTGGTGATTTATAGCAGTTCTTTTTACAACCAGGATATTAGCACTTTAATTAATGTTGCAAATATGTTTCCCATTTTGTCTTGTAATTTTATGATACGTTCAAGACGTTTTACTTGTAGATCATTTTGGGGGCTTCCGTTTTCAAAATAAAAATCTCATTTTTCAGACTTGAAAGTTTCAAATGAAATATTTTTCTTGAAGATGAATAAAAATCTGTCAGGATATGATTTTGCCTAAAATAAGTTTTTTTAGATTTCACATCTGCCTGTCAAAGTATGAGGAGAATAATCAGCTGAATTTTAAAAAGTTAAAAATGAACTTGGAGATTTTTCAACATCCTGGTCCCAATAAATGAGAACTTTAAGTGGGATCACCTGGCAGTTGGGTGCTGTTATTCTAAACAGCCAGAAAGTGGGGCTAGATGTCACTTAGGAGCTTTCCACTCAAATTAAAAAATATTTCGACACTTTTGGTGGTTAGTGCTTTTTCCCTTTGGGTATGTATGATGTCTGTTTGGGGTTGATGGAGCTCCTGTGCTTTAATTCCTTTTTAAGTCCAGTACTATTAAAAAATTGAGACTTTTGCATCATACTTAAATAATAGCCTCAAGTGACTCTTTCTAATTATATCCTTTAGGCTTTTTCCAAAATACGGACTTCCTTTGTATTCCAGGTCTCTGGAAACACTTGTCCTAACTAGTTTGTAGTATTAGTCTTGTTAACCCGTGGAGTTGTGGGCAGAAAGTTAATAACCTGTGGCAAGGGCTCAGAGCAGGTGCTGGGTGCGTTCTGTGCCTCCCCACAGTTTCTACTGAGAAATGAGACTGGTTTGGGATCTGTTCTGCTTCTCTCTGGGCCTGTGTCTCTGCTTCCCCTCTGTGCCCCTTACTGCCCTTGGCTGGTGGGTCTGTGGGATTTCTCATTTACCTTTTGTGTTCGTTCTCCCACCCACCTTTATCGAGCACCATCTTGGGCAGGGTACTGAGGCACACCTGGGAAGAAGTAGCCTGGCTGGGACCCTGGCATCACCATCTCCACAGGTCTTCCCTGGTTCTGAGTTCAGGATTCTGACCCTGATTTACTTTAATCTGATTACAGGCATTATCTGTTATCACTCTTAGACACTTGGGAGAAGTTTTAGGGAGTTTTGGAATTAGCTTTGGGGTTAGCAAGGTTCCTGGAGAACCTTGTCATCCCTCTTCACCCACACTCCTGGTTCTGCCCCCAAATTATTCCTGTCTTCCACAGTGATGCGGCCCCAGAAATGGGTACAGGATGGGAGGAGCGATAGCAGGGGAGTCCCTTTGAACGGTCAAGGCTGGGTGGCTTAAGGAACACCCGGCACCAACAGGCAGAGAATAGGGGGTTTCAGAGAGAGGTTGGGTCATTAGAAGATACAGGCACATCCAGTTTGAAGGGAAGCACGGTACTTGTTCACGCACTAAGGCACAGTTTATTAGGGGAAAATGGAACCGTTTGTTAGCTGAGCTTGACTTATTACCACTGATAATTGTCATTGGGCTGTGTTTTTAATTTGGTCATTTTGCCAGGAACATAGATCAGACATTGCTCCTTAGATCTTTGGGTAATTAGGAAGATTGGCAAGCCTCCATTCTTCTTGAATGAAGTCATTATTATCCTATTTGTAATATGGGATTAAATATGTTAAGTGAAAGGCATTTTTAATTTTTTTTAAAGACAGTTGCAACTTAAGCATGTGGGCAAAATTATCTTGTTTTGTATGTGTATTCTTGAATTTCAAGCCTTTTTTTTTTTTTTTTTTCCTAATCACAAATACATGTTCATTAGTAATGTGCAACAGAAAAGCATAAAGAAATAAGACCTCGAGGCACCTGGGTGGCTCAGTCAGTTGAGCGTCCGACTTGGCTCAGGTCATGATCTCACGGTCTGTGAGTTCGAGCCCCGCTTCGGGCTCTGTGCTGACGGCTCAGAGCCTGGAGCCTGTTTCAGATTCTGTGTCTCACTCTCTCTCTGCCCCTCCCCTGTTCATGCTGTGTCTCTCTCTGTCTCAAAAATAACTAAACGTTAAAGAAAAAAAGAAAGAAGACCTCACATGCAATGTGACACCCAGGGAGGATCACCGTTAATATTTAGGGAGAGTATTTAGACTGCCTGGTTTACCACATAAGTGTAGTTTTTATATAAAAATGGGGTATGTTCTGACCTCCCCCCCCCCCCGCGCCCCCCCTCCCCCCACACCTTAGTAATAGAGCATGGCTGTTTTCCTGAATGGCTGTGTAGTGTTTTATTATAAAGCATTTTCTTGTCATCATTTAGTTAGCCAGCCCTTAAATATTGGGCATTTACTTGTTCTACAACTAAAGTGACTATAATTGTACTCACTAGGTATTTTCTTAGAACAGTGATTTTATTGGATATACATTTTTAAAGGGGTGGATGTCAAACATTTTAACCAAAAACATCTAGCTGAAAATGAAGGCGAATATTTCTCTGATCTTGGAATGACGAGGGACTTCCTAAGCCTGAAAGTATTAGAAGCAATTGCAAAAAGATGTTAGATTTGACTTTAGAGAGATTAAAAAAAAAAAATCCTTTATTTCAAGTGACAGAGAGGAAAAAGCAGTCATTTATTTTTTTTCTGGGGAAAATGTTTGCAACATGGCAAAGGGTTAATTAATGTCCTTAATTTGTTAAGGAGCTCTTACAAATGAATGAGAAAAAAAAGGAAGCCTACTGAAAAAGTGGACAAAAGGCACTTTACAGTTCATAAGAGAACTATAGATACATGGATCAAAGAAATCAAGATTGAAACCAGATGTCATTCTTTGCATGTCAAATTTGCAAACGTTAAAAAAAAAAAATCTAGGACTGGCAAATGAAGTTAACATACAGTTTTCTTCTCTTGTGCTTTCTTTGTTAGCTTGTCAGTTTTCCCAGAAGGAGTTGGGAAGGTTTCCCATTTCCTATTTCTTTACCAGAAAGGATAGGATATAACTGGCCTGTGAATTTTGTATGAGCCTGGCACCTTTTTCAAGCCTAGGTCTTTGCTTTTTTAATTTTGTCTATTCGTTTACTGTTATTCAGGCTTAAAATTTTTTTTTCCTAAAAAAATTGTCCATTTCATTTAGATTTTGGGGTACATACATGTGCTTCCTTTGTTAAGTCCTTTAAAAAATACAAATTCCATGTAGAAGCATGAAGGGTATGTAGTATCTTGTGTTGGCCCTTGCTTTCAGAAGATACTCGCTGTCCTGTTCCACAGGTATTTTAATTTTCATTGAAGTCGTTTTTTTCTTTTTTGAATTAGGTAGGTAGGTATTTTGTCAGCTTTTTTGGCGTTTACTAAATTGACAAAATGATTTGGTTGCTTAGTTTCTGGCCTGTGAATGGTACTGGCCCCCAGGGCTATATCCTTCCTGCTTCTAAAGTATTAACATCCTTTTTTAAGGAAATGCTAAAATATAGAGATGACAGTTATACGAATATGGATGTTATTCCCCCTCCCCCAATTTTTTGGATTTTTTTTTTCTCTGTGAAATCAAAGCCTGAAAATCATAGCTTTTAGTACCTTTGCACGCCCCAATTAAGAATGTAGAGAAGCCCTGTGAATGTTTTCTTGTGCGTTCACAGTGGCCTTTGTGGGGGACAGTCAGGTGGTGCGTCATTGAGCTCCTAAGTGACGTTTCCTCTGAGCTGCTCACAGGGCTCTGGGCTTTGATCTCAGCCTTGTAACCTTGCGTGCAAAGGGCAGGTCTTCATGTCGAGTGTGGTGGCACACAAACGGGAGGGGTGCTGGCTGGCGCCAGGACAGAAGTTCAAGGATGCGCCCTGATAACTCAGTCTTGTTTCTGTTCGGCTCCTCCTGCTTAATTCCCCTCTCAAAAATATATTTGTATTTTTCCAATATTAAAACTTATGACCCAATTCTGTGTTTTGGTCTCTGATAGTCGTCCAGTGAAGTAGAAATCCAGTCCTTCCAGACACTGGTTGTACTAATCAGCTTAAAAAATACTTTCCAAAAACAAATCTTCATGGGGTCATAGTACTTGCACTCACCCTTCTATAATTTTTCTCTTGATTTCCAGCTAAAGTGATTTTGTTAATTGCAGCTTTGCCCTCATGGAAACCTTTTTTTCTTTTTTTTCTTTTATTTTTAGCGTTTTAAAGGATTTACAAAAGAAGCATACACGTGTTGGAAAATAATTCTAACTTGTCAGAATTGGATAAAGCAAATTTTGAAAGTCACACAGCCTCTTTTACCCCCTATACTTCAAGGCAGTTTGATCTTTATTCTTTCCAGCCCTTTCTTATGTCCACAAATATGTTCTGTATAATTACACTTTTAATAAAAATGGGATTATACTATACATATTGTGCAACTTGCATTTCTCAAAGGACAAAATATATAATTTCAGTTTAACCGAAAATAAGCTGTTCTTTTAAAGCTTTTCTTTTGTTACTTTTTTTCTGTTATTTCCATTCTTTCTCTTCTTGACTAATCTTCATTGATGGAAGTTGCCTTTGTGCTTCCCTTCTGACTCTAAATTTTTAATAAACATAGCTTAAAATAGATTTGTGGTTATGAAGATTTTATTTTGGGCAATAAATTACCTTGTTTTTCCTCTTTGAATGCAAAATGTTTTAGCAACAGAAAAATAACTTCTCCATTCATATTCTAATCAATTAAAATAAGTAGTAATTTTTTTGTTCCAAACAGCAAAAGACCAATGTTTAGTTTCTGAAATTAAAAAAATAGGATCACTGGAGGCTTATTGAAGGCTGGATGGTACAAGTCTGATGGCATTTGTGTTGCTTATCTACCTCTAGAAGATCAGTGATTGTGATGCTAACTTGCTCCAAAACAGACTGTGGAGTTGGAAGAGTCACAACATTAAAAAAAAAAAAAAAAAAAAAAAAAATTTGACTCACAGCTAACTTTTTCTCCCATCCAAGTACTAACCAGGCCCGACCCTGCTTAGCTTCCGAGATAAGACGAGATGGGGTGCGTTCAGGGTGGTATGTCCGTAGACACAGCTAACCTTTTCTAACAAAAAGAACTTGTTGGTATCTGGCTAAACTGTCATCACCTGTGTGGTTTTAGTTTTAAGTTTGTTTATTTTGAGAGAGGGAGTGGGGGGAGGCAGAGAGAGGAAGCGGGAGAGAATCCCAAGCAAGCTCCACATTGTCAGCACAGAGCCTGATGTCAAGGCTCGAACTCATGAACTGCGAGATCATGAGCTGAAATCGAGTCGGACGCTCAACCAACTCAGCCACCCAGGCACCCTTGTATTTTTCTTTATAATGGAGGGCCAGGCTGGTGACTGGTGCCTTGCCAGCTGTTTCAGAGATAGCTCCCCAGGTCAGGCTCTGGGTTCTTTTTTATTGTGATGCCTCTGCATAGGTACAAGAGTATAAAAAACACATTCATTTAATAAACAAGAAAATGAGTATCTGTGTACCTATTGATAACCCAGCCTAAAAAATGGAATGTGACCCAGCTTTTTTATAAGCATCCTTCCGATGTATATTAATACATTTGTAAGACGCTTTAAAAGAAGGTGATTTTTAAGAAATCAAATTGTCTCTTCTGTTTTCCCTATTAAAAACAGCATCAGCAGTTTATTCTAGTGGCGGCACTGAAAGCAATGTAGAGTTATAAAGGTGAGGGCTCCGTTGTCATGGGTGTAATGGGCTCTGACCCCTACTGTCATCTATCTTAGAAGCTCCAGGACCCAGACCAGGCCTTTCCCTTCTTGGGTTCTTACTTGTAAAGTGTGGACCCAGTAGTTCGGAGGGTGGTTATGAAGATAATTGCGCAGGTATGATGTGTTAATCTTAAAAAAAGAAGTTACTTTACCGGCAAATATGGATATATTCTGGAATAACCAAGACTTGCAACTTTGGACATGCAAGCTATGCCCAGCAGATAAAGGAGGAACAGGTTATTTTACAGAGAAACAAGAGGAAGGTGGGAGTTGTTTTGAAAAATCCATTGGAGGGGCGCCTGGGTGGCGCAGTCGGTTAAGCGTCCGGCTTCAGCCAGGTCACGATCTCGCGGTCCGTGAGTTCGAGCCCCGCGTCAGGCTCTGGGCCGATGGCTCGGAGCCTGGAGCCTGTTTCCGATTCTGTGTCTCCCTCTCTCTCTGCCCCTCCCCCGTTCATGCTCTGTCTCTCTCTGTCCCAAAAAAAAAAAAAAAAAAAAAAAATGTTGGAAAAAAAAAAAAATCCATTGGAGAAAAGTGGGAATCCAGGGTCATAAGGGTTTGTCATTGTCTGAGTCCCAGGGGGGTGGTTATTTTATTTATTTATTTTTTTATGGGAGATGCAGTGTACATCTTTCCCTGTTGGGGTCTGTTATTGATGATTCTTTCCTGTTGAGATTCTTCTGTTGGGGGCTGTAATTGACAGTTCTTCCTGCAATTGACATTCAGTGGTACTGGCTCCCTTTCTAGCCTCCTGACTCCACTTTATTGAGTTTCCTTTTATAAATTTTCACATTTTCCCCCTTTTGATCATGATCTTTCTCCAAAAGCATTGCTGATCAAGAGTCTGATTTTTCTAATTCTTTTGTCCCTCAGTTCTAGGAAAGACCTTTCCTGGGTATAATGTCCCACACTGGGGGGAAATTATTTGGATTGGAAATCTGAGGTCACATTTGAGTAACAAGGAGGAGGAGCAGGGAGAACAATCAGGTACCTCCTACTTCTAGTCCATATTTAGCACGATTGTAAGTGTTGGAGATCATCTCTTCTTGGGTACGTTGTTAGAAAAGTTTGACAGGCAGCAAGTATGGAATCAAAAGTAACGTGACAATTCCAAATTGTGTGGTGGTTCTAAAACAGGATCCTAGATCTCAAAGTAGCCAACTAAAAATATTCATTGGCACTCATTCCAGTTTAGGGGAGAAAAGATCCCCCTCCAGAGGCAAACCCAGAGTCCTGTATGCAGGTGAGGAGTCACCCATTGAGCAGGCATGAAAGCAGAATAGTGAGAATCTGAGAATTAACCGAGTACATTTGGGAAGATACAGTGCAGGTATAAGCATGAAGCGGCAGTTGGTGGGCTTTTTGCAAAACAACAAAACTTCAAAGACATTTTAAAACAATATTGTTATCTCAAGAAAACTGTTCTAACCAAATGTGTCAATAGTACAGTAAAACTGAAATTCAGAAACCACGAGTTTTGGAAAAGAATCCAGAGTCGGTTAACAATAGTCCAAATGAAAAAGAGAGACTTTGTATCCTGAGCCTTCTAACAGACCTGGCTTCTTGAGGAAGCTGTCTCCTCAGATGTTGTCTGCTTCAATACAGGGAAATCTTTACTTTCAGGTCATCAGATGGTGTGTAGGTCCACTCAGAGTTTGCTTTCTTTAGACATGTCCATGAATCTAAGAGTCTATTCCCTGGAGTTTGGCAGCACAAGGGTTGGTTAGCAGTACGTAAGAGGGGCCTTTCCAGTGAAGTTGAAGAGACTCTTTCTGGAGGTGTCTTTTCTAATAGATAAAATCTCCAGTTGCAAGGTGTGATGCTTTTCTTTTTTTTTTTTAATTTTGATTATAAAAATTATAAATTTTTTTATATTATAAAAAATTTATAGTATAAAAATTATAAATATTTATTTATTTATTTATTTTGAGAGAGAATGTGAGCAAGGGAGGGGCAGAGAGGGAGAATCCCAAGCAGGCTCCCCACTGGCAGCACAGAGCCTGATGTGGGGATCTAACTCACAAACTGTGAGATCATCACCTGAGCTGAGACCAAGATTCGAATGCCTAACCGAGCCACCCAGGCATTAAGGTGTGATACTTGTCTTCATCTCTCAAGAGTGCATGGTGAAATTGCTCTATCAATCTTCTGGTTATTTTTAGTAGGAGCAGTTAGGCCTTTACAATATTGAAGTATATTTTTTGTGTGTCTGTGTTTATTTTTGAGAGAGAGAGAGAGAGAGAGAGAGGGAGAGAGAGGGACAGAGAGGGACAGAGTGCGAGGGAGGGAGGGAGGAGACACAGAATCCGAAGCAGGATCCAGGCTCTGAGCTGACAGGCTCTGAGCTGTCAGCTCAGAGCCAGACACAGGGCTTGAACTCACAAACTGTAAGATCATGACTTGAGCCAAAGTCGGACACTAAACTGACTGAGCCACCCAGGCATCCCCGAAGTGTATCTTTATTAATTGTGGGTCAGAGGAGTCAGGGGCCAAGTGCTTTGGACCTTCTCTGACTATCTCAAAGGGTAAAAGTCTGTGAGTTCTGAAGGGGTGAATCTGAGTTAAGAACGGCCAGTGGGAATGCTTTAGGCCAAGATGATATGGGAGGTCTCTATAAACTTTGCTGATTGAGTCTTAATAGTGTCCTTAGTGCATTTGACCAACCTGAGGATTGAGAATGGTATTGCCCAGTGAGTATTGTAAAACTGGTGAAACAGTGCAGACTTATTCAAGCACCTGGTAAAATGGGTTCCTTGAGGACTATGAAGTTAAAGAGGGCTTCTCCACATTGGTATAATTTTTTCTTTAATCTTTTTTTTTACATTTATTTATTTTTGAGAGACAGAGCGCGAGTGGGGGAGGGGCAGAGAGAGAAGACACAGAATCCGAAGCAGGCTCCAGGCTCTGAGCAAGCTGTCAGCACAGAGCCTGATGGAGGGCTTGAACCCACGGAACATGAGATCATGACCTGAGCCGGAAGTTGTACACTCAACCGACCGAGCTACCTAGGTGTCCCGTTATAATTTTTTCTAGAAAAATTTTATCTACACAAGTAGCAGTGGTCTGTCTACAAGAGAGCTTTGGTCCAGTGAGAAGACCTACAAACCATTACTAGAACATACTTAAATCCATGAGATGGGGGTAGCTGTATGAAATACATTTACCAGAACTTGAATGGCCCCTTAGGTAATTTAAAATGAGCGGTGTGAGCACTTTTTTCTGCGTTGTGTTTTGGATGCATGGGACAAGTGGGATAGACACTTTTGTAGCTTTATTTCCCCACCAATATTGGTCCATGAATTCGGCCAGATTATTTGGTCTAACCCACAGTTCTTTTTATCAAACCAACAGTGATTAGGTTCCCAGTATTTTTCCTTTTCTGGAGCCAGTTACTGGTCAGTTTTTCAAAATCTTCATTTGGGAGAATATCCCTTTGGACTGTGACAGAGGTTTGGCTCTTGATTGCTTTGAGAGCAGTGCTTTGGTGGAAATATCAGCGAGGTGGTTTCCTTTGGTCTCCACAGAGTGGAGTCTAGAATGCTGAGGAACTTTAATAAAAGAGTATCTGGCCAAAGTGTGGCATTTGATAAAATTTGGACATAGGAACCATTTAAAATTTTATCCCCATTGGAGGTGAGAGCACCTCATTGTTGGGTACCATTCCAGAGTCCTGAGCTACCTCAAAGGTATATCAGCTATGGGTATAAATGTTTGTGGTTTTACCTTTGGCCAAGGTACAAGTATAGAACTTGGCCTGTTGGGCTGAGATAGCGAAAGGTAAAAGTGCTGCCTCGGTGGCTTCAAAAGGAGTCACGCTAGCATTCCCAGCACAGGATTTGCCATTTTCATCCTTTAAGAACCATCGGGACACCATGAAAAATTTGCATCGGTTAGAGGAGGTTCCTATAAACAGTCACAGGGAGTCAAGAGGTGATCTGTCCATCTGAAGCAGTTGTGAGTGGTCTCTGCCAGGGAGGAGGGAGAATAGCAGGGTTAAGGTTCTCGCAGTGAGGAGGAGTTATATGAGGAACAGTTAGGGGGATCTCCTGGGTGAGTGCAGTGGTGAGGATTTAGGGGGGCTTCTCTGTACGCGGCACAAGTGTGCTTAGAGGGAGGCCTGTGACCCTTCACGGGCCTTAACTAGAAGGGCAGTGGCAGGAATGGCCCTGAGGCAAGGAGGGAGATCCCTGGCCATGGGCTGCTCCAGTGCTTGGTTCTAAGACCCCAAGGGTCAGTGATGGTCCCCCATGTTTTTGGGCAAGTACTCCAAGGGCATTTTCTTCCCTCTCACAAACAATGAGAAAAGGGGAGTTGATAATTAGGATCTCTGAGGGCAAGAGGCTTTATTAGACTTTTCTTTATGAAGTCTCCGAAGCTAGGTCTTCTCAGTGTTTCCAAATGACGCAGTCAGGTTTGTCAGTTTTTAGTAAAGCCTATAGAGCTTGAGCTGTAAGAGAGAAGTTTGGAATCCCAATTTCGACAGTAGACAGTCAGTCCAAGAAAACTTTGTAACTGGCATTTAGTTGTAGGTTTTGGGAAGTTCAGGATGCCACGAAAGCTACCTGGATCTAAGTGTAGGCCTTGTTCTGAAATCAGGTGCCCTCAGATGAACTTTAGCTTGAGCAAACTGCAATTTTTCTTTAAAGACTTTGTCCTTTTAAGGCCAAAAGTTTTAACAGGTGAATGCTGTCTCCTGTGAAGAGGTTTGAGAAAGGGAGCAGAGAAGCAAATCATCTACATGTTGTAACCAACCAGAGCCTGCAGAAGATTTTATATCTTCCAAATCAGCTTTTAAGGTTTGTAAAAAGTTAAGAAGGACTCTCTCTGTAACTCTGGAGCATTACTGTCCAGGTATAGTACTGTTCTTCCCAAATGAAAGCAAAAAGACAATGGTTATCCCTGTCAACTGGATAGTAAAAGTGCACTGTATAGAACAATTATAGTGAAAACTTTGCTTTCAGTGGGGATGGATGTCAGTGTGTGGGGGTTAGGAACAATGGGGTGCCAAGGGATAGTGTTATTTATTGCTCTGAGGTCCTGGACTAACCTCCATCCTGAGCCACTGGGTCTTCTGACAGATAAAATGGGGGTATCACAGGGACTAGTGCAGGGGATAAAAAGGCCCTGAGTCTCTGGTCTCCTATTATGGGCTTGATGTCTTAAAGGGCTTTTTTACTTATAGGGTATTAGCTCTGGGGAGAGGTGTTGAGGGATCTGTTTGAATCTTGATGGGGGGTGCACTGTGAATTCTGCCAGTATCAGTTGGGGAATCTGCCCATAAAGAGGATGGTAGCTGATCTAATAGGGATAAATGATCAGTGTCCCCAGACTCTATTATAGTGCCATCAGGGATGTTGAAGGGTCATTTAATTCATGTGGTTGGCGATTTTGATTCTATAATTATTTCTTTTTTCTGGGAGAAATTCTGGCATGATACTTTCCTAAGAAATCTTGGCCCAGTAAATGAATGGGGTAGAGAAACTTAAGGAGGTGAGAATGGGAATCTCAACAGGCCTAAACAAATGGGAGCAGATGCAGAGACAGGAACCTGTTGAGGTTTATGAGAGACCCCCTCTATTTGAATTGTTTTCATGCTCTGAGACAGGACCTGCTTTATAGGAGTGGTGTTGAGCCCCGAGAATGCAGCTCTGGGGTCACCAAGACAAAGAGATTCATTCTCAGTCGGGAGAGTATTTTTTCCAAGCCAGTTAACGGGGAGAAGTGGGAAGAGCCCTTGTAGGTCCTCAGAGTCCCATCACTGGGAATTAGGACAGTGGAAAGGCTGGCTAGAGGGCTGAAGGCTTCTGGAATGCTTATGTTTGTAACAGTCTTTTTTTTTTTTTTTTCTAGTGCCCTGGCCCTTTGCAGTGATAGCAGAAAGCCAGGGGGTTTTGTTCTGTTTAGGGACCTTCATTTGCCAGAGTTGAAAACTGAGAATATTAGTGGTCTTTGAGTTGACTCCTCTAGCATGTGGGTGAGCTGGTTTGCCAAGCTAGCTAATTCTGGAGTGGGCACAGTTTCCCATTCCATGCTGGTCCTTTAACCAGAAGATCCTGGTTCAGCCTGTTAGTAAATGCAGTTAATGCTACCCATTTGGATTCAGCCTCTAAAGGAAGACCAGAATCTTTTTGAAAGATCATTTGGAGTTGATTATAATGGTCGTGAACAGGTTGATCGGGCTTTTTTGTGAAGCCTGAATTTTGTTCCAATCAACAGTCTTAGGAAATCTACTGTAATTGCTCAATGGAGATTTCCAGTGAGTGTTCTAGCATCTTGCCAAAAGTTAGGGTTAATTCTCTGAATCCTTTAGGCTGTTCTTATGGGATTAGTTTCATCCCGTGTTAGGCCTGGTCCTCACCAACAAGCACATGGCCTGACTGATACAGATCTGAGAAAGCAGGGTGGTTAAGTTGGAGTAACTATGTTAAATTCTCCAGCAAACGTGGGTCCTGAGTCACTTTCGGAAACTCTTCAACTCTGGCTCGCAGTTTGGCCTTGGTCCAGGGAACATAAGTTTGGGGTTTATTCAGATCCAGAAGACTTAATTTTAAAGGAGCAGTTTTCTTAGATTCAGGAAAGAAGGGAGTGGGGAGAGGTTCAGAGAAAAAAGTTAAGTGAAGGTGGGGACTGAACACAAGACAGCTGCTGTACATCCTGAGACCTAGAAGACAGGAAGGGAAGAAAGAGGCCTCAGGAGCCCTTTCTTTCCTTTGTTTATCTCTGTTAGTCTAGAAATTGTATTTTGCAGAGAGGAAATTTTAGATTCCTTATAGCTTCAGAATTCCGAAGCTTCACAATCCCAAAGTAGGCATCCCATTCAGTTTTGACAATTTTAGAGCCATGGCTATCCAATTTACTTTTTTTTTTTTTTTTTTAGTGTTTGTTTATTTTTGAGAAAGAGACATACACAGTGTGTGAGCAGGGGAGGGTCAGAGAGAGAGGGAGACACAATTAGAAGCAGGCTCCAGGCTCCGGGCTATCAGCACAGAGCCCGACGTGGTGCTCAAACTCACAAACTGTGAGATCATGACCTGAGCCGAAGTCAGTCACTTAACTGACTGACTGAGCCACTCAGGCGGCGCTGTCCAATTTACTTTTGATGAAGAGTAAGTTTGGAGAGATGGCGAGTTCCCTGCAATGGCCATTGGAGTTTTAAACTACTGTGTGTGTGAAGAGGAACTGACCAGGGTGCCAGAAGAGGGGTCACCCTCAAAACATCTTGATGACTGGGATCCCACTTCTTAGCGGTTTATTTTGGTTTGTCTGTCTTTTCTAGAGCAGGAAAGAAAGATTCCTAAACGGTATGATCAGTCTGGTTCTAAAAGGAATCTGAGCAAAGGCCAGCTCTGTTCCGGTAGGCACAGCCCTGTTCGTGAGAAGTTGGGCCAAGGACTAGCAGTTTTATTAGGAATGGCCTAGTTCTTAAGAGGAGTTGGACCAAAGGCCAAACGAGTGTTCTTATAAAGGACCAAGCCTTAAAACAGATTCTGAATAATTCCTGGAGAGCTTAAAACACAAGAGTGGAGCTCAAAATCCAGCAGAAAAATTTTAGGGTGGGCAAGAAAGCAGTGAGCTCTGTGGGTATGGGTGCATATTTGCTCACTAGCCTTGGATTTGTTGGTGGTCTTCTGGATCCCATCAAATAATGTTAACCTTAAAAAGAAGTTATTTTAGGGGCACCTGTGTGGCTCGGTCGGTTAAGCATCCGACTGTTGATCTCAGTTCAGGTCATTATCTCACGGTTCGTGGGTTCAAGCCCTGTGTTGGGCTCTGCGCTGACAGCCTTGGGATTCTCTCCTTCTCTGTCTTCCCCTCCCCTGCTTTCTCTCTCTCTAAATATAAATAAATTTAAAAATCTTAAAAAAAAAGTTATTTTACCAACAAAAATGGGTTTATTTGGGAGTAACCAAGAATTACAACTCCTGGGCATTAAGCTATAACAAAGCCATAGGCAAGTCCAACAAAGAAGAAGGTTATCTTACGGAGAAGGAGAAAATTGGGAGGGGTTGTTTTGAACAAAGCCCATTGGAGGAGAATACTAATTCAGGCTAATGGTTTGCCATTGGCTGAGTTGCAAGGGTAGCCAGTTTCTTGTAGAGCTGCAGTCTATATCTTTCTCTGTCGAGGCCTGTCATTGATGATTCTTTCCTGTAGAGATTCTTCTGTTGGGGTCTGTGATGACAATTTCCTGTAATTGACCGATTGGTAGTGGCTTCCCTCTTCTAGTTTCCCTTAGTCTCTTCCCCACCCAACTTTAGTGAGGCTTCCCTTTATTAATTTTAAGAAGTGTGTAGTACAGTGCTTGGCACATATTGAATACTAGAGAAGTTTTTTTTTTTTTTTTTTTAAATTGAGATCTTATTCTAGGGAATATGGAGTTTAAAAGGAAAAAAACCCCAACTAAGTACAAAATTGCTTTTTCCAGATACTCTAAAATACCATCTCCCAACACATTTTGTGCAAATGGAGAGCCAATTTTGAAGGGATTGAAGGTGCAGCTTGTGCTTCTGCCTGGGGATGGGCTGGGGACTCCTAGATGCTCCTTAAGAATGAGGGAGCAACAGAGCAAGTTCTAGGATTGGGCAGAGCTGAATGAGAAGTAGATTCCATTCATGCAGAGTGCCTCCTGCTAGTTTTATTATTACTCTGTTTTTATTGATCATCTGTTTTTCTCTAGCTAGGTCTTGACTCTGCCAACCGGGATCCTCCCGTGGTTTCGAGCTTGGAATTCAGCACCAGGAAATGTAGCTCAGCGGCTTGAAACGGAAAGCATATGGACAGGTTCACGTCACGGCATTTAGGTGCGTCTGAAACCTAATCTTTTTCGTTCTGCATTTCATGATGCAGTTGTGCTCACGGCATTTAGGTGCGTCTGAAACCTAATCTTTTTCGTTCTGCATTTCATGATGCAGTTGTGCTGACAGCCCTTTAGTGTTAGAATTCATTTGTGCTTGACCTCGCCCTTTGTACATGTCGCCAAAGGTCTAAATGCAATCCTGGGAATAATTAATTGTTTGGTTAATGCTAATGATAAGGTAATGGGCTGTTGTAGGCCAAATTCCTTGTTAAGTAGATTAAAGTAGAAAATAGGCAAAGTCTTGCCATGTACAGGTAATGAAGTAAGTATTTTCTTTTTCCTTTACATGCTTTTGGCTTTTTTAAATCAGCAAACTTTTGAATACCTATTGCCTTTGAGGCTCCATGTCTGGGTCACAGGTCTGAACCCCGGGGGTAAAGAGATTGAAGACCTGTTCCTTCTTTTTCAAGCATTCTTCAATTTAAGTAGTGAGACTAAATAAGCACATTTACACTGCATTTCCTCCCATGCTCCTCTCCTGTCCCAAGGCTTGATGGGTATTTTGGTTATTTAAAATTTTTTGCTATTGCAAACAATATTGCAGTGAAATTTCTTGCACCTATTTCAGGGACAATACCCATAAGTAAATTTTTAACAGTAAAATTGTTGAGTACAGTGCTTACGAATTTTTACTTTTTTAATTTTGACAAATTGTCCCGTAGGGAAGCTACAAGAATTTATACTCCTAATAAACATTCTCGCAAACAGGTTGTCTTGTCAAAACTAAATGTATTCAGTATGGTGGGTATAGAAAGTTATGTCAGTGGTACTTTTATTTACTATTAATTTACAAACAGTGACATTCATTATTTAGGTATACATTTATAAGAGCTTTTATAAATGCTGAAAGGGAATCATTTCTTTTTAAAAAAAATTTATTTTCATTTTCTAATAGAAAGTCCATACTTGCTCTTAAAGGGAAATTCCAAGAATTTAGGAAGAGCCTTGGTCTCACCACCTAATGACACCACCGTGAACATTTGTGGATTTCTTCCACTTTTTGTTTTCTATGTGAAGTTGTTAGTTTTTTTTTTCTTTTTTTCTTTTTTTAATGTTTATTTTTGAGAGAGAGAGAGAGAGTGCAAGCGGGGAGGGGCAGAGAGAGAGGGAGACACAGAATCAAAGCAGGCTCCAGGCTCTGAGCCATCAGCACAGAGCCTGACTTGGGGCTCGAATTCACAAACTGTGAGATCATGACCTGAGCTGAAGTCGGATGCTTAACCAGCTGAGCCACTCAAGCGCCCCAAGTTGTTGTCTTAAGCTGTCATCAAATTGTATGTAATACGTTTTTTTTTTTTTTCCAATTTATATTTATTTAAATCCAAGTTAGTTAACATATAGTGTAATAATGGTTTCAGGAATAGAATTTAGTGATTTGTCACTTACATATAACACCCAGTGCTCATCCCAGCAAGTGCCCTCCTTAAGGCCCGTTGCCCGTTTAGCCCATCCCCCTCACCTAACACCCCTCCAGTAACCCTCAGTTTGTTGTCTGTATTTAAGAATCTCTTAGGGTTAGCCTCCCTCTCTGTTCTTATGTTTCCTTCCCTTCCCCTATGTTCATCTGTTGTTTCCTAAATTCCACATATGAATGAAATCATATGATGTTTGCCTTTCTCTGACTGACTTGTTTTGCTTAGCGTAATACACTCTAGTTCCATCGGCATTGTTGCAAATGGCAAGATTTCATTCTTTTTCATCACCAAGTAGTATTCTATTGTATATGTATACCACATTTTCTTTATCCATTCGTCAGTTGATGGGCATTGGGGCTCTTTCCATAGTTTGGCTATTGTTGATAGTGCTGCTATAAACATTGGGGTGCATGTGCCCGTTCGAATCAGCGTTTTTGTATCCTTTGGATAAATACCTAGTAGTGCAATTGCTGGGTTGTAGGCTAGTTTTATTTTTAATTTTTTGAGGAACCTCCTTACTGTTTTCCAGAGTGGCTGCACCAGTTTGCATTGCCAACAGTGCAAGAGGGTTCCCTTTTCTCCACATCCTTGTCAACACCTGTTGTTTCCTGAGTTGTTCATTTTAGCCATTCTGACAGGTGTGAGGTGGTATCTCATCGTGGTTTTAATTTGTATCTCCCTGATGATCAGTGATGTTGAGCATCTTTTCATGTGTCTGTTAGCCATCTGGATGTCTTCTTTGAATAAAGTGTCTGTTCATGTTTTTTGCCCATTTCTTCACTAAATTATTTGTATTTTGGGTGTTGAGTTTGGTAAGTTCTTTTTAGATTTTGGATAGTAACCCTTTATCCTATATGTCATTTGCAAATGTCTTCTCCCATTCAGTAGGTTGCCTTCTAATTTTGTTGATTGTTTCCTTTGCTGTGCAGAAGGCTTTTATCTTTAATTTTTTTTCCACATTATTTTTGAGAGAGAAAGAGAGAGCAAGCGTGAGTAGGGGAGGGGCAGAGAGAGAGAGAGAGGGAGACACAGAATCCAAAGCAGCTCCAGGCTTTGAGCTGTCAGTACAGATCCTGAGGCGGGGCTCAAACCCACAAGCTGTGAGATCATGAACTGAGCCAAAGTTGGACGCTGAACCGACTGACCCACGCAGGCGCCTCTAGAAGCCTTTTATCTTGAAGTGCCAGTAGTTCATTATTGCTTTTGTTCTCTTGCCTCTGGAGAAATGTGTAGTAAGAAATTGCTGCGGCCAAGGTCGAAGAGATTGTTGCCTGTTTTCTCCTCTAGAGTTTTGATGGTTTCCTGTCTTACATTTAGGTCTTTCATCCATTTTGAATTTATTTTTGTGTATGGTTAAGAAAGTGGTCCAGTTTCATTCTTCTGCATGGTGCCGTCCAGTTTTCTCAGCACCATTTGCTGAAGAGATTGTTTTTTTTCCGTTGGATAGTCTTTCCTGCTTTGTTGAAGATTGGTTGGTTATATATTTGTGGGTTCATTTCTGGGTTTTCTCTTCTGTTCCATTGGTCTTTTTTTTTTTTTTTTAATAATTTTTTAAAAGTTTATATGTTTTGAGAGACAGCATGAGTGAGGAGGCAGCAAGAGAGAGGAAGACAGAGAATCCCAAGCAGGTTCTGCACTGTCAGTGCAGAGGCCAATGTGGGGCTTGAACCCATGAAACTGTGAGATCATGACCTGAGCTGAACCCAAGAGTCGGACACTTAACCAGCTGAGCCACTCAGGTGCCCCTCTACATGTCTGTTTTTGTGCCAGTACCATACTGTCTTGATGATTACAGCTTTTATAGCTTGAAGTCTGGAATTGTGATGCCTCTAGTTTTGGTTTTCATTTTCAACATTATTTTGGCTCTTTGGGGCCTTTTTATACTACTTTCTTAAAAGTAATATTTATTACCACAAGGGAGGTGAGGTGAATATCTCTGGGAATACCTGCAGAATACATGGTCTCCCAGCTCTCAGAGTTTCTGTTAACCATCTTTATATTTCAATTCACACATCTCTTTCTCTGCTCTGTTTGTGCACAGAGCTTTTTTCTCAAATCTCTCGTCTTTGGTGGGCACTTGTCAGATGTACATGCCACCCCCAGCTCAAATTTAGCATGTCCAGACCTCGTTCGTTACTTGCCTTGTCGAGCCCATTTCCTTACTTATTTAAAGGAGACAGACAAACTTGTTCTTTTTCTAGAGGTCCTCTTTGACACCCGATCTTTGATTTTTTTTTTTTTCCTCTTTTAAATCACTCTATCCGTCCCTTTTTGTCATCCCTTTTGTCACCCCAGTTGCCAAGATCCTTATACTTGGATTAACACAGTAGCTTCTTGACCTTCCATCTTGAGATTTTTCCAGTGGTGGACTCTCTCTCCTCACCTGCCCAGAAACTGATGTCTCATTAAAACCATGTTGCATTTACATTGGACTTTTGAGACTCCTTTGACCCTGCAAGTTGTTTTCGTCCTCCACCTCCCATTGTGAGCTGTGGTTAAGCTGTTTTCATGGCCTTGAGACTTGCAGTACTCCTGCCTGCCTTGGTCTCCAAGGTGGCCTTCCACTCAGGACTTTCCTGCTAACCCCAAATCCCATTTCCACAAATTCATTTCTGACCATTTCAGGCTCTATTGAGCTGTTTTCTCTGAGTGCTCATGCACAGTTTGGGAAATATCTATCATGTCTCTATGATTGACTCGTTGTCCCAATCTGTCCACTGAGATGGCAGATGGCTTCACATATAATCCATTTCCATCTCAGTGCTGAGACTTTTGGCAGTTCAAGAAACTAGCCAAATGGTTGATTTATCCTTTTCTTTTTCAGTACAGATCCTAAATATTCAGTTTACTAAACTGAGAAAAGAGAAGGTTTGCTAGTTAGTACCTTTCATCTTTGTTCTCAAGAGCATACACTTGTCTGGGCATTCATAGCCAAGAACACCAGCTCTGCCCAGCACCTGGAGCCTGCAGACCCCATACCCAGTTCTGCTTCAGGCACGTTTTAGAAGTTGATCCATAGATGTGGAAGGACTCGGATAGAAACTGGATTAAAAACTTTCAGCCGTGAGGAGAAATCTCTGTTTTATTAGTGGGTGATTTCTGAGAGTCTCTGTCTGGTAATTTTGGTTTACAGACTGTGTGCTATTGACGTCAATGTCCCACTTTCTCGTAACTAAACATGTTATATAAAATGCTGCATTGTTTATAGTTTGATCGGTAGCAACAAGAGAATTAAATATTTACTGGGAAAAGTGGGTACTTTCAAAAACCTATGTAAACACTGATGATGATCACAGAGCTTGCATAAGAAGGTAAGGAAGTAAGATGGTTTCTATGAAACCGTTACTATGAAGGGGTTCCAAGCGCATTAGAACAGCTCTGGCCTTTTCAGTGGGCTTTGTTTTAAAATCAATGTGTTAGTGTTGGATTACTACCAGCTGTTGATAAATTGCCTAAGTCCTTTGCTGCCTTTCTGTTTGGTATGGAAAAATCTCATCAATAACTTTGTCCCATTCCTTTTAATGATAATTTTTTTTCATACATGTATTTTATTTTAGTTTTGCCATACAAAACTAGAACTTGGCAATTCAATAGTTACAAAGCCCCTCTGGATTTGAGCCCCATGGATAGATCCTGTTAGCTTTATTTAGGTTTCTTGTGCTGGTTCTGAGCTTCTAGGGGAGAGCCCCCAGGTCCCCTTATGACCTTTTAGCTCCTGCTTGTTGTTAGCATGTGGATTTCTGCTTTCGCCTTTCTCACATCTGGCTCCCTCCCTCCTTCTGGTGCTGTGAGTGTGAGAAATTAGGTTATGGCACCTGCTCCCCTCCATCAGAGGGCAGGCTACAGAACCGGTGGTGGAGCATAGTACTACAGCGTTCTGATGTTTGGGCTAAGATACGTGGCCTTGCCTGTGTTGTGTGCATGTGTGCTTGTAAAATCAGTATCACAACATACTCTCTGGATGGAAGTCTCATCATGATTACCATGGTTGTGTACTCTGCAGTAACTTTTTTCTCTTTTCCTGGTATCCACTTTCTTTAGACCGGTACTGTTCGATACAATTATAATGGGAGTCACATATGTGATTTTTCTAGTAGCTTTAGTAAACAAAGTAAAAAGACATAGGTAATACTAATTTTAGTAATAGGTTTTATAACCTAATATATGAAAAAATTATCGTTTCACATAATATAAAATTATTAGTAAGATGTGCTTTTTTTCCCCATAGTAAGTCTTTGGAGTTTGATGTGTATTTTATACTTAACAGCACATCTCAGTTGGGCTGCCCACGGTTCAAGTGCTTAGTAGTCCCATGGGGCTGGTGCTCTTGGGTTGGGTGGCTCAAGGCCCACATTGTTTTTATGTTAGTGTTTTCAACTTTTAAGCTTTTGGATTTTTGGGTATTTCATAACAACCACTTGTATTTACGGGCTGTGTAATAGCATATACTCATCATCAAACGATGCTTTTTTCAGCTTCCCTTTCTCATTTTTTTCCCTGTCAAATTGAGAGGTTTCCCATTGCCTGGAAAATGGTTCTGAACCGGTTCAATTAATTTGCTTGATAAGGCAGTATTTTCTAGATGTTATTTCATTTATTCCCTGGCTTGAGAAGAAAAAAAAATTTTTTTTAATGTATTTAAAATTTACATATATGTATACAGATTTTTTAAACTAGTTTTCTCTTTTTCCCAAGAATCACAAATGTTTTATAGCTTATGATTTTAGATATAATATTAGATTATGATTTTAATAAGTTAATGTTTATGCTTATATACATAAAAATATTAAATATAAATTTTGCATTATATATAAACGTAATTTTAGGTTATAATACATTGAAGTTTAGGGTCCAATGAATAGTTCTCATTTCTTTTTTTAAATTTTTAAATTTTTTAAGTTTGTTTATTTCTTTATTTTGAGAGAGAGAGAGCATGAGCAGAAGAGGGGCAGAGAGAATTTCTGCACTCACAGTGAGGAGCCCCCATGTGGGGCTTGAACCCACCAACTGTGAGATCATGACCTGAGTGGAAATCAAGAGTTGGATGCTCAACAGACTGAGCCACCCTGGCATCCCTCTTCTTTTTTTTTTTTTTTTTTTTTTTTTTTTTTTTTTTTTTTTAAATTTTTTAATTTTAATTCCAGTGTAGTTACCATATAGTGTTATATTAGTTTCAGGTGTATAGCATAGTGGTTCAATAATTCTGTTCATTACTCAGTGCTCCCCTTTTTTAGGGTCCAGTGAATATTTCTCATTTCTTTTAAAATGAAGAATTTTACCTAGAAACATGTGAAGAAGTGCAGTACAGTACTGTCTTTAGATGACAACAGCCTTTGGAAGTAGCTGAAGAGAATACAGGGCTGTGAGGAAATACAGGAAAATCAGGAGTCCTCCACTCTGAAAGTTTGCAGAAGGTTGGAGTGCCTCCCTTCTGACCACACCTTTTGGTTTCTTTAGTTACTCAGCTGCTGTCAATAAGTCCTTGGAAATGAGGGGCTAAGCATCTCGTTACAAGGATTTGAGTGCCTTAATTTCACCTAGTTTGTCTTGCCTGCATATTTATTTTAGTACTGTCCTTAGGCAGTGATTTAAGGTTTAAAAATGAAAATAGGGGTTCCTGGCTGGCTTCGTCGATAGAGCATATGATTCTTGATCTTGGGGTTGTTGAGTTCGATCACCACGTTAACTGTAGAGATTACTTTAAAAAACGAAATCTTTAAAATGATACACACACTGTAGAAAAAGCAAAAATCAAAAAAGAGCAAAAAGTCATCCTGTCATCTGGAGGTAATCACAAAATCACCAAACACTGGTGTTTTTCCTGTTTTCCATGTATGTATGTACACACTGTAATGGAAGTGTTCAGTGTGTTTTGTAACCCGCCTTTTCCTCCTTTCAGGGACACGCTCAACACATTATCTTTCATGTCAGTGGGTACTTCTGTTACCAAAATTTTAAGCCCCCACAATATTCTAAGAATGTATCCATAATTTAACCAACCAGTTTAGACATTAGTATTTTCCCCTCCAGTTCTGGATTGTTCTGTGTACTCTTTTAGGTGAACGTTCTCATAATGAAAAATTGAGCCTATTTTAATTATTTTGTTAAATTCCTTATGAATAGAATTATTGGGTCAAAGGCTGTGTGTATTTTTAGAGCTTTTGATGTTGTTAAATGACCATCTAGAAATGTTAAGCCAATTATTATTCCCACCAGCAGTTAATGCAAGTGCCTGCCTATTGAAGGGATGTTAAGCAATTATTCAGTAGTGTTAGGATTTTTTGAATGATTTACAAGCAGTAGATTCTGATTTTATGTATGCTGTTTTATATTTCCATATTTTTTATAAGAAAGCTTATACATGATTATATTCCTGTCAGCAATACAGTGAGAATCACATTAAATGAAAAAATAAAAAGCAAATTTTGACAGTATTTGGAATTCTTACAGTCAAGCAGACTACTTTTAAAAAATTTTTATTTTATTTATGTTTTTTTTTTTTTTTTTTTTTTTTTTTTTGAGAGAGAGAGGGTGAGAGTGAGTGAGGAGGGGACAGAGGGAAGGAGCGGGGGGAGAGAATCCCAAGCAGGATCCACACTGTTAGCACAGAGCCTGTTGGGGGGCTCAGACTCACACACCATGAGATCATGACCTGAGCTGAAATCAAGAGTTAGACTCTTGGGGCGCCTGGGTGGCTCAGTCGGTTGAGTGTCTGACTTCAGCTCAGGTCATGATCTCACGGCTTGTGGGTTCGGGCCCCGCGTTGGGCTCTGTGCTGACAGCTCGGACCCTGGAGCCTGCTTCAGATTCTGTGTCTCCCTCTCTCTCTGCGCCCCCACCCCCCACTCGTGCTCTGTCTCTCTCTCTCTCTCAAAAATAAATAAACATTAAAAAAATAAATTAAAAAAAAAAAAGAGACTCTTAAGTGACTGAGCCGCCCAGGTGCCCCCAAGCAGACTATTTTTAAGTATGTGTGGTTAAGGTGTTCTGAAGCCCAGTTTACCAGAGAACCAGAAGCCTTCCTGACTCAGGTGGCTCTCTGGATAAATTTTAGATGTATCCTTTATTCTCTGAAGTTGTATTTTTTGTTAGCCAAAGCTTAGGAACCAAGTAGATTAAGAAAAATGTGGATTTCTCATTGAGTGAGCCCAAGAAGAGCGTACATTTGAATGACGAGGGATACTTGGTATGAATTGTGGTTGTTGCTTTGGAGGGGATGGCAAAGCAAAGTGTGTGATTTGATTTTGATTTTGAGGTGTCTGGGAAGGATTTTCTGAGGAATTGGTGATTTTACCAGAGATCTCAAATGTGAATAGGAATTCCCTGGATGTGCCCTCCTTCCAGATGGAGAGAACAGCGGACGGTGACCTCCAGCCTTCATCTTTACAAAGCCTGCCATTTTCAAGGCCACACCAGTCTGTGGCCCCGCCCTCCCCTTACCGTTGCCATCTACCAACTTCTTAACTGTTCCTGATGTTCCTTGAGAATGTTGCCTCCTGGCTTGCTCCTTTTCTTTCTGCTGTGTCTTCTAACATTGTCTCTGTGTTGTTGGCTCCTCCCGCCTCCAATCCAAACCTCACCCTCCCTTCACAGGATCTTTTTTGGAACTTTTATTTCCAGTTACTTCCGCTTTCCTGGGCCTTGTCCTCTCCCAGATGACACGTGTGGAAGGAATCTTGAGCTCGAGAGCGTCTTCTCTGCACACATCCTGTCCTTCCCTAGGTCTCTCTCATTCTCATCTCCTAGTTCTTGATCCTCAGGCACTCCGGTGCTCTCTGGCTTCCACTTCCCTTCCTCACCCTTTTTACCTGCTGCGGACTCCTCAGGGACTCATGTGACTGTCCTCTTGCTGACATCTCGGTTTCCTCACTGAATTGTCTGGGTGACTTCCCAGCCTTCCTCGGTGGCACAGTCCTGCTGTTGTAACTTCTCTGTGTTGTTGTTTTGTTTTGTTTTGTTTTGTCCGTCATGCTCTGCTGGAGAGAAAACAGGTATCAGAGTGACTTTTTCTATCACCCATGTCCAAGTTCTGGGCTCAGCCAGACCCTTGACTGTTGTTGTTCCTTATGTCATCTGTTCACTCCTCTAGTTTCATCCTCCACCTGTCCTCTCCACCAGGACTTCTGCTTCTTAGTTCATTAAGAAGTCCTCAGATAAATGATCCCCTCAGCTTCCTGCCCTCCTACCTCCTCGAGTATTGAGAAATAGTAACTATCTGAATACATCTCTGCCCACTTTATTCCATTTCCAGAGGAAATGAGGCAATCCCACTGATGGTCTGTGTGGAGCTGTTGTAACAGATTCTAAGTTTTCCTGCTGTGGTCACAGGAGAACTGCTTCCTGTTCCCTGGTTTATGGGGATAGGTTTGTGTTTTCACAGAAGGTAGGGTCTTAGAAGTGGCGTGACCCTTGGAGAGGAGCAGGTTAAATGACCTCTTGAGATGATGGAGCTCAAATGTGGCCCAGTCAGGAGTCTGGAATCTCCATTGCCTCTTCAGTGGCCTTGCCTGATTGTAAATGAAAATCCCCCTAAGGGGGAGGTGGGATTGGAGGTGATGAGGACATCAGATGTGTTTGTAATTAAAGAAAAATAGATAATGGATATACATGGAACAAAATTTAAGAGGTACTGAGGACAGTCAAGGAAATTAAGTCTCCCTCCTTGTCTGATTGCCTCTCCCTTCTCAGCAGGCAACTACTTGTACCAGTTTTTATGCGTCTGTTTTGTGTATCCTTTAAGAGTTTGCTTTTTAGTTGTGAAATTTCAAATGTAAAAAAAAATCAAAGAATGAACACTCATATGCCAGATACTCAGATTTAATAAATCTAAACATGCTGTTTTTGCTTTAGGCCTTCCTTCCTTTCTTCCTTCCTTTTAAAGAAAATAAAACATTTTAGATACTCTGTATTCTTTACTGGTGTCCTCTCCTTCCCTTCTCTCCCAGAGGTAACCCTGCATTGATATTTTCACTTTTTTTTTTTTTTTTTTTTCCAACATTTTTAAATTTATTTTTGGGACAGAGAGAGACAGAGCATGGACGGGGGAGGGGCAGAGAGAGAGGGAGACACAGAATCGGAAACAGGCTCCAGGCTCCGAGCCATCAGCCCAGAGCCCGACGCGGGGCTCGAACTCACGGACCGCGAGATCGTGACCTGGCTGAAGTCGGACGCTTAACCGACTGCGCCACCCAGGCGCCCCGATATTTTCACTTTTGAATTACATGTTTATATACCCATAAACCCACATCACATACAGTATTGACTACATGATTTAAAACCTTAAGTAAGCGATCTCATGTGATACGTGTTCTGTAGTCTGCTCATTCAGGAATGTTTTCAAGGCATGCTGACCTGAGTAGCTAGATAGAGTTCATTTTAACTTCTCTTTTTAAATTCTGTTTAAGTAGCAGAACTTAACTTTTATATTCTGTTGATGTATTGGTTATGTACTGTTAAAAACAGGGTCAAGATGCTGAGAAGTGACATTGCCGGATCATAGTGCACACACCTCTTCAACCTGCTAGCTGCCACCAAATTGTTTTGCCAAGTGTTTGAACCAATTTACATTTCTGGCAAGAGAGTGGGAAAATTCCTGTTTATCCCCAGTCTTCCCAACAGTTGGTATTATTAAACTCTTTTGTACTGGCCTTATCTGATGGGTGTGGGATGACCTCTCATTAGCAGGGATATGCCACATTGGTTTATCCATTCACTGGCTAAAGGTGAATGATTCCAGGTTTGGGCTACCATAAATAAAGCCATCATAAACATTTATGTGCACGTTTTGGATCGAGCAGAAGTTTACATTTACATAATGAACAGGAGTAACATTACTGGGTCATAGGGTAAATGTGTCTTTTAACCTTATAAGGAATGGCCAAACTTTTTCCAAAGTGGTTGTGCCATTTTATGTACTGACCAGGACAGTATGGGAGTCCCAAATGCTCTGTGTCCTGATCAGAACTTGGTGTATCGTCTCAGCAGTTTTCATTTTTGTTTTCTCCGTTCTGATAAGTGTGTCCTATATTTTTTTAACCCAAATAATTAAATTGTAAAAACTGGCTATTTTAAAATGACTTAAAGTAATTGATTTTTGCCCTTCTTGCTCTTTGGCACCCCCCCCCCCCCCCCCCCGCCCCCTGCATTCAAAATCCGAGCGTTGTGTTAGGAGAACCCAACAGTGATAAGAGGTGGTAGGGTGGAGTGGAGCATTTGCAGGCTGCTGATAGGAAATTTGGTCAGGGTAGTTTTCTTGCTGCTTTCAGCGAAGTTCTCTTAAGTTATGGACTCTTTGATTTACCGGCTGGACTTTTTAGTTTTATTTCTGGAAAATATATGTATTAAAACTTTACAGTGAAGAGCGTGGAGTCCCTATTTTAATGACCTCACCCACCTACTTGTGATTTTTTCCCTTTCTCCAGGCGTTGAATAAGATTTGAGAATGCTTGTTCCATTACAAAAAACGGAAGTGCAGAAACCACAGAGGTAGGTCAACACCCTTCTTTTATAGAGCAAAACACGTGAGGCCCACTAGTTAATGACTCTCCTGCACATATGCCACTGTGCTTAGTCTGCAGTGTGGGCTTCTGGACTCCCAGTGAAGTGCTTTCTCCTGCTAATCCTTGTGTTCTGCATGGTGCTGACTAGGCCGTGCTGTGATGTGAATCTTGGGTTTGGAGGATGCAGTCTTTATAATGGATTTACTTTGAGAGCCGGAGAAACTTGATTTTACTTTCAGTGCTGGAGTTCTGGCATGTGCTGTCAGTACACATTCTGAGTCATGCTTTGAGACCATGAACAAGTAGCCTTTAAATGTCAGAGCAAGCCAAGCCCGTTTGTTGAAGTCTTTGATAGTCAAGGTGAACAGTCAATTTACTCATCTCACCCAGATGTTTACCCTTGATCATGAAGCTACCGTTTGAAGGAAAATAACATTCATCTAGGTTTGAAATGTGTACTGATCCATTTCCTTTTGAAAATTTAGTAACTGGGGTTAATTGTAAAATGTGTTGTTTTGCCACAACAACACATTGTGTCTGTGCCTACATTTTTTTTTTTTTTTAAAGAGTATAGTTTTGGTAATTCTGATATTACCACATATGAAATAGAAGCTTTTTTTCTGTCACGTAACCTGGCTCCTTTTTTTCTTATTGCTTCACCGTTGCTAGCATACTGACTTAGTAACATGGCTCAAGATGGTTCTTGCGGCTAGCGGGAAGGAGAGGACGTACTTCCATGCACATCCCATTGGCCAGAACATAGTCCTGTGGTCACATCTAGCTGCAGGGGAAGCCGGGAGATGTTGCCTGAATTTTGTTGGTTGTGTCCCCAGCTTAAAATCAAGGGGTTTTGAAATAATAAATTGAGTGAGAGAGGACTCTTGTTGGAGACGCCTGGTGGTCTCTGACACTTCTGATGAAATACAGACATTGCACATAGAACAATGCATAGTTGGAAGTAAGTTGTATATAAAATGTATTTTAATTCTGTTTAGCTTTCTGTATGTTTGAAATTTTCCGGAAGTTTATTGAGGCCGTTTTGTATTTTCCAATTTACTTTACCAAGTGCCAGTTGAATGTTGTAACACTAGGGGGTGCTGTAAGTCAGTGCCTTTGCTCTTCGTGTTTCCAGAATTATTTCCCCACCCCAAGTTGGCTCATTACAGAATCAGAGTAGTTTCTGTCCAGTTGATAATCCTAAACTTTCTCTGTTGTTTTACTCCATTTTTCAACATTAAAATGTCAGTATATAACATTTATTTGGAAAAGCAGAAATAACCACCCAGATATAAGGATGTTTTCTCAAAACAGTTCAGATTTTGTCCTTAAAAGGAAAACATAAACCAGAGATTACATTAATCAAATATTTTCAAATGCATAATGATTTCTGAAGAGTTCAACATTTTTTTCAGTATTTGTTTTAAGGTTAGCCTTTTAGTTGCTTTGCATATTTTTTTGGTCCTAGATTTACTACACTTACAGGCACTAAGATTTGAACTACTTCTGATTTGTCCCTTAATAATGGGAGGGACATAAAACTTAAAAAATCAGGGGAATGTAAAGAAGAAATACTCAGAATCTTGCTTTACAGAATCGACTAAAGTAATCGTTGTATTGCCACCTCCTTTGCTAGTAAGTATACTTGTGCGTGCATGTATATGATACTTTACAAGGTGAGTAAATCATGAGTTAATGCTAGTGTTTGGGATGTTTTTTCTGTGTTCATTTTTTAAACCAATTTTATTTTTTATTTTTATTTTGAGAGGGGGGAGAGGGAGCGCATGCGCAGAAACAGAGAAGGGTCAGGGAGAGAGAGAGTCTTAAGTAGGCTCCTTGCTTTCAGTGCAGAGCCTGACATGGGGCTCAATCTCAAAAACCATGAGATCATGACCTGAGCCAACATCCAGAGTCAGATGCTTAGCTTAACCTACTGAGCCACCCAGGAGCCCATTCTGTGTTTATTTTGTAATGACCTACCTTTCTGAAGTATTTTATTCTAGGTTTTTAAACTCATTTTCTGAGTTAGACTCATTACCTATAAATCATTACTTTGTCTTTCCATTTCTAGTATTAGAACTTTTTTTTTTAAGTTTATTATTATGAGAGAGTGCACAAGCGCACAAGAGTTGGGAGAGGGCAGAGGGGGAGAGAGAGAATCCCAAGCAGGCTCCATGCTGTCAGCCAGAGCCCAACTGGGGGAGGGGGAGTTCGATCTCACAAACTGTGAGATTGTGACCTGAGCCAAACTCAAGAGTAGGACGCTTAACCTACTGAGCCACCCCGGCGCCTCTCCAGTGTTAGAACTTTTAAAACCTTTTTTCATATTGTAGGAATTAGGACAGACTTCTATAGTGGAGGCTATCAGACTCCATCTGTTTCTGGCTTTAATGGGTACCACTTGGGGTTTTTCGGAGTGAGTATCACTGGCTGTTGGCATGAGATAGGGATTCTTTTGGAGGACTTGTTTTCTTCTGTGTCGAATGTGCTAAGAGTTATTTGAAAATTGATGATGTTTTATCCAGAGCCTTTTTGGTTTTCATTGGTCTTATAGGCTTTCTTCTTTCTACCTGTTGATGTGAGTTGTGATACTAGGTTTTTTTCCTTTTCGTTGTTAAGTTGGAGATCAAGATGGTACTAGATTTCTAAAATGGTTCACCAGTCTTTTTCTCCTTTTCCAGTGCTCTGCAGCTGAGTAGCATAGGAAGTGACTATTCCTTAGTGCTTGGAGACATTTGCCTGGGAAGCTAATTGGGCCTGTGTATTTTTGAGTGGAAGGTTTCTATCTGCTTTGGCCTTGGGAGGTGTGTTCAAGACCCTTCTTGGATGTATTTATCAAATTTTTTTTTTTTCTTATTTTCTAGCTAATTTTTCTTTCTCTAATTTCTTACGCTTTGTGTATGATATTTTATTGCTTATTCTTCCTTTTCGTAAGGGTGTGCTTACAGTTTCAGCTTCACCTTTGACCCAACAGTTATTTTGGAGAAAGGTTGAAAATTTTGAAGTTAGACTTTGTTGGTTAATAATTCTTTTGATCTCTTTGGGCATTATCCTCAGGCAGTGAGGAAAAAATAAATGCTCCTTTTTGTGGGGGTTGAACTTTTCGTTTGAGATGATGGTCAGTTTTCACAAATGCTCTTTAGCCAATGAAATTAGGTTCTGTTTTCTGTGGGGTGCACAGTCTGGTACCTATCATATTTGCTTTATTCATTTTATTGGTCAGGTTTTCTAATTGATAAGAAAACTCACATGGAGATGCAGCCTGTGCCCCTGTCCCTCCACCCTCTTGCACCCATCTTCTTGGAGACAGGTGTGTTTATGAACCTTTTTTATGTCCATGAAGTAATGTTTGGAAATAAAAACTGACATGATGCTTCATTTGTGAATTTTTTACTTTTTACCAATGTGAAGTTTGCCCCATTTATTACTTTTCCCGCATTTATTACTTCCTAGCATGATTTCATTGTGTCTGTTACTTAAAAAATCACGAGGCAGCATTACTGTTGCTTTACTTGTGTGTCACTTTAAGGTATATTGTTGGGTGTTGGTGTTTGTTTTCTGGTGCATCTGAGAATAGGTTGAATTTAACTCATTTACAGTTTGGTTTGTGTTTTAGTCTGTAATGTTTCAAATTTTAATGTGGTTTCCTTTAAAACACACACACACACACACACACACACACACACACACACACACACACACACACACCCCAAACCCCAGAAAACCCACCCCAGTTTCTCCAGTAGTTGTCGCTAAGATCTAATGGTGTTTTAAAACTCCTGCCTGTTTGCAAGATGGGGTTCAGCATTATTTTACTGCCTGTCTTCAGTCTTTATTAATGTAATCTTGCTTGATCTGCTTTATTGTTATTACATTTTTCATATCACCTAGCATATGCTTAGAGAATAATTTGACATTGCATTCAGTCTTATAATTAGGTTTATCTTCATTATTTAGTTTTGCCCTGACCTTGACGGTTGGGGTTGGCATACATGATTAGCAGCCCTGTGTATTAGTGGCCTCCCTGGATTTTGCCTCTTACGTGGTTGGAATAATAAACCTCAACCTCTCAGCCTCCCCCTACCCTCTTTTTCTTAGCCTGCACATATCTGAGGTTGCACTTTTTGGTTTTCCTACATTAAGGGCAGCTTGTGTGGGTATAAAATTCTTTGGGGAAACCTTTTCCTCGGTTCTCTGTCTTCACTTTCTGTTGCCTTCTGGCATTTTCATGCTGCCTTGGAAAATCCTGGGGCTCGTCTTTATCATTGCTATTAAGTAAACCAAATATTTTCTCCTTCTCTCTGGATGTTTCTACACCTTTTTCTTCCTGTAGCTAAATTATTTTGCCAGGATGTGACCAAGTATAGGTTTTTTGTCTCTGATTTTGCATGAATTTGGTGTGCCTTTGTGATCTCTGTACTCAGATTTTTCTCAATCTCAGAGTAGTTGGTTTTTATTCTGTATCTTTTTTATATTTTCTATCCCATTGGTTCTTTATAAAAAAAGTTTTATCGAGATGGAATTCACACACGACAGAGTTCTCCCCTTTAGCACATACAGTTCAGCGGCCTCCAGTGAATCAGACTTGCATAACCATCACCTTCAAGTTTGGAACATTTTCTTCATCCCATAAAGAAATCTCAAACTCATTAACAGTCCCTCCCCATTCTTGTCCCCCATCTCCACCCCAGCCCCAGGCAACCACTAATCTACTTTCTGTCTCTCGAGATTTGCCCTGTCTGGACATTTCATTATACGGGAGCCCTACAACATGACTGGCTTCTTTGTTCTAAGTCTAGTCAAGGAGCATAGATTGTTCATGTCTTGGTTTTGCTCTTTGCTTTTGTCCCTCTGTGGTTCTCATCTGTGGACTGTTAACTGCCTTTCTGGACTTCTCCTTGTCTGCCCATGTTTCTTTAGCTTGTCCTCCACCCATTAGTTTTCTGCTACTTCCTCCAGTTTTCACTTGTGTTTGTCGCTTCTTTAACACCCCCAGCTTGTCATCTTTTGGTTCTGTTCCCCTTTTTTTAAAAAAAATAAATAAATAACTGTTTTGTTTTTTTTTAATTCTTCACTCTTTTGTTCCAAATTGAAATTTTCTTTTGGTTCCTGCAGTTTAACCTTTTTGAGGTGAGAATCTTCATAGAACATCCCAAGGACAGTTCTTGTGTTCAGGGTACAGGGACTGGATTATTTTTTCCGTAGGCTATATACTGGGTCTTCTCTCCTGGTTCACTTTGGAGCGAGGGGCCTTCTGGTCTCCCTGGGCCTGTCACCCCGATGCTTTGGGTGTGTCACGTGTGACCTGTGCTCTGGGGACCTGTGGGGGTGAGTCTCCTGCTCTTGGACACTGCAAGCTCTTGGCTCCCAACCTCCTCCTCAGCTTCTGTGGCCTCTCCTCCAGTCAACTGGCATCTTTCTCTTGTGCCCACCACGGACTTCCCTAAGATCGTTCATGGATGAGTCACTCTCAGGCTGCTCTCTAGGTTGTCCTGTCTCCTCCTCTGCCTTTATCACATCTTTCAAGATGTACTCTGCTGCTGGTGGATGCCCCTTCTGCCCGGCTGCTTCTCCTCTGAGCCTGTGGTCCCCGTGTGGTGTTGGGGAGATGGAGGTGGTACTTGCCCTCTCACGGCACATCCCCAGGGGCCCAGAGGCCCACCGCCCAGGCTTCTGGCAGGCCCTGGCCTGGAGTCAGGACCGGAAAGGACAAAGTCTGAGTACGGGTGTGGCTCCTTCCGTCTTATGGGTACCAGAGGCACGTGCCTCTGTGTTTCTTCAGGCGCTTCGACTCTCCAGTGGGGCCTCTGCAGCTGGGACCTGCACAGTGGGTACCACACGCAGCCGGGCTCCAGCCCTTGGCTGTCCGTATTGCAGTTACTCGTTGCTTTTCCTATCATTGGAGTGAAGACATCATGCCTTGAAAATGTATTTTTAATCTTTGAAAGTCTTTGACCTTTGAAAACAATTGTTTTGGGGCTCCCAAGGGGGGAAATGAGAAATTACCAGGAAGCAAAATTAATCCCCCCCCTTTCATGGAGCTGAAAGCAGTGGGGGTGGACTTGTTCATCTGAACAGAGTGTTTGGAAAGATAGGTTTTAATTACCCTTGTTTGTATGGGTTTGAGAAATGTAATCCCAGCGACTGGTTGGTTTCCACAATAGATTATCCAGGTGCCACGTAGAAACCTGCTACAGACTGAGGGTAAGCAGGCCGAATTAGAAGTGTGCAGTAACCGTTCGTAACCAGGTGGTGGCTGTTGTGTAATACAGATGGATAGCATTTCTGACTAGGTGGTGTGGTTATACAATTTTGGCGAGCCTGTGTGGGTTATAAAAGCTGAAATTCCTTCGGTACCTGAAGCATCTCAGGCTGAGCATTAGAACGGTCCCAGCCCAGCACAGATGCCAGCAGAGAGTTGGTGGGTGGGATGCTAATGAACGAATGTTTTTGTGGACAGGGTAAGATTTCCTTCTGCAGGTAAGACCATTTCTTGGTACGTGAACTCTGCTTTGGGGGAATTAGCGTCTGTGTCTGTGTCTCTGTCTGCGTGTGCATCTGGGGCTGCAGGGTCCGTTTCCGCGCGCACGCATCTGTGACCATGTGCTCCCGTCCGTGGCTGTGTGTCTGGTTTTCCGAAGATACACAACTATGTCTGCGTGTGTGTCTGTGGGCGGGTGAGGAGCCTGCAGCTCCAGCTTGCCCAGCTGTGTTACTAGAAAGTCTCCAGCCTGAGTTTCTCAGTGCCGTCTGACAATATTTAAATAACCGAACATTAGCATTTATACAACTCTTAGAAGGCAGTGCTCTTCATTAAACATGTGAGAAAGAGTGACCTTAGAACCCCATCTGCAACAGCTGAAATGTCAGATACGGTGTGTTTCAGGTGCTCGTTTACCTTGTCTGAGTGAGGTCCAGCCCCCAGCCATCCAAGGCTTTGTGTGCCTTTTATGTTTTCTTTTATGCAGAATTTTCGGGGTTCAAGGAAAACTAAGTACACAAACAAAAAGGAGTACAGACTAAACAAACTTCATGGAGAGCTGGAGTCTTTTATAGATGAATACATTAATTTTTTAATCCTTTAAGGTTGGGGGATTATCAAAATGTTAGGTTCCGACACTAAAAAAAAAAGCTGTACATCTGTAGCACAGGATTCTAAGTGGTTGCAGTCTCTGTATTGAATGGATATATATTTTTTTTATGAATTAGGAGGAATATGTTCCTTTGCAGAAAAAAACCTATATATGACATACTCCCAGGCATGAGATGTTTATTGACGGTCAGGGAAAAGGCTCCCATTTATTGAAGGTCAGGGGAAACCTATTATTTTGATCACTGTGTACTTGGGGTTAACCTGGAGAAGAATTACAGCATCTCAGCCCCAGGTAATTGCAGTGCAGTTTAGGCAAACCCACATTCAGTCATCAGGTAGTCCATCAGTGTAGGTGAAATTTCAGAGTGCCCTTTTCCTTATCTTGGGAAAGTGTGTGAGGAGGAGACAGAAGTCTTGATAAAGCGGGGGTTGCGTGAGGAGAAAAAAGATAACTGCAGAAGAGATTTGCAGATGTAATGGACGGTAGGAAAGAAGCAGGTGGTGGAGGGGACTGAGTAAAGGTGCCAAAGTCCAGCAAAACCAAGCAGGTGTCATGGGCAGTTAGTTAGGAAAGGAGGGAAGGACGAGCTTGACCTCTGTCTGCAGGTGAGGGAAGGAAATCTGGCTTTGGCACTGGGGGCTGGAGGAACTGATAAGAACGTTCCAGAGAGGAATGGTGTAGTCTGAAGAGTAGTTCAGAGGGAGGGCTGATAAGTACATTGAGCTTGAGGCGATGGGGTGAAGGATTGTGGGAAATGCTTCTGCTAGCACCTGAGCCTTTCCCAGTCCAGGCAGCCGTGGCAAAGCAGTTGGAGGTGACTCTGTGCCTTCCGGAGGCTTCCCCTGCAGGAGGAGAGGGAGCACGAGTCCTCAGTTGTGCTGGAAAGGGAGGGTGGAGCTGGGGGCTGGAGCAGCACCGAGGCGGCCACAGGGTTAGCAGGGCACAGCCATCCCTAGAAGTCACCTTAGCACTGAAGTTTGTCTTTGTACTGGGAAAGGGGTGGTGGGGGAGCTGGCAGATGGCAAAGGTCCTTTGGAGGTGTGCTGGAGGAGGAAGCTTTTTCCCATTCCTGGATAGTAACTGGGCGGCTTTTCTTAGCTTCTTCCAAAATAACCTTTACACGTAACTGTCTGGGCCTCTGGCGGGTGCTCCTCTTCGGAGCCTCGTGCCGTTGGTGTCTAAGGATGCTGGAGCAGCTCTCATGCTCTCAGGATTGCTGTGCCTGCCACTTGCCCTTGGCTTTTGTCCAAGGGAAAATCAGCCTCTCTGCCTCTGTTTTCTGAGTTGTGAAACGGTGAGAATAATAGCCCTTCCGGTATTTTTGTAGGGGTTAAGTGAAATCCTGTTTGTATCTTGGATATAATAGGCAGTCAGTTAATTCTGAGCATGCTTTTATCTTGCTGTTAAAATTCCGTACAAAATTAGCTTCCCAGTGGCTCCTAAAACTACCGATTAATAATTTAAGGTAGTCTTTAAATAAAAAGAAAAAAACCCACTTGTACAAAATGATATGTTAAATCATGTAGTAGAAGTAAACGCGATAAAACTTGATTTTGCTTGAGTTTTCTCAAATATACATTTATATTTTAATTCTGGCCTATATTTTAATTTATTCCATTACCTGTCCTCACCTCACTTGTCCTGGGCACAGGATTTCCCTGAGTGAATCTGGAGGGCAGGGACAAGTTTTATTTCAGATGTATGACTTGCCTCTGGGAAAATGTTCAAGGTTTCCTTAAATATTTGAGTGCCTTTTATGTGGTGGGCACTGTATCCCTGTCCCTATCCCTGCCTGGTCAGGGAGCTAGACCTAGAAGTCATGTGCCATGGAAACATGGAAGGGGGGCAGCAAACCCAGGGATGCTTCTTGGAGGAGGAGGCTTCTTGAGCTCCGACCTGGGAACCGCAGGTCATTGTGGCCCATGTGGATGGTACCTGGGGTGGGAGAGGCGTCGTTAGGATAATGAGGCTCAAGGTCTTGTCATAATTGTGTTTAAAGAAAGTTTAGGGAAGAAATTTCTGCTGGATGAGATCAACTGCAGAAGGTGTCTGCTAGCTACCACATTAGGTCAGAAGAACAAGGATCACTGATGAGTTTGTATTTTAAAGCCCCTACACCAGCAGAACATTAGCTGCTTTGACCTTTTACTGTACGCCTGACTCCCGTCTTCCCCTAACTGAGCAGTCGATGAGTCAGCGTCTTGCCCTCTGGATCCCATGACCGTCACTTTTCATGGCTCAGCCTGTGTGTAAACTGACATCAGCTTAAATCCAGTTCCCTCTCAGCCTGGATTTAAGAGCTCTCTTAGGATTTAGAGTTCAGTTTGGGTCTAGAGCCTTTTCTGTACTCGGGCCTCTCGGGCCCTGTCTCTAGAAGAGACGGAAGGGGTCTTCTGCAGGCACAGAGTGTTCTTTAACGTCTTCTGTTTCATTTTAGCAGTTGGGGGTTTTCACATTATGCTTCATAAAATACTTGTTTTCGAATAGGAATGATCTTCCCTTACCCTGTGGTGTTCCAGGAAGATCTGCCATGTCTTCCCAGGGGGCCTTACGGCCGAGGCCCCCGACTCCATTTTCAGGGGACACCCAGGTAGTCCAGCAATATTTGCCCGAAGCCTTTTCTTCCGCCTTCAGAGCAGGGTTGTCACATGGGGGCACCTCATGGGCCCCAGGGGTGTAACCTCTCAAGGACTGTTCCTCCTGGAGTTCTCAGCAGGTTTCTGACATGGAACCTGGCAGCCGACTCTGGGCTCCCCTCCGGAAATCCAGGTTTTATCCGGCTTCTTTGAAACTTCTCCTCCTGAGACAAAAGTCTACAAACCGAGATGGTGACAGAAAGCTGTCACCAGCTCGTTGCGGGGATTGGAGATTTTCTTGATAGCAGCCATGGAGGTCGTTTGGTATAGGGCTCTGATAGATGCTGAAGAAGGGCCACTCGGAGGCTTTTGTTCTGGGCCGTCTCTTCCTATAGCAAGGATATAGTATGACACTTTAGCAGTGTCTTCATCTTGCACCACTTGGACAAATTATTTCTATGGGTATGTTACTTGAAGCCCAGAAAATAACCTGATTTAAATTGGGTACTTGGAATATGCTTTCTATGTCACTCGGCAGGGCATTAGTGACATCAGTGACTTTTAGGCTTGTGTATGTGTGTGTGTGTTGACTGAGCCACAGTAAAGTATTTTACCTTGAAACTAGACACCCTTGTCTCATGAGATGTGCTCTGAGGTTTTTTTGTTCTGCTAAATTTCATTGTCTTACAAATTCTGGCTGAGATCATGGCCCACTACTAGTGGGTACTGACTGGCAGTTTGAAAAATAAGAGCAAAAGTTCTTGGAGTGTTTCGGAAAAGGCTGCGGGAAGATCGCCCTCTCCCCGCCCCCCCCCCCCCCCCCCGCCCCCGGTTATACCCCATGACCGTAACTGTCATCACAAGATCAAATAATAACCACCCCTAACTGGTTCATTCGCTGCTGCCTAAAGGGAATAATAATAGCTAGGATGAATGTCAGGATTGTAAACTTTCTAAAGCAGGACCCTATGTATTAGGCAACCATTTAAGTCCTTTTATTTAATTAAAGGGAGTTGAACATCTATAAGTTGAGGATATGTGTTCCAATAATCCTTTTTTGTCTTGGATTAAAAGCATTTAGGTCAAATGTTAGCATTTAACAGAATTTAATGGAGCAGCCGCAGTTCAACTATAATCCCCTAATGATGGGATTTAAGCAGAGAGAGCCACGGATTGGCTTTTAAAATGTGCTTTATCATTGAACCTGGCCGGCTCTGAAAGCTCTTGTTTGTACCTTGGTAAGAACCAAACTACCACTTGGCAAGTTGAGGTTTTGAGTTTCTTTATCCCAAAGTTTTCCTTGTTAGTCATACTCTCAGCTGTCTGGGTAGGTTGCTGCAGAGAAAGTAGTTTTATCCCACCCCAGGTTGTCCATCAAAAGGTGGGGGTAATCTGAGGACCGCTAGCATCAGAACGTTTGTGTGTTTGTTAAAAATGTTCCCGTTGGGGGGGTTGCGCCTGGGTGGCTCAGTCGGTTGAGCGTCCGACTTTGGCTGAGGTCATGATCTCACTGTGAGTTCGAGCCCTGCATTGGGCTCACTGCTGTCGGCTCTAAGCCTGCTTGTGTTCCTCTTCCCCCCCCCCCCCCCCCGCCCCTCCCCTGCTCGTGCTCTTTCTCCCCACCGCACCTCAAAAATATTAAAAAAAAAATGTTCCCAGCTCCCAATATAGGTCTACAGAATCAGAATTTGGAGGAGGGAACATTTTTTAAGTTGGTGGATTATGGGAGTTTTTAAATTGTTTTTTTCCTTTGAAAATTGATTTTTACCAAAGTATAGTTCACATACAGTAAATGGATATACATACAGATGGAGCCACCAGAATCACAACCATGGTGTAGAATATTTCTTCAGTGTTTCCTTCCTTCTGCCTATGGGAGTCCCTCCTCCCTTCTGCAGTAGGTCCCCACTATCTGCTTCCTGTCACCGTAGATCAAGGAATCAGGCAGCATGTCCTGGGTCCAGCTTCTTTCATTCAACATAGTGTCTGTGCATTTCCTCCACGTTTTATGCATCAGTATTTGCTTCCTTTTTATTGCTGAGTATTTTTTGTAGGGACCCACCATGGCTTGTTTATCCATTTGCCTGTCGATGGACCTTTTGAGGTCTTGAATTTGGGGCTGTTATAATGAAAACAGCTTTGAGACTTTGTCCACAGGTATTTGTGTGGAAGAAGTCTGTATTTTGAATAACCTTCCCACGCAAGTCTTAGGCATATGAACTACTGATTCTTTCTATTCTTTTCTTATTCTTCTTGTATCATTTTGGAGAACTGTAAAAGTTGGATTTGCCATGCATTTATGTTTTTGATGTAGTATTCATTCAGTGCCATCTATATAGGGTAAATGTGTAGTTGATTAATGTTTACTGAGTATCCTGTGCTCAGAGCTGGGGATATAAAGATGAATTGTACACAGGAGAATTCTGCCCTTTGGGAGGACTCTTAGTGGTTCCTTCATTCAGCCATTAAGTGCTTTGGACTAGGTACTGCCAGATGGTGATGGGAAGACACATTTTCTTAGGTTTTGCTTCCAAGAAACACAAAGTCTTGGTTAGTAAACTCCGGGAGCAGCTCAGCCTTTAAATTCTGTTTGGATAGTACCATCATACTGCCAAGTCAGGTGGCTGTGGGAAGCCACAGTAGGGAGTCGACACATTCCTGAACAGCAGAGAAATGGTCAGATTAAGTGCAAAAGAAAGGATCACTGGCTGAATAGTTGACCAAAGAAGTGCTGGTTCAATGCTGTTATTCTGCATTTGTTCATGATTATTGGTGGTTCACTTCCTGGAGAAGTGGAAGCTTATTAAATAAAGATCTGAATATTTTACTTTCCTACTTGCTCATAGCAGCATTTGCCAAATTGCTGTTTTTCTACCCTGTCAGGCTGCAGATTTATTTTGAGGTTGAAAAAGATTTTTGTTTTTAGGAGCCAGTGATGGCTTCCTACTTGCTTTAGGATAGTGATTTAAAAAAAAAAATTATTTATCTTTGACAGAGAGGAAAGGGCAGAGAGAGGGAGAGAATCCCAAGCAGGCTCCACACTCAACGCAGAGCCGGACGCGGGGCTTGATCTCACGAACTCTGTGAGATCATGACCTGACCCGAAACCAAAAGCTGGACACTTAACTCACTGAGTCACCCAGGTGCCCCATAAGTTTGGAATCATGCCATATTTGTCCTTCTGTGACTGGCTTATTTCACTTAGCATAGTCTTATGCATGGTATTTTTTTTAAACCTGATTCTTTACATAATATAAGGTGAACATCTTTCCATGTCAGTCATTATTTCTGTGTCCTGTTTTTACTGACCACGTGGTATTTCTTTGTAGGAATATACGATAATTTTGCCATTCAATTTCCTAGTGTTGAATATTAGATTTTTCCTGATTTTTAGTCTTATTAATAATGTTAATGTGCACAATTTCATACCTAAATCTTTGCATCCTAATTAACAAATATTAAACAGTAAATATATCTATTAATATTAGAAGTGAACATTAATAGGCCCCTTTTGATACATATAATCAAATTGCCTTTTCATTAGCAAATTTATTTTTCATTAGGAGTATAAGTTTGTCTATTCACTGTCTTACAAATAAGGGATTAAAAACAACCCACATAGGTTAAAAAAAGTACCTCATTTTAATATACTTTCATTTGAGTTAGAAAAATTTTTTTAAATGTTTATTTTTGAGAGAGACAGAGCGTGAGCGTGAGAGGGGCAGAGAGAGAGGGAGACACAGAATCTGAAGCAGGCTCCAGGCTCTGAGCTGTCAGCACAGAGCTCCATGTGGGGCTTGAACCCACGGAATGTGAGATCATGACCTGAGCTGAAGTCAGTCACTTAACTGACCGAGTCACCCAGGCATTCCCCCCCCCCCCCCCCAGTTTTTTTAATGTTTGTTTATTTTGGGGAAAGAGAGTGTGTATGAGAGGGGGAGGGGCAGAAAGAGGGGGAGACAGAATCTGAAGCAGGCCTCAGGGGTTTCTGTTGTCTTGTCTTTGTGTCAGTTTTTGTGAGCTCCCCTGTTTATTCCAACTTTGTGTTAGGGTTCCTATCTAATAGAGCACATTCTTATTATTTTTTCAGATATTTGTGGCTATCCTTATTCTTCCACAGGAATTTTAGCCCCCTTTCTCTTCTTTTGGGGTATTAATTTTTATTGAATTCATATACATTATATCGGAAAATGAATATACGAATAGCACTCTTATTCCAGGGTTGAGTCTTTTTTTCTAGTTATTTAAATCTGCTTTATGATCCCTAGTAATAGTTGACTGTTGTATAAATAAAGGTCATGCACATTTTTTGTGAAACTTAAGTATTTAATGCTATAATTGCCGTTTTTAAAAATGTAATTTATTGTCAAGTTAGCTATGTACAGTGTGCTCTTGGTTTCAGGGGTAGATTCCCGTGATTCATCACTTCCATACTCATCCCAACAAGTGTCTTCCTCAATGCCCATCACCCATTTCCTCTCTCCCCAGCTCCCCCACCAACCCTCAGTTCTCTGTATTTAAGAGTCTCTTATGGTTCGCCTCCCTCTCTGTTTGAAACTGTTTTTTCCCCTATAATTGCCATTTTAAACAGGATTTGTTCATCCTCTTGTCTTCAGGGGTCGGTAAACTTTTCCATAAACATCTCAGGTTTTCTGGCCCAGATACCCTGTCACGTGTGCTTCTTCCTTGCTGTTGTTTACCACCCATGACAACATAAAACCCACTCTTACCTGGGGGCCCTGCAAAGCCAGGCAGGGCGGTATTTTGCCAGCTTTGGAACCAGATGCTTGTTGCTGGCATTTGGGGAATGTTTGAGCCAATCAGCGCCGAAGGAGCTCTGCTCACATATTTTGTGCCTAGCTGGCTACCGGTAGATTCTCTGACTTTCCTACCTCTTGGTTGTGGTTCTGATTTGCTCCTTTCCTTTCAGACACTTCCTCCTCTTTCTGTCAGTCGAATGATCGCAGTGATGTCCACACCCTGGCTTGTCCCTGACATCCGTGCATCCACGGTGTTACAGATGTGGTGAATGTTGGCTGTTAATCTCCTTTTTCAATTTAGTAAGAGTATTAAGCCAGACTGAGTCTTACGTTATATTTAGTACCTTTATTTTTTCACAGCGTATTTATTCATTGCACAAATAGCGGGCAACCTTCAATACAGGTGCCGAATTGAGCCGCGGGAGCCAGGGATACAGGCAGTGGACGCATGGTCTGGCTGGGCAGGCAGACGTGATCTCGCTGTATCAGCCATCCTCACGCTTCCCGGACGCCACGGTGAGGTGGCGAGCAGAGGAAGCACTGATGGGAGTTACCCCGATGGAAGGGGACGAGCTAAAGGGTGTCAATTTTGGAGGCACTGCCTGTACGTGAGCTTGAGGGCTCGTGAGGGACCCAGCAGCCGAGAACCTGAAAGATGGAAATGACGGCGCAATGGGGCCACGCTTCCCAGGAGGCTTCACGGTGACCCTGTGGCCTTGCTGAGGAATTGGGCTGTTATTCTCAGGTGCATCAGGACACATCAAAGGGCACGCTGGCTGCGCTTGTGTGGACAAGTGGAGTGCTCGAGCTAGAACAGGAAAGGGAGGCCAGAGGCGGTAGGGCTGTTGGTAAGGTGGTGGTGATGCCGTGCAGCGCCTGGAGGGTACGGCTCTGGGAGCTCCTGCTCTGGGGCAGGTGGGGGCTTCAGCCCTGGAGAGGGAGCTTGGTGGTCCTTGCCCCGTTGGGGCCCCCCCCAGAAATCTCAGGTAGGGCAGACGGCACACGGCAAGTCGGGCGGCTGGGCTTCCAGGCCAACCTGGGCCACGTTCGCTCCAGGAGGGGGGCCGGGGGTCTTGCTTGTATAAACGCTGTTAGGGCAGGAATGCTGATTAAAGTTTGAATCCTCCACTGCTTTTGGCTGTGTGTCCTTTGGCAAGTTACTGAGCTGCTCTGAAGCTTACCTTCCCCTTTTGTGGAATTAGTGGAATATCATGCAATACCGTTTCCTACTTAGGAGGACAAGGGGCTGTTGATCTGGTGAGGCAGGTGCTTAGCTAGGAGACTGGTTGTCGCTCTCACTGTGTCATTCCTCGTCCTTTTCATCGTTAATGAGCCCCATCACTCATCCCTCAGCTCCTCCTTTCCCTCATCACCGGGTCAGGGGCAAGATGGCAGTGGCTTTGCTTTAGTCTTCCTTTCGCAAGGAGTAGGAAGAGGGGCGATGGGGGGCTGGGGGCAGGCAGATCTTCCCCAGTGTTGGATTCCCTGGGAGATTTTGCCTTTTAACACAAACTTTAAACCAGACCCTAAGCTTCCCCCCCCCCCCCCCCCCCGCTTTTGTCTTTTGCTGTTTTTTGCATCTGGGCCTTGACATTTCCCCACTCAAGTTCAGCCTATGTGGATGAAGCACTCTGCTGTGGGGTCTGGCCTTGAGACTGTCTTCTTCACTCTCAAACACTTGAGTGTGGAATGCTCTGTCACCTGGGGACTTGTGAGGATATCTTTCTGTGCTCATTGTTCAGTCTCCTCTCCTTCTTCCGCTCCCTGTCTTACTTGAGAAAGGGTGTCCCCTCTTCCAGGTCTGGGAGCCTTCTGCCCCAAAGCCTCTCAGTGCATCACTGTCCTGTACAAGAGGCCCCATCTCCTCTTGTTGCTCACTGGGCTTGTCTTCAGGGTACCCCAAAGGGTGCTGCTCTGCAAGAGACAGCAAAGGCAGGGGGTAGGTCCCAGTAGAGCTCACGAGGGCCAGTTAAACATTCGGTAGAGAAATAGGACACGGGGTACTTGATGGAAAGTGGTCTTGCAACGGTGGAACTGTCCCCCTTTGTTCCCAGTCATGGGGGTAGTCACATTTGGGATCTGCCCCATGCATTGTAGGATGTTTAGCAGCACTCCTGGCCTCTACCTGTTAGATGCTGGTGGCTCTCTCTGGGTTGTGATGGCTCTAGACATTGCCAAATGTCCCCTGGAGGGAAAGTCACTCCGGGTTGAGAGCTGCTGCTTTCAACAGACCATGGATAGGATATAACCAAGAATGCAAAATGTGCATGCATATTTAAACCAAAAGAGCCCCTCCATGTCATGATCTCATGGTTCGTGGGTTCAAGCCTGCATCTGGCTCTTTGCTGACAGCTTGGAACCTGGAGCCTGCTTCGAATTCTGTGTCTCCCTCTCTGCCCCTCCCTGGCTTGTGCTCTGTCTCTCAAAAATACACGTTAAAAGAAAACTAAAAACAAGCAAAAAAACCAAACGAGCCCCTCAAAAAAGTTTGATATGTGCATTTGATTCTGTTCTACTTGAGGCAACTTGATATTCTGGCAGCTGTTTCCTTTATTTTCCCATCTTGCACTCTACCAAACTATCAAATTTTGTGTGATTCTTTCTCTTATCTGCCTATATTTCAGTTTTTCCCCTGGCTCATCCAAAGTCATTATTGAATGAAAGTCTGTAACAGAATTCCCTGAACAGGAGGTTTTCCTACTTGTATTTCGTCTTTCTTTCTTTCTTTCTTTCTTTCTTTCTTTCTTTCTTTCTTTCTTTCTTTCTTTCTTTCTTTCTTTCTTTCTCTCTCTCTCTCTCTCTCTCTCTTTCTTTCTTTCTTTCTTTCTTTCTTCATTGTTTTTACTTATTTGAGAGAGTGGGAGAGAGGCAGGGGGTGGTGGGAGAGGGGGAGAGAGAGAGAGAGAGAGAAAGAAGGAGAGAGAGAGAGAGAGAGAGAGAGAGAGAGAGAGAAAGAATGCCAAGCAGGCTCCATGCTGGAGCCTGGTGCAGGGCTCCATCCCACGACCCTGGGACCATGACCTGAGCCAAAATCAAAAGTCGGGTGCTCAACTGACCGAGCTACCCAGGTGGTCCTCCTACTTATATTCCTAAACTTTGTAGGTGTGTCTTCACATTTGCAAGACCGTTTGGCTGGGTTATTTCTTCTCAGTTGGAACAGTAATTGGCGCTGAGATCTGACATCGTTCTAATGAGTGTTCTGTCCCTTCTCACCCCTATCTGATTGTGGTATTTTTTTTTTTTTTAATAAAACGTTGGGCATACTTAGGCATGTTTTATTGTACACATGCCAATCCTTGTAGGGATCTTATGTGTCCTCTCATTTCTGGAAGCTGAAATTCCCCAAATGCTTGTTAATTTTTGGGTGGATCTCTTTCATTGTGTAAGTCCTGCTTCTGTTGTTTGACATTGAGTTTTTAATTTTCTTCACTGAAACTTGGCCACAGAGAATTGTTCCAGTGATTTCCTACTCATCTATTACTTAGATTTTTTTCTTAGCCTAGAGCAGTGCACTTTTCCTCCTCAAACAATATCAGCTTGTCTGAGCATTCCAGGCCCATCTTGTGCTCCTTCCCCTTCCTCCCTTATCTCTTGCCTTTTTACCTCCTTTCCTCTATTTTGTCTTTCCGATTTCCTGTTTAGGTTTATGTTGTCATTTGATTGATACGGAATGTTCTGGCTCTGTGTTTTATGTGGCATTCTAGCCCATTTAACGGTCATCTTGACATGTCCTCGAACTCTGGTCATTTAATCCTGGGTTCATTTTATCTCCCCCCCCCCCCCCTCCTTTTTTTATGCTTTTGAATGCCTTCCCCTACCTTTAATTGGGCACCTATAGGCAATTCGGAATTTTTGATATCCTGGTAAATTAGCTGTGGTTACCACTAGTGCCATGTGACTGTTTAAATTCAAATCAGTTAAAATTAGATGCAAGTAAAAATTCCATTTCTCTGTTGCGCTAGCCACATTTCAAGGGCTCAGTACTAATTGCCTTGTGGGTAATGACTGTTGGATTGGACAAGGCAGATACAGAACATTTAATCACTGTGGCAGGTTCCATTGGATAGTGCTGTGCTGTGAGATCTGTACCATAATGCATGTCAGAGAAATCCCTGTGCTGCCTTTTCATCTTTGTATTTGGGTATTTCTGATGGTCCAGTTCAGTGGTCCCACTCTCCAGGGGGCAGTTCAGAATCTGTGTGACTGACTATAAGCAAAATAGTGGGGACTTGAAAAGTGTGATTAAGTGATGTGCTTTTTTGATGTTTGGATGTGACTTACGCTCTGACTTCTCTGCAGGAAATGCAGTGAATGTGTGTCCTGTGCTGTTTGTGTGCTCCTGGTGATTTGGCTGCTTCCTCTCTTTCTAGGTGCTAGAGATGGCACTTGTGGGGCTCATCTCTGCCTGAGAATTGGGTGCTCCTGGCACTGGAAGAGCCAGCTCAGATCCTGGGCTCCTCGCTTGAACAAGCCTTCTCTTCCAGCCACTCCAGTCCAACGGCCAAACTACTCATTTTCTCTTAATGATGGGTATTGGTAAGAACACTACGTCCAAATCCATGGAGGCTGGAAGTTCAACTGAAGGCAAATATGAAGATGAAGCGAAGCATCCCGCTTTCTTTACTCTTCCGGTAACTATGTTCCCTTCTTTCTCTCCTCTTGAATCACTCTCAAGTAGTTTTTGTATTGAATCAGCATAGGATTAGCTTTAATACCCCTGTTGTCAGTGAAGGTTAAGGCATTTGAAAACCAAATGCTTTTCACGTGAGACAGTCTTTGGGCGCCCTGTTGGCTGACTCAGGTTTTGGCTCTACTACTTTCTGCCCAGTCACCTGATGGGATTAGCTCCAGGAAGGAAGCATGCATTGGCGGGAACATCATGAAATCAGCCCAGTGCTTACTGTGTACTGGAGCGTGCTACGAGCTTAATTCTGTCTCCAAAACTGGGTTCTACCGAAATAACCCCAAACCCAACTTTGTGGATTTATATTGCAAAGTAGGAGAAGGAATGGATGACTTACTATTTGGAACCTAAAAGTCCATGCTTTGTATTATGGCAGCAGCATCCAAGATGTAGTTTTATCTGGACAAGTGTTATCAGTTAGATAAGGCTGATTACACACGTTCATTATATTCAATGCTAATATTTTTCCAGATGCAGGATTATGATTTGATGTGTATAAAGTTACCTAAAGTGTTGGTTCAAAAAAGGAAAAAGCTCTTCAGAGAGAACTTGCCTCTGGCTGTTTTTCTCTTAATACTGGAAATGAGGTTAAGGGCAAGAATACCTTGTCCTAAGATTCCTTACTGAATGGTCCTGGAATTTGCCTCACTGTGGCATTAACTCAGGAAGAAGGATGCGAACACGTATCTTTAAGCACATTGATTGACCCGACTTGTATTCACATTTTGTTTTTTTACCCTATTAATTAATTCACAGAGCTGTCTCAATGATTTTACACCTCACATCACTGTTTTCTTTCTTCCTATAAAGTGAAAATTTTAAATGGTATTTTCTGCTGTGTTGAAGGCTTAGGATTGACATAGACAGTCTTTCTAGAGAAAGAGGCGAGTTGGTTTTTCAAGTTTAAATAAGATCATCTTTGAAAAATGAAAAGGAGGGTTTTGTGCCTGGTTATCAGTTTGCCTCTCCTGTTGCCTGAGAGCCCAGCAGACCGCTCACCCTCACCCTCTACTTGAGAGAAAAAAACTGGAGCTTCCTTGGTCACCCACCCACCTTGTCGTTATGGTCGAGTTTTAGGTTGACTTATTTTCATATTCAGATTGTGATACTTTACAGTTTGTTAAACCCACAGCATTTGCTGTCCTTTTTCATACTTATTCCCCTGTTTGTTTCCCTCTCCCTTCCTCTTTGCTCACTTTTCTTTAAAAAAACAAACAAAAAAACCACTGAGGGTCTGTGAACGGTCACTGCCTTCATCTTTGTACATCTGAAAATAACTGTATTTTGCTCTCAACTCTTGGATGAACTTCTGTTAATTACACACTAGAGCTTTCCAGTCGGTCTGTGTTTCTCTTTAACCACATTCTCATGGTTTGGGTATCTTTTTCTAGTGACGATTCTGGATGGATTCCCCAGTGTTATTTTCCAGTTTACTAGCTCCTTGTGTATGGTCATGTGTTTATGTTGAATTTTTGTTGCATTGATTATAGTTCTTGTTTCTGAGATTTCTGTTTGGTTCACTCCTGCCTATTTTTGGTTCTTAATTTCTCGTATGTGTGTTTGTGTTGTTTAAAAATGTTTTTTTATTTAAACCACCGAGGACCCTAATGTACTTACTTTAAAGTAATTCTCCAATTGTTCTATTTATCAAGAGGTGTGAAATCCTCTTCTGAGTGTTTCTTTTGAGATTTTCTCCCCTCTCCCCTCCACTTCCCACTTCTGTTGCTGTGGTTTTGCATTCTCTCTTTCTGGATCCAGTCGAGGACCAGGTCGTATGGCAGAGGTCTTACTCTCTCCCTCAGTGGTGCCGACCATGACATGACCTGCTGGGTCCTGGCTTTGAGCAATGGACCTGGTTCTTTTCCCCCTTGTGTGGGGGCTCCCCAGCTCCTGTCTACCAGCTGGAGCCGAGGGCTGCCTGACCGAGGTCTGTTGGGCTCAGAGCCCTGCCTGCCCCAGTGTCAGCCTATTCGTTGCTTTTTATGTTTCTTGTTACAGAAAGGTTTGTCTGTTTTGGGTTTTTCCCTCTACTGTTCTTTAAATTATTTTTCTAAATATTTATTTTATTTTTGAGAGAGAGAGCAAGAGTGTGCAAATGTGGGGGGGCGGGGCGCAGAGAGAGAGGGAGACACAGAATGCGAAGCAGGCTCCAGGCTCTGAGCTGTCAGCACAGAGTGCAGTGCAGGGCTCACAAACCTGCAAGATCATGACCTGGGCCGAAGTCAGCACTTAACCGACTGAGCCACCCAGGCACCCCCTCTACCATTCTCTACTTGCTCCTGCAAGTACATGGGAGCTGAGAACGTGGACATACGTGTAGTTGGATATAAACATAATGTACACCTAAGGTCAGTTTAACATTATAGCAGTTTCAGTAGGGAACTTCTGGAATTTTTACCGCTGTGTGGGGCTATCAAGGTAAGTATCAAAAAGGGGGATAAAAAGAAGACAACTAGAGTTGGCATCATGGGCGTGAGCTTCCAGGAGGAGGGGCTGTGAAGGGTCAGCACACGCACCACCAGGATGACTTAGAAGCAGGGAGGTCAGGAAGTGTGTTCACACGAGCGCCTGCAGGGCATATGAGAAAGCAGAAGGCCAAGCAGCAGGAAAACAGATGAAAACAAAAGTCTAACAAGGAGTGTTTGTTAAAGAAATAGTTCACGTGTAGGAAAGCTGCATTGCCCGTATTTAATCACTAGTGAAATTGCTGCCTAAGAAAGCTTAAGATAGAAGACCATTCTGCATGATTTGCTTGTTAACAGGACAGGTGTAAGGGGCTAGGTCACAGCTGCTCTCTTTCCACTGTCCAGCTGGTAGGATTATTTGGGTCGCTGCCTCTCTGCTCTCGGGATGTACATCTGTATCTCCCTGTTCCTCGTCCCGCCCAGAAGGTCTCGACGCTAATTTCATTGAATCTGACAACCTGAGAGCTAAAGGTGGCTGTAGAACTCTCCTGATAGTTCTATGGGAAGGTGAAGTACATGCGTTTGCCCCAAGCCTACAGTTCACCTGGTGCATTAGCTAGACTTTTCTATCAGTTGGATCACACAGGCTCTTGGCTCCAGGTAGTTCACAGCTAGTGAGGAAGACAGGAGCTGCACGTAAGCAGTACTAATAACAGGTATGGTGGATTGATCTGCTGACTCTAACAGGTGTTCTTGGGGATGTTCTTAAAGAGTTGGGATGGGCGGGGATTGAACTGCTGTAGCTGATGCTCTGGCCAGAGCGAAGGTGAAAGATGAGGTTCGGTCTCTTGTTGCCTCCAGCTCCTTGTCACTGTGAGCATCTGGCTGACTTGGTGATTCTGGTTGTGTATTGTTTTCTCTTATATGACATGGCCTCTCTGTGCACCAATAAATGATACTTGTCCTTTTCGCCAGATCTGTGCCGCCTAGCACAGTAGCTGCTAGCTACATGTGGCTATTTAAACTCATTAAAATGAAAATCTGAAATTCAGTTCCTCAGTCGCACTGATCAAGTGCTTGACAGCCTCACGAGGCTACTGGTTAGCCCATCTCTTTTTGCTTGCTGGTCAAGGCCTTGCCAGACTAAAATGCAGGCTCTTATTTTCATGTTTGCTTTGGAGTCAGAAGCTGGGGCTCAGGCTGTCAGCTGTTACTGTGTGAGAGATCAGTGCCCGGAGGCTGGGGCAGCAGGAACCAAAGCTGGCTGCTCCTCGAACCATATTGGGGAGGTCTGCTGGAGCAGGCTGCTGGAGGTGGGGATGGGGTGCTGAGGATCTTCTCACTGGAGATTCTCTTTGGCCTCCTATGCTGAATAAAAGCTTCCTCAAATGGGGCAAGAGGTGACTTTTGAGAAACTCACATGGAAAGGGGATCAGAGTTTCTTTAAACAAAGTAAAATAATGGCCCATGACAATAACTTAAAGAGAAAAAGAATAAATCCATACATAGAAGAACAATGAATAGGTCACAGGAAGAACCAGAGACTTGCAAAGCCCTGGCATTCAGAGAAGTTAGATCGTGTGATCAGAATTGATATTAAATAGGAGAAACATAACAAAAGATCTCCTTATCCCATGGGAATCTTGTTAGGCAAATTTGTATGCTTTTAAAGGCAAGTAGGAAATGTGTCATATGGGCGAATGCCATGTGGCAAGAAACTAGAACCAGAAAAACCACAAAAAGGCTTGAACCCTAAGGACACCAGCCAGGTAAAGGTCATGTGTTTGCTCTGCAGTTCTCCTGTGTCGGTGGCTCTTGTGTCATCTGAACCCGGAGGGGTGTCCAGGGGAAACCAAGTTAATAGCCTGAACTTGGTGTTGGCAGAGGCCCACCGGTAGTACAGCCTGTTGTTTCAACACGTTGATGTTCCAGTGCCAATTTCACAGCTGGCAAAAAGTGTTTAGGGTTCTTTAAGGTTTTGTGTCTTCTCCTTTTTCTAATAGCCTCTGTGAGAATATTGGGGTCTCCTCTCGTGGGTGCCAAGAGTAGATCGTTTAGTCTGGAGATGTTAGGGGTATGGACTCAATAGTAGCTTCATTAGGTTCAACTTGTGGGAGAAACACTCATGGTTCATACAAATCCATAATTTGTTTCCACTTCCCTAGTGTGTTTTTCTCAGAGTCATATAATGGCAGGAACCCATAGGGCCCCCAGTGGGTGGGCACCACATAGAGCGTGTAAAAAGCCACTACACCCCACTAGGAGAGAGATGGCAAGTCGGCCCTTAGGGGCCTCTGCCCAGCCACGTTATGGTCGGGGGTGGGGAGGCTGTCACAGATTCCCAGGGGAGAGGACCTCAGAGTCCTGAGAAATGTCTAGGTGAAGCAGGTCAAGAGGAGGGAGACCCAGGGCTGTTCAACTGGGGAACAACATGGCCATGCCTTGTCCTGGCACAAGCTTAGTACCGTCAGAATACAGAGAATGGAGGTGGGGAGCCGGGGAGCCGATGAACAGTTGTAGCAAAGTTACTTGAGCTTTGGGGTAAAGAATTCCTGCCTCGGGTGCTGGGAAAGGAAAGTGTCTGGAGATAGGAAGCCCAATGCGGTGTTACGGCAGTCCAGGTAAGAGCCCATCGTGGCCTGGTCTGGGAAGGCAGGCAGGAAAGGGACTGCTTCCTGCAGCAGATGTTCACTAGGTGCCCACCTGGTTCCTGCTCTCTTGGCATTGACTTCCAGTTGTGGGAGGAGATGGACAATAAACAAAGAAGTAGAAGCATCAAATGGCAGCCAGTGACAAATTCTGGAAGGAAATAAATGAAGGAAGAGGGATAGTGAGGAATGCAATGTGAAGTCATATAGGGATCACCTAGGACCTGTAGGCCATTAACTAACTCATCCCTTAAAATGTGCTGAGTGCTTCCCACAGGTTTAAGGCTCTGGGGAAACAGTAGTGAATTAAACAGACAAGTCCCTGACCTCTCAGAGCTCCATGCTGGTGACAAGTCAGGAGTGCATGCTAGAAGTAAGTCAGGTGGAGATGTTAGATGTTGACAAATATGAATGCAGAAATAAAATAGGGAAGAAGGAGAGAAACTGCTAGGAGTGAGGTGTTGCATGTTCAGCTGGCCAGGAAAGGCTGTGTCGAGAAGATGACATGTGAATAAAGGCCTGCAGGAGTTGAGGGAAGCCCACCGTGGCAGTGTGTGGGCAGCAGGTGCAAAGGTACTGAGGGGGAGGTGCCTGGTACGTCTGAGGGATCCTGAGGAGGTGGTGTGGCTGGACAGAGGGCAAGAGGGGGTCAACAGCGATTATGTGGGCCGTGTGACCCTGCTAAGAATTTTGGCTTTTCCTGAGTTCAATGAAAAACTGTTGGAGGGCTTTGAGCAGAGTGGCATGCCCTGCCTAGTTTTAAAAGGCTCTCTCTGGCTGCCAAGAGGGGAGCAGACCAGTCAGGAGTGGACTCCCACAGGGCGGTGAGCTGACGGTGGCTCCAGCCAGGGTGCTAGTTGTGTGGGGGTGGTGAGAAGTGGTCAGGCCCTGGAGCAGAGCTGACTGGATGAGGATAGAAGCAAGAGAGGGCAGGCGAGAACAGCTTCAGGTATTTTCCCTGAGCATCTGGAAGAATTGGCCAAGTACTGAGGTGGATGGAAGACAGGTGAGTGGGGCGGGGGGGGGGGAGTAGGGGCAGCTCAGGAATGTGGTGTTGGCCACGGGGACACTGGGTAGGAAAAGGGCTCAAGATTGTGGTGCTTAGGGAAGCAGCATGGGTGTTTGTAGCGGGAGAGGGTATTTAGAGCCAGGGAATTGCATGGTATAACCTGGGAGGTGATGTCGCTAGGGACGTAAGGGGGTCTGAGGGCCCAAGACGGTGTGGAGGTGGAGGAGGGCCAGCAAAGGGGACACATAAGGAGTGGTTGCTAAGGTGGGAGGGGAACCAAGAAAGCAGTGTGGTGGGCAGCCAGCCATGAAGGCATTGTGAGCCTCGTGGGTGGAGAATATGGGTGGGCTGTAGGATTAGCCAGGGCAGGGCCTTTGCCAGGTGAGGGCCAGAGAGGACAGTGGGTTGAGAGTTTGTGGGAGAGCAGTGGCAGGGATGTTCCACCAGTCCCAGTGGGGTAGCAAGGCCATGAGAAGGCCTGCTGGGGTGGAGAAGCTGGGGCCTGGGGTCCTTGGGGGCACCTAGAAGGAAAGACAGGTGGGTGGGGAAACAGGTGGCTCTGAGAGGAGCGAAGAGGTAGACATGACAGTGACGAGACTTGGTGTCGGGTTGGATGTGGGCAGCAAGGTCAGGCTGGAGGCGCTGAGGTTGGGCACCTGGGGGCATGGAGGCACCTGTCTGAAATAAGCACAGGTCTGTTGTTCCCGTTCACACAACAGATCCAGCTCCCCTGATCTCCCATACGGGGCCTGGTTTGGATGGGAAATTACATGGTCACCTTGGTAACAACCAAACATAAGTATATGAAATCGCTGAGAACATTTCAGCTCTTTCAGAGAAACTTTCTCAAAAGTCTGCTATATGATTAGACCCTGCTCTGATTGTAAAAGTAATATGCATTCACATTAGGAAATGTGGCAAATATAGCAAAGCATTTAAAAATGAAAGAATAATTTTGAATTGGAAGGTTATGGAATTGATCAGAAAATATCTTTGGGTCCCCTGCCTCCCACCTTTATAGTTACTACAAATGAATTTTTCTCTTCCTGTAAATTTACGCTTCTGCCAGATTTGGCCACTTCTGTAATCCAGCAAACCAGAGAAAAGGAGGGCTTTCCTTGTTTGCTGCCGATCTGGGGCATTTTATCAGCACCAGTAAAGACATTGTCCTTGTCTTTTAAGTTACAGGTAAAGGAGGGAAAGTTTAAACTTCAAAGTTGAAGTAGAAGAAGGCGATGGATCGTGAGAAAGTCTGTGAAGGAAAAAAGGAGGTCATTACATGGAAGTCAGAGAAAGAGCCCTGGTCTAGCCAGAGGTACTGGGTGGGGAGGGCAGCAGCCCAGAGCTGTACCATGTAAGAGGGCAGCCAGGGAGACAGGTGCCCGTTTCCCTCTTTCTTGTCCCTTCCCCCTCCTTCCTCTCCTTCCCATTCTTTCCCTTCCCTTCTCTTGCTTTTTCTTCTTAAAGGGAAGGCAGAGATAGGGAAGGGTGGGTAAAGAAACCATGTAATAATGACTCTGATTCCTCTAGGCTGCTGGCTCTCTGATGGCAGATTTGAACAGGCTCATCCTCAGCAGTGAAAAGAAGGCACCAGATTTTTTTGGTGCAGATAGTTCTATTTAAAAAACTGAGTATGGAAACTTCCAAAATGTCCTTGTTCTTGTGACTTAAATGCCAGGTGCCGTGGGGGTCTCTTCTGATGCATTCCTAAATAGAGGGCTCGGAGTTGTTAGCTCTTAAAACCATTAAGTCTCAGCTGGATGGTAATAATAGTTGTCTTGGGAAATGTTCTCTTTCAGAAGAATAATTAGATTTGGGATCGAGAGTGTGATTCTGACACCAGTCAGAGGATGAAGAGAGTATGTTTGCTGTGGTTCCCAGAGAGTTGGTTTAATTCCTCTTCCTCCTCTAAGATAAGAGCTTGAGTCTACTGCGTAGTGGCCAACGTAAGGGAAGGGATGCTCCTGACAGGTCAAAAACGAACAGCCAAGATTGGCAGCATAACTTGCTGTTTAAAGTCTATCAGTTGGAAAGATTTTTTAGGAAGTGGGATATGCTGATACATGCTTTGAAATAAAAACACTGAAAAGATGGGATGCAAGTGGTTTTGATGCATAGTGTGAGAGATTCTTTCCCTTCTGTCTTTAATGTTTGTTTATTTTTGGGAGAGAGAAAGAGAGAGAGAGTGGAGGAGGGGCAGAGAGAGAGGGAGACACATAATCCAAAGCAGGCTCCAGGCTCTGAGCTGTCATCACAGAGCCTGATGCGGGGCTCGAACCCACAAACCGTGAGATCATGACCTGAGCCACAGTTGGACGCTCAACCGACTGAGCCACCCAGGAGCCCCTCCCTTCTTTCTTTCTAGAGTTCATGTTCTTAAAAATTAATTTTAAAGATTTTTAAGTAGTCTGTTTGGCCAGCATGGGGCTTGAATTCACAACCCTGAGATGAAAAGTCATGTGTTCCATCGACTGAGGCAGCCAGGTGCCCCATTAAAGTGAATTTTTATGCTTTGGTTTTGAGATTTCAGATAGTATTTGATACTTCAGCTTTTAATTCAAATAGACCTTTGGTAGTTTTAAATGAGAGATGTTAGTAATAAAAAAAAAAGTTCACCTAGTAGTTGGGACATAGTTTGGTATAAATGATCACGAAATAACAGAATTGGTGCAGTCACTTCCTAGAGCAGGTTTACAAAGTTGAGAAGCGTTTTGGCTGACTGTCTCTTAATTTTGTGTGAGGCCAGATCCACTGAATCCGGGCCGTAAAGCACATCTTGTCCATTCTACTCTTACTCGATGCTTGCTTTGTGCTCTGAGTTTTACCAGATGTGACTGGAGGGCAACAAAGGTAGTTGCCTAAGCTTCCCCTTCCCCACCCACTTAAGCCCCCTCACCATTCGCGCCATGGCTGCGGCCTAATGGGGTACTCTTGGGGTCCTCATGTGAACCTCTAATTGGTCTCCTAGCCTCCCAGCCTTGTTCTTTGCAAGCCCTGATTGTCATTCCTGCCCATGTCTTTTGCATTCCTAGACTATTTGAGGTTTCTTTCTCTTGTACGTGTTTATACCTCCTAAACCTGCTACCTCTAAATTCTCCATTCACCCCTAAACTGTGTTTACCTAAGCTAGGTAGGCAGGCTCCCAGGCTTTAACAATTACAGGTTAGGTATTTCAGATTGATTTCTTTACCATAATCTAAGTCCATAATTCTTTTGGCAGAAAAAGCTAATTTCCTGTTAGGATTTGATACTGTACTTGAGATGGAAGATAGGCATTTAAAAAAGATACGGATGTTCGAAAGCATCACGTTTCGCCCCAGGCTTCATGGCACAAACGTGGTGCTGGAATAAAATGGAAGTAGCGAGAAAACTGATGTGTTCTTTTACTATATATTTTTTATAGTTTACATCTGTTTCTTTTATTGTTTCATTATTTGTATAACTTCTTCATTTACAAAAGAAGTATGTCCATTGTGGGAAATTTAGAAACTATGGAATGATAGAATGAGGGGAAAACCAAATCATTTAGAATCCCATCAGCCAGAAAAACAATATGCTTTTTTGGCTTGTTTCTTTCTAGACATTTGAAACAAATATTTGGGGGATGTTTTATCAAGTTCATTCTCCCTCTCTCTACCCCCGCCCCCCCCCCCCCCCCCACTGCTGTAAAAAGCCCTTTAACTTCATATTATATCCTGGCATATTGATGCCATTGAAAACATCATTTGTACTTGTGACATAATAGCAAATTGTGGTTCTAATTTATCCACTGTCCTTGGGACCTTGGGTTGTTTCTCAGCCTTTGCCAGAGCAGATGTTAGCCTGCTGTATATTAACCTTACTGCAGCAGTTTATACTCCCAGCAGTTGTGCGAGATGCCGCCTCCCCTGTGCCAATAATAGGTCTTAGATTTAAACATCCGGGGCGCCTGGGTGGCTCAGTCGGTTAAGCGTCCGACTTCAGCTCAGGTCATGATCTCACGGTCCGTGGGTTCGAGCCCTGCGTTGGACTCTGTGCTGACTGCTCAGAGCCTGGAGCCTGTTTCAGATTCTGTGTCTCCCTCTCTCTGACCCTCCCCTGTTCATGCTCTGTCTCTCTCTGTCTCAAAAATAAACGTTAAAAAAAATAAATAAACATCAGCAAGTCAAGGGCGCCTGGCGGTTCATTTGGTTGAGCGTCTGACTCTTGATTTTATCTCAGGTCATAGTCCCAGGGTCATGACATCGAGCCCCATATGGGGCTCTGAGCTGAACGGGAGCCTGCTTGGGATTCTCTCTCCCTCTGCCCCTCTCCCCTACTCACTTTCTGTCCCTCTAAAATAAAATTTAAAAATTAAAATAAGGGGTGCCTGGGTGGCTCAGTCGGTTGAGCATCTGACTTTGGCTCAGGTCATGATCTTGTGGGTTGTGAGTTTGAGCCCTGCACTCACAGTGCACAGGCTCTGTGCTGATAGCTCAGAGCCTGGAGCCTGCTTTGGATTCTGTGTCCCCTCTCTCTCTGCCCCTCCCCCTCTCATCTTTTCTCTCTGTCTCAGAAATAAACATTAAAAAATTTTTTTTAATTAAAAAAAAATCAGTAAGCAAGAGACTGACATCTTATTGCTTTAGTTTTTGAATTTTAATGAGGTGGAGCACTTCTTCCTCTGTTCCTCGGCTGTTCATATTCTTTCCTTTGTTAATGTCTGTCTTCTCTACCCCAGCCTCTTTACCTCTTTTGCGTTGTAGCAATGATTGGAAATGCCACAGACCTATTAGAAGTTACAATTGTAGCAGTGCCTGGGCGGCTCAGTTGGTTAAGCATCCTACTCTTGATTTTAGCTCAGGTCATGATCTCATAGTTTGTGAGTTCAGGCCCCATGTCCAGCTCTGTGCTGCAGTGCAGAGCCTGCTTGGGATTTTCTCTCTCTGCCCCTCCCCTGCTTGTGTTCTGTTTCTCTTTCTCTCTCTCTCAGAATAAACTTTTAAGTTCTGATTTTTTTTTTTTTTTTTTTTTAAAGTTTGAGAGAGGGAAAGAGAGAGAGGGAGAAAGCACCAGCAGGGAAGGGGCAGAGAGGGAGACACAGAATCTGAAGCAGGCTCCAGGCTCTGAGCTGTCAGCACAGAGCCCGACATGGGGCTCGAATCCACGAGCTGTGAGATCATGACCTGAACTGAAGTCAGACATTTAACCAACTGAGCCACCCAGGCACCCCTGTAAATCTCCCCTTGAAGGGAGGATGTTCACTTGAAGGGAAGTGCCCAACCCAGTGTTGGCATGAATCTGCCCAGCAAATGACAGCTGTCTCTATCACCATTGTCATGGGATGTGTGGGAGGGGGAGCACAGAGGGCTTTCTTTGGGGGCTGGTGACAGGCACACCAACCCATCCAGTGCTTCGGGATAGGGACTGGAATTGGGGAGAGGCGAGGCACAAGTTGTGCTAGGGGACAGGTGGGACATATCCGGAACTCCAAGAGTACTTTGGCCGTTACAGCTGCAGGTGCTCTCTGGAGAAGGCTGAAGAAGTTAAGAGGCTTCCCTAAGAAGACCTAGGCTGGGCAGTGCCAAGTGAAGGAGGCTGCAGTAAGTTGCTCTAGGTGGTTTAACTTGCATGTGGCTGTCAGGAGTGTCCTTGGGGCCGCCATATTTGAGGAAGCAATGAAAACAAGGTTAGGGGCTTTGCTACCTCTGACAACTTTAGGGTTACTAGTGTTGTGTTAGTTCTGTCAACTATATCTTTTGGAGTATCCTAATCTAAGATCGACAAACTCTGGAGATTTGCATATATTGTATTATACTAACCTTGATTTATTTTTAATGGTAATTAACTTTGAAATTTCAAATAATACTGAAAGTAGGTGGAAGATTTTTATATTATTTATTTATTTATTTAATGTTCATTTAAAAGGGGTTTGGGTTAAAGGCTGAGAAACACTAATCTTGACATCTCCATTCTTTTTTTTCTTTTTTTCCTTTTTTTTCTTTTAAGTTTATTTATTTATTTTGAGAGAGAGGGAGAGAGAGAGAGAATGAGCTATGCAGGGACAGAGAGAGAGGGAGGGGGGAGAGAATCCCAAGCAGGCAGGGCTTAAACTCGGGAACCGTGAGATCATGACCTGAGCCAAAATCAAGAGTCAAGACACCTAACTGACTGAGCCACCCAGGTGCCCCTTGACACCTTGATACCTCTATTCTTTAAACACATTTTAATTGTAGAGTAGATATGGAAACTAGTGGAAATAATCGTGTGTGTGTGTGTGTGTGTGTGTGTGTGTGTGTGTGTGTATGTGTATGTGTATGTGTGTATGTATAGGAGGGTAAGAATAGTGCTACCTGAATAGAAAACAGGTAATTTGGGGTACTTCATTATTACTCGAAAGTGAGTAAGTATAAAATGGCTTGCTTAGCTACTGAACACATGATAGTGGTGGGTGATTGACACCAGACTTCAAATAGGTGATAAACTGATTTCTGAACCTCTGCTCAGAAGCACTGGGTTTCCCAGGTTCCCGGTACGCTTTAGCTTACCGGTGTCCACAGCTGCTGATTCGCTGTAACTTCTCTGCGAGTAACACAGGCTCATTTGCTGTCAGTTGAAACTGACTTTGCTATGATACTGTCTCTCAGCATGATACTCCTCAGCTATGGCTCCTGTCTCTCCTGCTTCCTGTAGGTTTGGCCATCTCAGGATTACTGTTTACAAACAAGTACTTTAGCACTATTGTCTTTGTTTACTAGAGATAAAACACTTGACCAAGAGAGACATGTTTATTGAGCAGTAGACACACACTCCTACCCACAGACAACCTGAGCCCTGCATGTCACGACAAGCCATCAGCTGGACAAATTTAGGCAGAGAAAACCTGCTTAAATCACAGCTGGTGGGGTGATTATACAATATTGGTTCAGAAAAAATTTAAAGCCATCAAGTCTGGTTTCAAATAGTTTCAGGGAGAGAAAGGACATCTTGTTCCCAAAAATAATCTGATTTTTTAAAATAAAAACTAGATCAGTTTACTGATATGAAAGATCCAAGATCCCTGTTATCTGCCATGCTATTAATAACACAAAAGAAAACCTGTCTCACTGCATTTGAGAAGCTTTCCAAGTCATGTTTTATTTCCCAGTTGAAATAATATTTAGAGATTCAAAAATGTGAACCTTTAATAGTATAAGCAACGTTTTTTTTATCCTTTTAACAAAAAGTCTGTGCCTTTCCTGAAGAATTGCTTTGAACATTTGATTTTTTAAATTTCACATTAAAAAATGTATAGATCATCAGAATAGCTAGTTTAATAAACCAAAGGAAACATTAGTAAAACCAGTGTTTTATTTTTTCAGTAATGTTAGGTCATTTCCTGTATGCACGCACAGTGGGGGCAGCAGATCAGATGGGCGCCCTGGTGGACCTACCCCGCCTTCTGTCACCTCAGCCTCTCTCTGGTGCTGAATCCCCTTCTCCTTTCAGTAGAAACTTGGTTCATCTCCCACTTGCTCCAGAACCTACTGCCTTCCACGCTTGTTCCCTTTGCCCCAGGGCATTGGTGGAGGGCTGGAGCAGAGTGAGGAGGGCACGTGTGGAGGACAGCAGTGCACCTGTGGAACAGGAGGCTGATGGGGATGGAAGGTGGGCTCCGAGGTCCCCAGGGGGGGCTTGACCTGTGGAAATGTGTTAGAAGTCATGGTTAGGTTATTTAGGTCAGTAATATTTATAGTTAAATGCCCCACACTGGCCTGGGAAAACAAGCCTCCTGTGTGCCTTCTATGAAACACATACCTTTTGGATTGGCTTACACGCACTGCTCTTGTACCGATTTGTTTCTCTGCCCTTCCCTGCTCCAGTCTCTTTGGCCCAGCACCCACATCCAGCCAGCCGCCAAGTGAGTGAACTGGATGGTGGCCTGGACACTCGCCCCCTCTGTCCCCAACATTCAGTCCAGGGCTAGGGTATTGCCCATTGTACTGCAGTGGTGTCTCCCAGGCGCCCACGCCGAGCAGCTGTGAGGCTGTGCTTCCCTCAGGCCAGTCCCCGGGGGCATCAGGCCACATCCTTGCTCCTCTCAAACCACACTACATTTCCCAGAGCACTACTGACACCTCGGCCGCAGCTACTGTCTTTGGTGCCTGGCTCTAGCCTCATAAAGGGTCTGTCTGCTCCTGTTCCTGTCACCATGCCCTGTACTGCACGCTGCCCTTCCTCTCCCACTGCGTCAGAGTGGCCATCGTAGGACACATCCGATTGTGGCACTGCTGTTCTCGGCACTGCTTCGTGGCTCCCTGCTGGACCCCGTGTTGAGTCAGAATTCCTTACAGCCTGGCACCCACTCCAGGTGGCCTCCTGGGGGCTGGCAGGACCGCATCCTCATTACCTGGTGCAGCAAGTGCTCGCACGGTTCCTGGAATGAGTACGCGAGCCTTTTCCTGGGCTGGGAAGCATTTGCATTTCATGGTACTTCTCTCACTGAGAGTATGTGTAAGGAATAAGTCAGAAATGGGTGGGAATTGATCACTCCTGCTAAAATCTCTTTGGTGCCAGTATACGGATTGGAAAAGAAAAACATTGAGGTGAAACTCACACAAATGGTTAACATTAACCATTTTACAGTGAACAACTCCGTGACATTTAATACATTCCTGGTGTTGTGCAAACATCACCTCTGTCTAGTTCCAAAACCTTTCATCACCCTAAAGGAAGCCCTGTCCCCATAGAGCAGTTGTTCCCCACAGTGGCTAGCGATGAGTGCAGATGTGGATGAGTTACAGCCGGGGTAGGACTTTCAGTCAGATCTGGGTTTCTCTGATGACTCAGTAACTGAGCGTTGTTGTTGTAAGAGAGTTCATCCTGAGTGTGTGTACCTCTTGGCGTCTCCGTGGGCTGAGCACTGCTGTGATGGGACTTGGAGCATGGCTCTGATAGTTAAGAGTTTCCTGTTGTGGACTTGAACTTGGCTAGGAACATCTGTGTCGCCCGCAGCTGGTTTTATGGCCCAACAAATGCCACAAACCCAGTTAGCTTGGGTAAAAAGCTATGGCATTACTTGAAGAGGTAGTTTTAGAGGTAAATCTTTATTTGAAGAGCCATAAGAAAACTCTGCCCTGTCAAAATTATGTAGGAGGTAATTGAGATCTCTGGCATACTTTTTGAAAGTAGCCTCATACTTGGGTATTAACCTGTATGAGAAGTTTAATTTTTCACTGGCCCGATTTCTTCACTTGTAAAAATAAGTGGATTGAAATATCTTTGGACCTCCTCAGTCTAAGGTATGCTGCTTAGATCTTTAGTCTTTATAATTTCTCCCCTGTTGTAAAAAGAAGTTGTCCTCATTCTAGGAAATTCTCAAAATATATAAAGGGTAAAAGGTCAAAACAGCCCTACTGATTAAAGACAACCATGGTTAATATTTTGGTGAACATCTTTTTTTTTTTTTTTTTTTACTTTTTAAATGTTTTATTTCTTTTGAGAGAGAGAGCAGGAGTGCAAGCATGAGCAGTGGAGGGCAGAGAGCGAGAGAGGGAGAGAATCCCAAGTTTGCTCCGTGCTGCCAGCACAGAGCCCAACTCAGGGCTCAAACTCACAAACTGTGAGATTGTGACCTGAGCCAAAATCAAGAGTCAGAAGCCCAACCAACTAAGCCACCCAGGCACCCCAGGTGCCAGTATACAGCAACATACAGACATACAAATAAAACAGCAGTATACAAAAAACACAGAAATACATGCTGTTTATAAAAGACCCAAATGCTAAAGCAGTATTGAGAGTGAAAAATGAAAAGTGCCCATCATTACTCCTTGTCCCCAGGGCAACCTTCCTGTTGTTGGTTTCAGACCTTTCTGGATCCTTTCCCAAGTGTTAAGACAAGGAGGTTATTAAGATTTTTTTTTTTTTAGTATAATTGTGATAATTCTAGGCTTACTGTTTTGTGGCTCTTTTCAAAAACTGTATTTTTTGGAGTTCTTATCAGTGCATCAGCTTATTTTTTTCTTTTTTAGTGGCTTTGATTATTTTCTTTTTAATGACATTATTTTTGAAATGGATGTCCCATAATTTAATGTTCATCATTATTTCCCCCCAACCCCATTGGTTATCTTTTTTTTTTTTTTTTTGGATGAACATTTAGGTTGTTTCCAGGGATTCAGTATTTTAAAAATAGTGCATTCATCAGTCTTGAATGCACATACCACTTGCATGGATATTTCTGGAGGATGTTTCTAGGAGTTCAGTTATTGGATCCAAGAAAATGCCTGTTCCAGTGCTAAGTTACCCTCTACAGAGGCCAGTCCATGTGATCTTCTCTGATAACTAAGCATAGCTTTCCCCCCAACACCCTAGTCAACACTAGATTCATCTTTTAAAATATCCCCCTAAGTTATGTTAAAAATGAAATTTTTCAAAAAAATTTCATTTCTATAAATTTAAATGAGGTTGAACAGCTTTTCGTGTGTTTTAGATATTCAGATTTTTTCTGTGAATTGCATACATCTATCATTTGCCCATTTCCTGTGGATTGTTTGCTTTATTTGCAGGTGTTTATGAACTACTGGTAACAACTTTTTTTTTTTTTTTTTTTTTTTAGTGTTTATTTTTGAAGGAGAGAGAAACAGAGTGTGAGTGGGGGAGGGGCAGAGAGGGAGACACAGAATCCTAAGCAGGCTCCAGGCTCAGAGCTGTCAGCACAGAGCCCAATGCGGGGCTCGAACTCACAACCCGTGGGATCATGACCTGAGTCAAAGTCAGATGCTCAACCGACTGAGCCACCCAGGCGCCCCCTACTGGTACCAACTTTTGTGGGCTATAGACATCGCACGGTACCTTCCCCTATGCCATCTCACCTTTTATTTCTCTTTAGTATACTTCGCAATATCAGATTTTAAACTTTTTATATACTTTGTCTTTTTTCTCTTATTTTAAAAATGTAGTTGTGCTGGGGCACCTGGGTGGCTTAAGTGACTGACTGGCTCAGGTCATGATCTCATGGTCTGAGTTTGAGCCCATGTCGGGCTCTGGGCTGACAGCTCAGAGCCTGGAGCCTGCTTTGGATTCTGTGTCTCCTTCTCTCTCTCTGCCCTTCTCCTGCTTGCACTTTGTCTCTCTCTCTCTCAAAAATAAGTAAGTGTTAAAAAAATTTATACAAAATGTAGTTGTGCTGTCATTCACACATACAGTTATTTTCAGTATTAATGTTTCAAAATAGATTTCTGGAAACGGAACCATCTGGCTAAAAAGTAAAAATATTTAGGGGTGCCTGGGTGGCTCAGTTGGTTGAGAGTCCGACTCTTGATTTCAGCTCAGGTCATGATCTCATGGTTTGTGAGTTCGAGACCCTCATTGGTCTTCGTGCTGACATTGTGGTGTCTGCTTGGGACTCTCTGTCTCCCCCCTCCCTCTGCCTCTCCCCTATTTGCATGTGCTTGCTCGCTCTCTCGAAGTAAATAAATTATAAAGAAAAAAAAAGTAAAAATATTTTAAGATTCTGCTGCAGGCTGCCAGAACACAGCCAGAACCTCGGACGACCCCAAGTGCCTTGCCAGGGCAGGCATGAGGTCTGGTGGCCTGCATGTGTCCAGGGGTTTCCTTCCAGTCCTCAAGATGAGTTCTGGTTCTTATCTTGAGGGCCCAGAAGCTAGATTTTGTTGGCAAGAACGGCCCCTGTGCTTGTCTGATGCCACACACTACTGCCCGCACGCACCAGCAGGCTGGTTTGTGTCGTATCCACGGCAGGAAATGCCAGCATGTCAGGCGATCAGCAGTGCCTGACTTGCCCCTGCTGGGAATGCCACACAGAATCCTTAGCACGCGGTGACTCGGGCAGGGTTCTTGACCAAGGCCGCCCTTGATGCTTCCCACCCGTCCGGAGACAGCAACTCCGGTGCCCAACTGTGCCTCCCTTGGCCTTGGATGGAGCTGCAGGCCCCACTCCGTGGACTCTCTGGGGGTGCTCCGTTTCCGGCCTCCCCACGATGCATTTCTTCTCCATCGGAACCACGTGTGGTCACGGATGCGGCGCACACTTGTCGGGAATTCCTTTTAAGAAAATTCGAAACTTGGCTGATGTGGTAGGCAAAAGACTCACAGCTTGTGTCTGTTGTGAAAATGACAGAAGGTGTTTGGGGAGGATGTTTCCACACGGCAGAGCGGTGCATGGTGAAACAGCCTATAAATGAAGTGTTTGTCTTCAGGTGGTGATAAATGGAGGCGCCACGTCCAGCGGTGAACAGGACAACGAAGACACCGAGCTCATGGCAATCTACACCACAGAAAACGGCATCGCAGAAAAGGTACTCCCTTGCCCCAGCCTCCTCCCCGTCACGGGATGTGGCTGTCCTTCCCCAGGCTCGTCTCGGCCCTCCCGAGTGGGTGTGTTCCCTTCATAGTGGAAATAGAAGGGATGGTGAGGAGTAGAAGTTACTAACTTTTCATTGTCTAAATGGCGATTAAGGTGAGCTCCATATAGAAGTTCTTATATTTAAAAGCCTTAGGATGCTGAGGGAGGTGGTTAAGAGTGGGGGTCTGGACTCAGGGCTGGGTACTAATGTGACCCGGGCCCCGAGGGAATTACTTAAGGTCTCTGGGCATCATCCGTTGCCTCATCTCCAAAATGAGAATAAAAGTGTCAGCATCTGTCTTCGGTTGTTGTGAGGAGTAAATGAAATAATAACCTGTGTAGTTCTTAGCATTGTGCCTGGTACATACTCTGTTGGAGTGAACAAGATAATACAAGAAGCCAGCGGTAGCTTGCGTAGACTGAACAAAGGGGCGGAAATCACATGTTACGGTGGGGAGAAGCTCCCCCTGCCTCCCTCGCCATCCCATTTCCTTGAGATTAGTCTGTGTGACCCTATTCACAGAGGCCAGAAGAGGCCTGCCCAAAGAGGATCCAGATGCCTTAATTTCTTTTTTTACTCTGTATTGATTGGTCACTGTGCCCAATGCATGAAGAGTTTGACAAGAGGATATTTCCAGATTGTACTGTAGCTCTGAGACTCCTCAATTTCATTTGAGTTTTATTTGGTAGACTTTTTAAAGCACATTTTGTATTCGTTGTGAAAATTTGCTAATTTAATCAGTTTCTTTATTTCTAGAACCACTGTATTCTATTTTTTTTAAGAGTAATCTCTATGTCCACTGTGGAGCTTGACCCCGAGATTAAGAGTTGCATGCTTTGCTGACTGAGCCAGCCAGGAGTCCCCTGAATTGTACTTTAGATAGTGCACAGTTAATATTTTAGAAAGGGACCACTAGAAAGTTGATAAATGCAAACATAGTACCCAGCTTGGGCATTAATTAGCACAGTAAGTTTACAGTGTAATCACTAAAATGATAAAGAACAAGGAAATCATATTGAAATTCTGGAATAATCAAATTTTTGTGTCTGTGTATGGTTTCTTTTTTCCATTTTTGGCTCTCTTGACCAATATTACTTTTTGGTCAGGCTATTATAAATTTTCTGGAGGCTAATTAGATTCATGCTGAGTTGTTGACATTCCTGTGGTTTTGGATTCTAAGCTGCTCCTCAGAGTGCAGAAATTATAGTTGCCACTGTGGACATGTTGACCGACGCCTGCGTCTGCAGCTGAGACACAGCCCGCAGAGTGGGATCTGGGCAGCGAGCTACTGCCTGGCCTGCTTGGGTCTCAGCATCCAAATGGTACATCTTGCAGCAGAGTGCTTCTGAATTCCCAGACTCGTTAGGTTGTATCTAGTTCTCGGGTACTGGGCCCTTAATCAGAGCCACCGGAATTTCCAGGGTATAGACTGTCATGATTTTAGACTTCCTCCTCCAGTATCCAGTAAGTGACAGTCACCTTTTGAAATGAACACCAAGGAGCATTAACACGCAGGGCTTTCTAACACCTCTAGTGGCACCTTTTACTGATGCTAGTGAACTGTCGGTAGGAAAAGTGTCTAGCTTATTTACATTAGCACATTTATGCTAGACATTCATTTATCTGTTTGAAAATCTTTTCATTGTTGAAACTTTGATACATTTGTATTTCCTTGAATACCAGTGAGATGGAATATCTTCCTGTTTCATTGGCCACTCTTCTTGTTTTATGAAATGGCAAGTTCAGGGAGAAGAGCTACCGTGTACTAAACAGTGCTAATGGTCCAGACCTTGGGCTGAATGCTTTAAGCAATGGGTCACGTTCAGTCCTTACCAAAGCTCTATTAGAAAGGTGCTGCCACTATCTCTGTTTTAGAGAAGAAGAAAATGAAATGTTTAGGATTTCCACTGTCTTGAATTTGTGCAAAGAAAACTTCACACCAAAGAATGCTGCTCTTTGGGATCTTGCTTTTCAGAGGGCAGTGACAGGCTGTCTCTGGACAGCTGAGCATGAGTGAACAATGCGACATTGCAGGAGAGATGGGAGAAGTGGGGGCCCGAGAGATCATCTTATGCGTTCTCCATATTCATGCTTGTTTTCCTAATTATGGCATGCTCTCGGTTGTCATATGTTCACTTAACGTTATACAAAACTTAACTACTAATGGTAAATGCTGGTTAATATGGTATTAGCCACAAGGTACCCATCTTGGAATGTGCTCAAAGACATGTATTCCTAAAAGGCCCAGAAGGATCATGGAACAGTGAGTCTGTAAGATAGCATTGGGACCCACACCCAGTATGTTCTGAACTTGATCTCAGTATCATTGAGAATTTTCAGTGAGGGATGTTGAAGAATTGATTTTGTTTATAGAGAGGGCATTTGGAACAAAATGAAGTAAATACAAGCAAAAGGTTTAGATGTTCCCATTGAAATACCAGCATTTTGTTGTTTTACAGATTCCCCACCACATGTGTTTACAAGAGCTTGTGAAGTGGTTGCAGGGGTATTGGGCAATTTGTTATTAATCACAACGTCAAAAAATCAGGTATTTCTCGTAATGACTAAAGAGCAGCTCTGTTTCTCCCTGGGAGGCCATGTAGTATGGTGGCAAATGCAGCCTTTGGGGACAGCCTGTCTGTTCAGATCCTGGGCAGCTCCCTCAGTCTCTCAGAGTCTCCGACTCCTCGTTTGTGAAAGGGGTTATAAAGCACGTAACTTCCCAGGGCCATCGTGAGGAAGAGAGGACAGAGTGTAAAATAACATGAGGCTTTTAGGGAGCAGAGATTGTCGAAATGTGAAAACGGTCACAGGTGAACAATTTACAGTGTGTCCTCGCTTGAATATCCCACCCAGCTGGGCACTGGGATCTTTGGCTGCCTGCCAGTCGGTGCAACAGCTGTGTGGTTGCAGTTATCACCGAGTTCGTTATATAGAAGATAAACTTGATTTCATAATGTTGAGATTTCTTTTTAAAGTTAAAAGTCTTTTTAACCTTCAGTCCTGTGGATTTTCTTTACCACCCCCCCCCCCCCCGTAGTTGAGATACTCGAAGTTCTTGAAAAAGGAAGTTCTCTTGGAATAGATTAAACAAGAACACAGCATTGGTAATTTTTGAAGGGTGGAGACAGGTACGGGTCGGCATTCCATATTTCCACCTTTGTATATGTTTGGACAATTGTGTGATACAAAGTTGAGAGAATAATTGAGTCATAACTTACTGTTGCTACTCTTTCATTTTTTGGTATTGATTGTGGCTGTGAAGATACCAGGTCAGTCTTGTTTTCTTCTTTTTATCAGTATCTTGATCTTTTTGGCTATTTTTGGATTCTTTATTTATCTTTGATATTCAGTAACTTTACATAGATAGGTTTTCATGTTGACCATTCTGGGTCAGTTTTTTCTGGCACTTGGAGTATTTAACGTTAAAGATCCTTTTACTTTAGTAAAGCTGTCTTGAATTCTATCTTTATTTTTTGTTTCAGTCTGTTCTTTGGGTTTTCTTATTTGGGGGCTCTGATGATAGGTGTTTGGATCTGCCTGCCTTCTCTGGCTATCATTTCTAATCTCCCTCCTGCCCCCCCAACATTGTTTGATTTCTTTTTTTTTTTTTCTTCCCCAGCCTGTGACCTTTACTGTATTATTCATGATGTCTGTTTTCTCGTGTTCTTCTATTCTACTTTGTTTTTTAATTTTTTAATTTTTTTATTTTATCCAAATTCTACCAACCCATGTTTTATTTCCCTTTGCTCTTAAATTTCTATTCTGGGGCCATTCTTAATACAACGTTGCAATGTTGGTGGTAAAGTGCATTCTAAAATATCTGAATACAATGTGCAACGTTGGTGGTAAAGTGCATTCTAAATAGGTTTTCATTAATTCATTGAATACTTGGTGGGTCTAATTTGCAAACGTGTTCTTTAGTTCTTAGAAATTTTTAAATCTCTTCGATGAATTCCTGTCTTCTGTTTTCTTTGTTCTTTTCTGACTTTTTAAAAAGTTTATTTATCTTGAGAGAGCGTGCAGGCTGGGGAGGGGCAGAGACAGAATCCCAAGCAGGCTCTATGCTGTCGGCGCAGAGCTCGATGTGGGGCTGGATCTCATGCACGACGAGATCATAACCTGAGCTGAAATCAAGAGTCAGACGCTTGACCAGCTGAGCCACCCAGGCACCGCCTCTGTTCTACTATAACTTTGATTTGACTTGACTTGACTTTATTTTATTATTTTATTTTATTTTATTTTATTTTATTTTATTTTATTTTATTTTATTTTATTTTTTAAAACTTTTTAAAATTTATTTTATTTTAGTTATTTTTAAAGCCTACTGTTTCTGGGTCTGTTCCTCCAGAAAGGAATCGTCTAGACTCCTGTGGGTGTTAGCCTGGCTTTTGTAACCTGGTGTCTGGCATTTCAGAAGCAAATGAGGATCCCACTGTTCATGACTACATTTAACCACTGAGGCGGAAGTCTTTCTGGTTCATGCTCTTAAAACAGTACCTTTTCATATCTCGAAGGATGAGGATGGCAGTAGGCAGCAGGGTATTTGATTGGTCTGTGCTGTTCAAGCCCATCCTCTTCCCTTTCCCACTCTTATCTGTGTCTGCAAGCATAGAACCTGTCGGGGCGTCTTTAGGTCAACCAGCTCACTTCTTCACGCTCTTCCTCTTTAAACACCCAGGTTTTAGATTCCTCCCCCTCCCCAGTGGGTCACAACTCATGTGAATGCTTTACATATTCTACCAGGGGGTTAATCTAATTTCTTCTGTTCTTGTTTACTTCATCTTTGTAAATTTGTGGTGTGATCATTCCTTCTGTGTGCTTTTAGGAGTTAGAGGAAGTGACAGGTGGTCAGTCTACCATATTTAACTGGAACTCAAAAGCTTTTTTTAAAAAAGACCAATGAACTTGATCTTTGGCGGACCTGATTAAAGAAAAAAATGAGAAAGCACAAATATATATTAGCAACGTGAAAGGTGATGTAAGAATTGTGAAGGAGGATATTTAAAAAAATTTTTTTTTAACATTTATTCATTTTTGAGAGTGAGAGAGACAGAGCATGAGTGGGGAAGGGGCAGAGAGAGACAGAGGGAGAGAGAGAATCCGAAGCAGGCTTCAGGCTCCAAGCTGTCAGCCCAGGGCCTGACGCGGGGCTTGAACTCATGGACTGCAAGATCATGACCTGAGCTGAAGTCAGACCCTCAACCGACTGAGCCACCCAGGTGCTCCGTGAAGGAGGATGTTAACTACAACTTTATGATTATCAGTTTGAAACCCTGTAGCAAGGATTGGCAAGCTATATCTCGCTGGCCCAATACCTATTTTTATAAATAAAGTTTTATTGGAACACAGCCATACTCACCTGTTGGCATACCATCGAAGGTTCTTCTGCACTACAGTGACAGAGTTGTGTTGTGACGGAACTATATAGCCCACAAAAGATAAAATATTTACTATATAGCCATTTACAGAAAAAGTTTGTTGACTCTTGATCTAGCATAAATTATTTCCTAGAGAAAAAGTGACCACAATGGATCGCAAAAATGCTAGACTTGGTAAATAATGATAGAGGAGGTTGAAAAGGTTATTGACAGTCTTAAGGCTCTAACCAGAAAGCTGAATTCTGAGTTTCCTACTCTTTGATGGGCAGGTAATTACCTAGTTCTTTAGATTATTTCAGACCATAGAATAAGATGGAAAAGTCTTTTGAAAATGACATTGTTAACCTGTTAATGTAGTCATCGAAAAAAGCTTTGGGAGGGCCTTTTTTTCCTTTAGTGTTTTAAATGGTTTATATTTTCATGCAGTGATAATTGAGTGTAGTACCATAGCTCACAATGGCCAAACACATTCCTGTCTCGAGGGTGGGGGGCAGTGCAGCATTTTGTCTTCAAGGGTTAATTGACCCCCATGACCACATAGTTTCCTACTTTGTGTCATCTTAATACCATTCATGGGCATTTATATTAGTTCCATTTATGAGTTATGGAACCACCCTCATTACTAAGAAAAATGGGGTGTGTGTGTACATGTCTTAGTGAAAGACCCGAAAGAGGACAGATAATGAAATCTTTTCATTTCTGTTCTTTTTATAGTTAAAACCAGTTATTTTGGAATCACTAGAATAATATTGCACACAATATTATTGTAATAGGTTGTCCAAATCTGTTAATTGTAGTGTTACTATATACTCTGATTTCAGATATTTTTTGTTTCTTTGTGGGCAGTAGTACCCCTACCTGTGAGGCCATGGGTAATAAGATGGTATTGGATTGTCCTTTGTATAATCCATAATTCTATCATGTGAACAAAATGGTCAACTGAGTTCACGGATTCCCAAAATCTGAGTTGAGGGTTCTCGAATATAGTTCAGTGGTTACCCAGATGGACTCACAGAATTCAGGAAAGCCATTAAACTCATGATTATAGTTTATTTCAGTGAGAGGATACAGATTAAAATCAGCAGAAGGTACATAGGGCAGGGTCCAAGGAACTGAAGCATTCCATTGTCTCCTCCCAGTAGAGGCATGTGGGCAGCACTTAATTTTCCCCAAAACAATGTGTGACAACCCTCAAGGATTGTTCAGTCAGCCAGGGATGTGTACTCCAGCCTTGGCATCCAGTATTTTGATTGGGGCCAGCCATGTTAAGTATGGCTGACCCACCCATGTGGCTGATGTTAGCATCCAGCCCCTCCAAAGGTCATACTGATGCTGTGTGGTTCAAGGCCCCCACCATAAATGGCATTGTTAGCATAAACCATTTGGGGCAGCCTAAGGCTCGAGGTAGACACACTCTTAAGAGCAGCATATTCCCAGAACTCGCAGGTTCTCTCCCACTTGCCAAGCAAGACCAAGCTGTTTTTGAAATGTGTGAGGGTTTGGACAACCCAGTCCTGCTGTTGTTCATCCTTTACTGCACATCACCACATATCCTATCACATTTTCCATACACATGTACTTTCTCTACCATCCCTTTTAAAAAATCCCAGATTTTTAAAAGACTTACATAGTATATTTTAACTCATTCAGGAATGCAAATCTGCCAATATCCGTTGTTTGAATGTAAGAAAAAGTTCTCTGAAAGGTCATACTCCGTTCTCATTTGGATTAACTCAAATGTCAACTTACAGCAGACATTTACTTTTAGGCTTTAGAAGGTAAGGCTGAACTGCATCACTCCTTTTGTTCAAGAATATTTGGCCCCCAAATCCCTGTCCACCTCTGCATGGGAAATCAAGCGACAGACAGAGAGTCCGCATCTTTCTGTGGACTGTATCCGTGGACAAGGGGGCACAAATGGGGCTAGGTATAGTCAGAAGGTCGCTATCCTTTTTTTTGTGGAACATCTTTTAATTTTGTTTCCTGTTAGGCACTTTTGTAAGTACAAAAGACTTAGGAAAAAATGCTCATCGTGGATTCTAAGAAACTGTTCATAGAGTTTTAGAAACCAGAGCAGTTTTAAGGGTACATGGGGGACTTGGGGTTACCTTCAGTTTTCTGTTTAGCTCAGAAGTAATGCAGACACTGACTGTAAACGTCTAGACTATAACCTAACGTGTTCAGTCTTGGTGAAAATTTTGGGCTCAAAAAGCATGCAACACCTAATATTTTTAAGGTGTGTAGTAACAGTGGGGTGAGGGAAAGAGAAGAAAAAAAAAAAACCACTGTCCCCTAAACTATAAGCAAAGTTTTAGTCTTTAAACAAAATTGAAATCTTCCTATCTCTGCACTTAAAATTTTGCTCTTTTCACTCAGCATTGTGTCTGAGAAGCAGTGTTTTGTTAGGAAGGCGTAGGACTTGTTTGGTTTTTAGGGTACAGAGATCTTTGTCCTTGCAGGAATGGGATGGGGTAGGAAGGGCAGATTAGTGCTCTCTGTTTCAAAGTGATCAGCATTTCATAACCTTTTTTCCTTTGGGGCACCACTCAAGGATTGTTCATGCCAAGGTATCGCTTTGTAGACTCAACCTGGGAGCATCCCTCTCCATGTAGGGGTTCCCTAGGCTTGGGGAGAAGTTCTGAGCAAGCTGGGTGCTCTTGGGGATGAGTCAGTGACAGGGGATATCGAGCCCCCAAATTCTGAGGACAGCTCGTCTCACTGAGTGGGTTGAGCATTGTGTAAAAGACAGCCAAGGCTTATTTTTACACAAGAGAATGGTCACCACTTTATAAAGTTGTTTTTCAGTAACTGTGGGCTATACTGAGCTGAGTTACTATTACTCCTTGCTCTTGTTAAACAATTCCTTTTCTCCCTCTCACTCACAGAGCTCTCTCGCCGAGACCTTGGATAGCACCGGCAGTCTAGACCCCCAGAGATCGGACATGATTTACACCATAGAAGACGTCCCCCCCTGGTACCTGTGCATATTTCTGGGGTTGCAGGTAAGGTGGTTCCCTTAGGATGTGACCACCAGCAGATGTTCAACTCATCTGTCTGGATCCTTTAAAAATTCAGTTTTGATTTTTATTATTGCCGACTTTGTTATAAATTACTCTTTTAAGAATGATGACTGGGACTTGTTAGCATCCATTTCAGGGTAGTGAAAGGAAGAAAGGAACAGGAGGAGGAGGTCAACCGGGAAACAAAGGAAGGAAAATGTTCAAGGAGTGAGCAAGATCAGTGATGTGGAAGGAAGGAGCAAGGACTGTAGAGATCTAGAAAGGGGAGGGTACAGGGAGGGAAGAGAAGCTTTCGTCTTCATTCCTACCCGTGCAGTCCAGTCGTGGTCAGCTCTGCCACGAAATGTGGGTGACCCTGAGAAGCTCTGTGTTGGCCAGAGCACACGTGGGAGGCTCAGTCTTCTCTGTAAAGGAAGGGAAGCATTGTTGTGGTAGAGGTTGCAGGTTACAGTGTGAGCAGAGAGGTCAGGCCACCAGGGCAAGGGGAGTGGGGCGGGAGGTGACCCAGGCTGACACCAGGTCCCTGCATCTTGGGTATTTTCCTCCCCTCTTCCCTCTCTCCATCCCCTTTTCCCTCTTAGGGATTGGAGTGGGGCTTTTGGAGAAAAACATAAGTTGGGAGGCCCTTTTCCCCTGGCCTGTATTTGCCTTGGCTGTTTTAGCCTGGACTCTGTTGGGGGTCTGACCTCCCTTTCTTCTTTTCTCAAGTTGGAACGGGCTGTTCAACCTGAGGGATTTCAGATGCTGAGAAAAATCGATCCCATCACCCACACCGGGGTAGTTACTTGGAGGCGGGGCCGTACCTGCCCACACCTGATGCTTCGGCCTGGTTTCTAGCACTCCCCCACCTCCCACCCTCGTCTCCCACACAGGCATGAAAGCAGTTGGTCACCCCGACTGAAAGGTGTCTGACAGAGGAGGAGTCACGGCCAAAGGAGCTAAGGGGTCTTTAGGTTCAGGAAACTCGCTTTGGGGAATGTTTGTGTTATAGGTGTCTCTAGAAGTGTGCCCTGGTCCAGGATTGGGAAACTCTATGTGCGACGTGCCTTTCTTGATAATATGCAGTGCTCTTAAGCTTGTGAGCAGCTCTGCGAAGTCCTGTACAGGAATGCTCTGTTCCCCGCGTGGAACACCCTGCGTGTTGTACAGTTGAGCATCAGGGGCTGCACACATTTTGGCAAACGTGAGCAGAGATGGGGGACTTGGGAAGGAAAGTAGGAAGTTTGCAGAACAGAAGTGGGAACTGAAGAGACAGGCCTTTGGGAGGAAGGGACATGAGCAGTGAGGGCCAAGAATGTCCCTCCAAGGCTGAAAGGGTAGGGCTGGGGCCTAAGGGAAGAGGGGATGGGCTCTTTCTAGAGGATTCCCACAGCTACCATATGTCCATAACCCTTCCCTGATGGTAGTCAAATAATGCCAGACCCTAGAAAGAGATGGAAAACACCCTGTGCAGTGAAGCCTGTGTAACTTCAATCCACAGACCCCGAGAGAATTAAAAAAATTTAAAAAGCAGATTAATTATCTCAAGAATATAGATGTAGAAGTCCACATGAAATATTGGCAGATCAAATCCCAGAAGAAAAACCTAGCATGACCAACTAGGATTTGTTTCAAGAATGGTACCATGCAACACAATTCACGCCACCAGATCAGAGGAAGAAAAGACCTAGGATTTTAGCAATTGATGCTAAAAAAGCATTTGAAAGAAGCAGGTATTTCCAGTAAGAGTTGTGTAAACAAAATCACACCAGTGCTTGAATCATGTGCTCTGTGCAGGCCTGGATTCAGGTGAGTGGTAAGACAGAAAAATGTATTAGAAAGGAGAAATGCTAGAAAAGATAGATGATGTGGCACACGATGTGCACGTATACACCAAAACCAGAGATTCTTCGCGTGGGCTGTTTTAAAACCAACGGGGCAAAGTTAGTATAAAATCCAAACACACACACACACACACACAAGGAAGAGTTTACTCTTCCCTCAACCATCTCCTGTCGCCCACAGCACTACCTGACCTGCTTCAGTGGCACCATCGCTGTGCCCTTTCTGCTGGCGGATGCCATGTGCGTGGGGTACGACCAGTGGGCCACCAGCCAGCTCATCGGGACCATTTTCTTCTGTGTGGGAATCACGACTTTGCTGCAGACAACGTTTGGATGCAGGTGAGATTGGGATGCTGAATTGGGATGCGGAAGCCCCCTAAGGCATGAGCAGTGCCGCTCACCTAGGGCCACACGGAAGAACCAGCTGGAGTTGGCAGGGAGCGTGTCCTACTGGCCAGTGCGCCCCCCTCCCCAATCCTGTGTTTCCTCTCTTGGTCAGTGGCCCTGCTTCTCGCCCAGGTGTGCAAGTTGGAAACTCAGTCTCTCTCTCCCCGCTCCTTCTAGATCCCCAGCCAGTGGGGCTCATTCTCTCCAGTAGCCCCTCTCTGCCCCACTTCTTTAGTTCAGACCTGACTGCCCCACCCATGCCCAGTTGGTTTCCCGCCTCCAGAGCTGCTCTCCTCCCCTCCTCCCCACTCTGTCCCTGGCCCTCTTGCTGACACCATGTCTTCCTCCATGCTGCCGGGTACTGGGCTGCAGCCCCCACTCCCCGTTTAAAAATCCGACTGCGCCCACTCTTCAGGTTTTTCCCTTTCGCTCTGTCCCACCGAGCGCCCTTCCCGGCCTGCCTCTGAGCCCCACACCCATGCTACGATGAGCTCCTTCTGGAACCTGCTGTTTCACTGTCCTGTGCTTGGCTCCCTAGCAGCCAGGAAACCCTGCTCGTCCTCCTGGCCTGCCCCCCACCCCCCACCTCTGTGAAGCATCCTTGTCTCTTCAAGGCCCCGTTGCTGCCGCCTCTGAATCCCCACATGTGAATCTTGTGCATGGTCTTCTAATGTGGCTCTTCTTCCACTTTGTCCTTTTTTGTTTTCATGTCTTTTCCCACTGGATTGTGCTCCCCTCATTGGTGCCAGGGCTCTGGCTTGTTCATCTCGCTTCCCCAGCCCCCAGCTTAGAACAGGTGTGGAGCTGGCTCAAGAAGGAAGAGAACCGTCCTTGCCTGCCTCTTGCAGGCCGCTCGTGCCTCTCCTCTCTCCTCTTCCACCTTCTTCACAGTATAGCCTCTTCCTTGGCCCTGGGCTCTGCTTACAGGGTGGAGCCTGCTGGGGCAGGACTGTCCCCAGGGGAAGGGCAGCAGGGCACACTTGTGAGTGCTGTCTCTTGCTTCGTTAGAGACAGCCAGAGGAGGGGTTTGCCTCCCCGGTGGGCGGTACAGGAGGGAGAAGATGAGAGGCAGCTTGGGAATCACTGTATTCCAAGGAGTCAGAATCCTCAGGGACCTCAAGAGGGTTGCCCTTACTTGGGGACAGGAGAAATACGGGAAGGGCCGTGAGCAGTGTTAAGGCGATGTCCTGGGAAGGGATATGGTCAGCTCCCTGGCAGGTCTGCTGATGGAAGGAAGGCGGTGGAGGCCGCCCAGCTCTTGGAGTTGTCACACCCCAGTCCCTGCAGGCCCGCCTGCAGCCACTGCTCTGAGCAGATCCGTTCCCTCAGTGGGAGGATCTCCTTAGGTGATCCGTGAGGGGAGGGGCAGGGTGTCATTGACCTGCTGGGGGACAGGGGATGTGTTCTGGGCATCCCATGGAGGACTTGAGTTACTTTCTTAGAGCCAGGTAGGTAACTTTGGGAGCATCTTTCAGTCTTTTGATAGAACATTCAAGATTCTGCACTTCCAGTCTAAGTGTATTAAGAAACTTCTGTTGGCTGACTCCGGAGCGTTACCTTGTACACAGGCCACCAGTTCTCTGGGGGAGTTGTTCTTTTTCTAAGCAAGTGACTCACTGTGGAACTTGTATCACAAACCATCTATGAACTGGGCAGTGCTTAGAGTTGATGGTGCTGGTTGATCTGAAGAGGGGAAGGGATGCGTGCGTCTTCATTGTGGTAGAATACGCACTGTGCTCTTAGTCCTGTCTGACGGTGGGGCCTGGCAGCAGCGGGCACAGGTGCCTGCTGGTGACACAGAAGGGAGGGGTGGGGACTTTTGGTGAGGGCTCTCAGTCATGGGAGGGCACCCGCTCAGGAACATCTTGTCCATTCTCGGGGCACAAGAGGCGTAAACAGAACAGCTTGGGTCTGTGCATTTCACCCCTGCTGCCATGCCGCTCCCAGCAGCTGAGCTGAGGAGGACAGGAGAGGGCTTTGACGTAGCTGCTGGGACGGGACATAGCTGCTGGGATGGTTCGTGGCCCCATCATGCAGAGCTGTAGCGTGTGTGCACGGGCACACATTTGCATGCGCAGTACAAGTGCTTGGGTCTGCACTCCATGCCCAAGAGGCTCGGTGAGAGTAGCTTTCCCTGCTCTGTCTTGCTGGAGGTGTCAGGGAAGCCGCACCCATGTCCTTGGACGGCATGAGCAGCTGTGAGTCCCATCCTCACTGTGGTGGCCCTCTGCACTGGCTCTAAGTTGGGAGGGGGTGGCTCACGTCTGCCAGCCACACCAGCAAGTATGTGCTGCTGGATGGGGTGACTTTGTGTGGTTTTGTCTTGGGATGTGGATTTTCTCTGGCTGTTGGCGTGTGGAGTGGTGTCCACGTTCTTTATCCGGGAAAAGAGGAGGAGAAAAGTATGGACTGGTTCCCACTTAGCAAACAGTCTTTATATAAGGCCCTGGGTGACTGGCTGGCCCCAGCTATGGAGGCAGTGAAGGGAGCATGTGCTGCAAAGCGTAAAGGGCAGCCACGTGCACCTTCGGAGATTTGCAGTGATGTCCTGGGGACTTGAAGGGAGAGTCACAGGGGAGTTGGCAGCATGTGAGATAGGTCTTGAACACTCAGTAGGCCCCTGGCCCAGGAGGGTTGAAGGAGCATTTTCTGTCCTGGGAAGGGCAGGGGCAAAGGCAGGAAGTCAGGCTGGTGAGTGCTTCCCCTGACCAGAGGCTGAGCTGTGGGCCCGTCTCTGATACTTGGGTGTTATCAACGGGGCACAGGGAACTTGCTAGGGCTCTGTTGGCAGGGCACTTACCTACTGGGGTTGAGCCTTGAAAGGGGTTGAGCTATGTAGAAGGGGTTATGGGCCAGATTCAGGAGATCAGGGATATCCAAGAGAAAGGCAGTGGGGATCCATGCAAAGGAGTCTGGTGGGGAGATAAGGAGAATGTTAGAGGTGGCAGAGTCCAGATGTGGGATGAGATAGCTAGCCAGGGGGCAGCGGGAAGAGACAGACAGATGGAGGCAGAGTGAGTGTGTGTGTTTGGGGGTTGAGTGATGAGTTTAGCTGAGTTTAGCTCTAGCCTGCATTCTGGAGGTCTGTTCCTGCCTTTGATCTTTAAATGGAAAGAAAAGCATGGGGTGTGCGTTTCATGTGTCTTGATTAAAGAATCAAGATTGAATGAATTTGAGCAGCTGCCCTTGGGACTGGAGAGATTGGGCTTGGGCAGGATGGGGAGCAGCCCACCTCGCAGTGTCAGTCCCTTGGGTTCCTGGCCCTTCCTGCCAGGATTAACTGTTGTTCTACTTCTCTGTGCTAATAGCATATTTTTCTTGCCTGGGATCCTAGCTTCCATTGGTGTGGATTCCCAACTCTGCAAAGCCTTAAGCTGTTATTGATACATTCTTTTCAGTGTCTGTCCACCTTATACTTGAGGTCCTGCTGAGCAAAGATGAACTGAGATGGTGAGGTGGGTGAGGGAATTTTCCCTCCCTGACTGGCTGGTCACAACCTCTGGGGTTTGTTTGCTGCACCTGTATATTCATGTGTCCCTCCCATCTCCCTGTGTCCCCTGCATCTCCCCACCCTTTCCATTAGAGCTCTAACTTCTCTAATGCCCTCTTCCCTCCTTCCACTGGGCTCCAAGAGGCAGGGCTCCCCTCTCCAGCGGAACCACCTCCTCGCCCTTGTCCAGTTTCCTGTAGGTTGAATGGGAGAAGAGCAGAAATCCCCAGGGTGGCCAGATACCCAACTTCCTCCCCTCCACGCCCCCTCTTCCAGTATTGCCAGCAGAGCAGGGCTGGCAGTCAGATCTCAGAGTGAGGATCCATCCGTGGTACTCAGACACTCAGGAGGGGCTGAGGGTGAGCATCCCCGGGTCTGTTCCAGAGACCCACCAAGTCAGTGCTGCCAGAGCTGGCTGCATTGCTGGTTCAGATTGAGTTGGGATGCACCTATCAGCTGTTTAATTGCGTATGGTTAATTTTGCAGTGCAGTGATGTTGCTTTAATGGATGAATAATATTAAAAGTCAAACATTACTGTTTTAAGGAAAACTAATTTTGAATTGCAGCTAATAAAAGTAATTGATGTATTTTTTGAAATCAAGTTTTGGGATATTACAGTGATTGAACTATAATCCCATGGGAAGGGAGAATCCACAGTACCCAGTATAAAGCATTAGCTGAAGCCATGTGGCAAATGATGGTTTCTTTTCCTTTCATACATGGAGTTCAGTGAGCACAAGAAGTTACGGGGACATACTCAGCCCCCTGACCTTGGGCAGATGACCTCCCCAGCTGATTCCGTTTGTGAAAATGAGTGGCAGCTTTTCTGAAGGTGGCCTGTAGATGACGTTTTGCCATTATTCCGCTTTTGTATATTATTACAAGCTTTCTACAGTAGGTTTGAGAAGTTGTGGAGTATGAATCATATGAAACACCTTTTAGTTCTGGGTGCTAATGTGGGTCCTCCTCCCAGGCTGTGAATTATCATCTTAACAGACTTCTGCATTTATTTCCTGATCACAGCGGGATCATTTAAATACAGAAAGCAGTTGGGGCAGAGAGGATGGCCAGGGAGGGACAGTGCAGGAGGGGAGGGCTGACGGAGCCTGGAGTGAGGTTTATTCCTGGTGTCATAGCTGTAAGGATCGTAGGTGGCCTGTGTATGCATGTGCACGTGTGCAGCCGTGTGTGTCCATGTGTGTGTCCATGTGTGTGTGCAGTTTGGTGCCCGTTTCCTTGGGCTTAGAGCAGCAGAAGGGCAACATTTCATGTTCAGTGTTCCTGATTTCTAGGACCTATTTTCAGACCCCGTAGTGCCTGAGTTGTGTACATGTCTTTGCATATTTGCCCAGCGCATACTGAGTACCTGATGCTCCCCTGCATTGGTTGCAGTGGGTGCGTGGGGCTTAAAGACCAACTGTGGCCCGTGGCTGTGAGGAGCGGGACCTTTCCTTTGAGGAAGCTGGGGTCTAGAGCAGAAGAGGGAGGAAAGTGTCTACACCCCTGGCCTATGGGCTGCCACCGGGTCATCCCTCCTCCTCGTTTCACACGGGCACCCTGCTGAAGAGTGGTGCGCTGTTCCGGGAAACCCATTTCATTCTGTAAAAATAACCGGAATTGGTAGGGAAACTGAAGGTAAAGCAGATACAGGCCTTTGAGAACTGGGCACGAGCCCAGAGTGCCAGCTTTCAGATGCCACTTCCTGAAGGCTCCTTTGGGGGATATGTCCCATCAATTCCCCGGCCCCGCCCCCCCGACAGTTGGCTGAGGCCACACCACATGTGCTGCAGACCCTCCTCCCTTCACTGCACACCTCCCCGGGTGCACTCGGTGGTTTCCTGTCCCCAGGTCCTGATTGTTTTGAAATGACGGTCGTGGGTCGCAGTCCCTGACGTGAGTGACTCCGTGGCTTTAGTGCTTCCCTGAGCCTCTGCCTGCTGGGGGCGGCACTTCTGCCATGGCCGCTGCCACGTCCCTCCTCCTCACCCTGCCTTTTCCTTCTTCCTCCTGCCCTTTGAACTCAACTCCCTGCACTTCACTTTCAACGAGGTCTTCATTGGTTAGTTTGTGATGTCAATCCTGGGAACTCCTCAGGCTTGTTCCAAGAATTAGTGCAAAACTTTGAAATCCTGAGAGATCAAGGCAAGTTTGTTCTGACACCATCCCCCTAACTGCCCCGCCCCACTGTAGGTTTGAGCGGGAGGACTCAGCTGATGCATTGGCTGCTGCTGCCTCTTAAAACAGAAGTCAAGTCTCAGTCCAGCTCTGAGCTTCCCAGAGTCCTCGCCCCTCACCCCAGTCAGTACAAAGCTGGGGGGAAGGGAGGGCCCTGATCCCTGCCCTCATCTGTCATGTTGACCTTCCCCTTGGTGTGACAGGTGCTGTGTTTGGGGGTTACCTTCAGCATTTTGCCCCAGACGCCTCTTGGAGGCCTCACTCTGAGGTCTCCCACAAAAGAAGAGACTGTAGCTGGGGTCCCCCCACCCCCACCCACCCAAAGGAGCCCCTCCTGGCCATCAGAGGCCTGTAGCAGGCATGCAAAACCTTCCTTTGCTGAGAGAAGGTAGGGTTTGGGCCAAGAGTAGTAGCTGGTGCAGCAACCTGTTCTCTAACCGGATCGTCCCTCCTGAGGAGGAAGCTCCCGTCTGTCATCTGCCTGGGTTCTAGGGGCCTGTACGAGATGTGTGCTCACTGAGCATGGGCGGCTGCAGGATGCTTCCAGGGCTCCAGTTTGGGGCCTCGAACTCTTCACAGTTCATAAAACTAACAGGGATGGCAGGACGCAGTGATTATATTGGGGGTGAGGGAGATTGGGATCTCTCCCGCTTTCTGTTTATGTATTGGTGGTGTAGTTGTAGATAACATGCCAGCTCACCCCTAAATGCTCTCCTAGGAATGAGGGTCCCCTTTGTAACTACTTACCACACCTGAGAACATTGTCATTCCCTCATGTCATCTAATGTGCAGGCTATTTAATTTCTCAGGTTGTCGCTAAAATACCTTCCTTAACTATTCGTTCACCTCCCTGCACCCGGATGCAGTCAAGATCATGTGGCACATCTGTTTTATGTGTTTCTTTGGTTTCTTAATCGTAAACCGTCCTCACTTCTTTCCTGCATAACATTACCTTCCTAAAGTGCCCAGGCCAGTGTTCTTACGGAGCATCCAATGGTCTGAATTTGTCTGATTGTGTCTTCGGGGTGGTATTTGATTTTTTCCACAATCCCCCTCATCTTTTGTAAACTGGAGGATGGGGCCAGCCAGAGGTATCGTTGATTCAGGGTGAACATGTTTGCCAAAATTACTATGTAGGTGACTGTCTTTCATATTCTGTCACATTAAGCAGACACATAGTAGCAGGTTACAGGTTTTCTCCCCCTTTAAATAAAAAAAATTGTCCATTTAACTCACATTTCAAGTAGTACATTATAGACTTGGGAGCCAGTGAGAACCCGTAGCTAATGACTTTGGAGGGAGCTTTGCCTTGATCCCCTAACCAGCTGCATCGGGGAGCTTTGGTTTCAGAGTTGGCTTCACTCCTGTTGCACCATTTTCCAGCCTTGTGACTTTGGAAAAACTGCCTGGTCTCTCAGGGCCCCCTTCCATCATCTGTAAAATGGTAATTAATAATGATGAAATTGTTAGCGCTGAATGAGATAATTCCTGGCACCTGTCTGTACTTGTCTGTTGGCTCTCATTTTTGTGGGCCTTCTGGAAAGTAAGGAGGCAGGTGAGTGCAGGTGAGGCAGAAGGGTGCAGTGGGCAAGGTCTAGGACGTCTGGCAGAGTGGCATGTCCTTGATGGCGTGTAGCACGTGGTTGGGTGCAATCCTCGGCCACACTGCCGGCATCCCCCGATCGGGAAGGGCCCCCAGAATCTGTCTCAGGCCATCAGAAAGTGGTGAGGGCACTTTATCCAGCTCCTCCTGCAGCCTGAGCACCGGCCGTCTCTCAGCTGAGGCTGTTCAAGTTAGCTCCTTCAACACTAGCTTTGCCAGGTGATCTCCCCTTCAGCTGACATGCTGTTTCTCTGTATTTCTGATACTAGGAGACTGGCTGAGTCCTCTTAGTACATGGCGGGGTTGATGAGTTCAGTTCTTCAGATATTTTAGGCTAACAGACTCTTGACTGGAAATAGTTGATACTATCATCCTTGACAAGGAGGTTATCAAAATTGTATTCAGCTAGTCTCCTAAATTCCTGTGCTCTGTCTGGACAAAGCCTCTGGCTGTGAGCTGTGGCTTGGGAGACAAGCTGGTTGACTGCTTCCAGCCAAGGATCTCCAGGACTCTGTAATTGGAAATACTGACTGGAATAGTTCATCTAATCTGGGCATTTGCCTATAAAACCAGAATGGCATGAACTTGAAGATAAAAGGTTACACTTATCTTGAGTTAGGAGTATTTTATTTTATTTTTTTTAATTTTTTTTTCAATGTTTTTTTATTTATTTTTGGGACAGAGAGAGACAGAGCATGAACGGGGGAGGGGCAGAGAGAGAGGGAGACACAGAATCGGAAACAGGCTCCAGGCTCCGAGCCATCAGCCCAGAGCCTGACGCGGGGCTCGAACTCACGGACCGCGAGATCGTGACCTGGCTGAAGTCGGACGCTTAACCGACTGCGCCACCCAGGCGCCCCATAGTTAGGAGTATTTTAAATCAACTAAAAATGGATTAGAGATCCAAATGTAAGAATCATGAAACTATAGAAGAATAAAACAAGGGTAAATTCCTTTATAACCCAGAAGTAGGGAAAAACTTTTAAACTAGGACTTAAATCCCAGAAACAAGGATAATAAATTTGATGACATTAAATCTAAAAAGCATTAAACTTTATATTGGAAAAATATGCCATAAACAAAAAATGGTAAACTGGAGGAAATATTTGTAATGTATTGCAGATAAAGTATTTTTAAAAGATACCAGAAATTGTAAAGGCGAAAGTTGTGAACAGATCACAGAAGAGTTATATAATGGTCCTTCTCCACTGGAAATGATAAGTTGGTTTATAATAACAGAATATAAACTAAAGCTATCCTGAGATAACCATTTCTCACCTTTGTCAGATTCACAAAAAATAAAAATTTTGATGAGCCACTCTGATAGCAAGATCGTGGGGAGAACAGGCATTCTTAATACATTGCTGTCAGGAGTGAAAATAGTTCAGCCTTTATAACGAAGAATTTTACAGTATCTAGAGTACATGTGCATTTACCATTTGATCCAGCAATCCTCCTTCTAGAAATTTACTCTTAAGATACATTCTCATAAATGCAAAATAGTACACAAAAAGTGATTTATTGCTGTATATAATTTGTAATGGCAAAATATTTAACACTTAAATGTCCGTCTGTAGGAGACTGGCTGCTATCTGTACCTCACACAGTATGGTCCCATGCAGCCCTGAAAAGAATGGGAAAGATCTCTGTTAACTGGTATAGAGTAAGTTCCAGGATATATTGAAAAAACAAGCTGCAAAAAAGTGTGTGCGAGTGTATGTATAAAGGAATAAGGGTAAGTTAGGAATTAATGAAAACGATTAACTATAGTGAGTTAGGTTGGAAGGGGGTGGAAGGGTTAGGGATGGGAGTGAGACTTTTCTGGTATATCTCTCTATATGATTTGATTTTTAAACTGTACAAATGTTCAACATAGTCAAAGCATAAAACCAAAAACGAAGGAAAGCAAACCTAAAATTGAATTATAGAAATAGGTGAGCTATATGTCAGATTGCTAACCACATAGAAAAGAATTCATTCACAGACTTTAGAACACAGTACTTTACATTCCGTGATTGGGGTGTATCCTAAGCACAAAGTAAAGAGAAATCTTAATAATCTTAATAGTCTTGTTCATAGTGACATGTAATTACATAGATGTGTAATTCTTGGACTGTGCTATATGATGTTATATAGGGTAAGACAAACGAATGGTATGTTGATAATGATGGAGAATCAGGACATTTGATGTAAGAAAAGGAAAGATACAAATATGGAAAGAAAGAAGGTAATCCAGGGGTATTAGGCTGAACTATAGGTATCATTATGACCCTATAATTCAAAAATGAATTGTAGCTCTGTTTACTAACAAAATGTCTGCTCAGTAACAGTGAGCCCACCTGGTGCTCAATCTTGGTTTCTAAATGCCGGTCTCCACTAAAATGAACCTGGGCTTCCTAAAGTAGTGGTTGACTCAAAGGCCAGGGCTGAAAAAAGTGCACGTTGACCCTGGAGCATTTTGTGCCAGAAAGCAAAAAACTGCTTAAAGAATAAGGGGTGGAGGTCAGGGCGTTGGGGGGTGTAGGGGGAGAGTCAACTTCATAAAGAAGGAGAACCTGCTTGAGCAGGTTCTTTGGGCAAGTTTGGGACAGTACATTAAAAAGAATGGTCATGGAAGTGAATTGTAAAACTGAATTTGAAAGGAATTCATTCACACACCTGCAATGATGTTCAAAAAAGAAAAAGATAAAGTTGGACAAAAAAGGCAAGCTCTTCTTTACAAAAGGCCACTAATTAAATACAGATGGAATGATCAAATTGAAAAATTGTAATTTTTAAGCCCACTATGTAAGAATGTTCATAAGCTAGTGGGAATATAATATTCACACAGCCTAAGAATCATGTGATAGATTCTTAATTACAACAGGAAAAAGGTCCCACCTTGTGGGACAGCACCCAACACCCAGGCAGTGTCCTTTCGGGAAGTGTCTGGCCTGGCTCTAAGCCTGACACAAGACTACCAAATGCAGTATAGGAACTCTGATTGGATTTGGGGGAGCAGGAGCAGGTATAAGCATATTTATAAACAGATAAATTTAAATATGGTCTGAATATAACATTGTTAAGTTAATGTCCTTGGGTATGATATGGGAAAGCGATGATGCAGGAGGGTATGTTTATCCTTAGGAAATGGGAGCTACTTTCCAGATAGTTTAGCTGATAGAACATATATACATATGGGAAACAATAGGAAAATGTTACCAGTTAAAGAGTTTCTTGTGACACACTGTGGTTTGCTTTTCCTTAAAGGCACTTAGGATACACATTCCTGATGGCAGATTCAGTTTTGAAACTATAGTTCTTTGAAGCCAAACCTGTTCTATGTTTCTTAGAGATTATTGTTTTAAAATCATGCTGCCGTTTAGACTCGAGTAAATATTTATTTCACAACAAAAGGTTTTGTACCAACTTGATAGCTTTCTTGGTAGATCAAGGAAGTCAGCCAAATTCTTAGTGTACTTACTGTATAGATGAACTGTTTTATTTTATTCATTTTCCCTAAATGATTCAGTTCTGGGAAGATAACGTTTCCTACCTTTGAGGTGCTATTTGTAGGGCCCACCTGCCCTTGTAAGCTTTTTAAGGACTTTTCTCCTGATGACACCAAGGAGGACTGCTAGCCCCTGGGACCTTGGGGAAGTTGTCTGGTTTTGTCTGGAAAATTCACATGTACACTTTACTCCCTGTTCTCTCTGCCCAGTGCTTTTTATCATAAAGGGAGAGAAAGAGAAAGGAAAGAAAGAAAGAAAGAGAGAGAGAGAGAGAGAGAGAGAGAGAAAGAAAGAAAGAAAGAAAGAAAGAAAGAAAGAAAGAAAGAAAGAAAGAAAAGTCCTTTCCCTAATTTGCAGTTAAAATCAACATGACAGAAAGACTTCTTATTTTTAGTCTAATAAAATTCTTCTCAAAGAATAACATTTGTCAATAGCACCTTTAATCCATTAATTAATTGTTAAGTGAAAGTTGGTGCCGGGGACACAGTGGTGATGGGTAAAAGGGCCTGGTTCCCACGGTCAGGGCAGTTCCGCCCCTTTGGGAGATGGGCGGGTCCACACACAGATAGCTTCGGTGCTGTGAAGGGGGCCACCGAGGCTGAGGTGCGGAGACCCGGCCCGGGCCGGCAGGTCCCTGGAGCTGACATGACACCACAGCGTGAGCGAGTCTGGAAGCATGGACCACAGACGGTATGGCTGCAGGCTGCCAGAGTGCCTTCTGGTGACGTTTTGGGATTAAGGTCAGCTTTCCCAGTTCCCCCAAGATGGTCCTCTCCGAGCAAGGTTGCTTTTGCCTGTGGGCGCCAGCTGTGGCACGTGCTCTTGGTCCACTCTGACCTTTGGTAAGGCAGTGCTGCCCACAGTCAAGCTGCAGTTCTCTGAGGACTCCTGGGGCTGCTCTGTGGCTCTGGTGTGTGCCTGCTCTTCTCTCTGCCTGCGCTCCTCACAGCCCCTGCCGTGTGTGGTGTGGCACTTCCTGCCCCTTAGGTAGGTGACGGCCCCTGCAGATGCCTGCCTCGGTGTCCTGCCCCATCGGCATCACCGCCTCCGTGTGTGGCCGTGTCTAGCTGTCTTCCTTCACACGGCAGAAACCTGTCGGCAGCCCACGGTAGTTTTTTTTGTCGTTGCAGAATGGTAGATCCCTTCATCTGGCCCAGGGGTTGTCCGTCTTCGTGGTGCCTGGTGCCTCAGCGTTGCCCACAAATGATTATGCAGGGTGCAGGGTGCAGGCCCCATCCGAGACTCTGATTGACCAGGACTGGGTAAGATGCAGAAGTCTCCAGTTTTGGGCGCCTGGGTGGCGCAGTCGGTTAAGCGTCCGACTTCAGCCAGGTCACGATCTCGCGGTCCGTGAGTTCGAGCCCCGCGTCAGGCTCTGGGCTGATGGCTCGGAGCCTGGAGCCTGTTTCCGATTCTGTGTCTCCCTCTCTCTCTGCCCCTCTCCCGCCCGTTCATGCTCTGTCTCTCTCTGTCCCAAAAATAAATAAAAAACATTAAAAAAAAAATTAAAAAAAAAAAAAAGAAGTCTCCAGTTTTAACCAGCACCCCTGAAGCAGCTTCCTGGCAACTTGTGGAGTGACTTGTGGAAATCACGGCCAGAAAGTCCTGAGTTGTAAAGAGAACACATTACAAATCCAAAGGAGATCCCGGAGCATTTTCTGGATGAGGTGGTGTGGCCTCTGTGCCTTAATGATGAAT